>NW_024526600.1:5888370-6253347 GCF_017590135.1 Pyrgilauda ruficollis
GTAGGGGAAGGGTTTAAAAACATTTTAAAAAAAAAAAAAAAAAAAAAAAAAAAAAAAGCCAGAAAAGGCTGACATCTCAAAGAACACCTGCAGGGGGACATGGAGATCCACACCCCACAAGGATGGCTGAGCTGCCCCTTCCTTCAGCCTCCCCCAGCAGCAGAGCTGTGCACAGGCTGCTCCCAGGCACCACTTTCCTGGAGTTGCAGGTCTAGCTCAGGGAAGTTATCCCACACAGAGAGCTTTCTTCTCACTTCAAAAGCCATACAGCTTTCATTCTTTCCCCTGTTGCATTTCCCTTCCTGCACACACACCTAGTTTTTAACCAAAGTAAAAGATTTCATTTATAGTGCCACATCTGAGACCACGCTGTGCACCTCTACTGGCATAACGAGTTGGTTATAATGGCACAGATTTATTCTGCAGTGTGAAAGAATAAAATCTCAGAGCAAACCAGAGAGAGCTGTAAAAGAAGATACGGGTAAAGCACACAGCTTTACTGAATGACCAGTTTCACAGTAAGCTACATCACCATCCATTTCACCTCCTGCTCAACAGCTTTCCTCTGCCTTGTTTCCCAGCTTGAACTCTTGAGATGAGATCAGCTGTTCATACCCAGCTCATAAACAGCTGGAGAGATTTACCGTGCTGTGAAGGAAACTTTGTTTGTGTCACTCAGGACAATTAGCTCAATCTTAATTCCTCTGCTAAGGACAGAAAAGCAGCCTGATGTAACAGTGCACCACAAAAGCTAAATACATATACAGGTGTCCTTGAAATAGCTGGTAAATATGAGAGCCTGTACATGGTTTTTAATGGTAGATTTACAGTTTAAACCACTAAACCTTAAAAAAATGAAGACAAAACCTCTATAGGTATTTTCAGTCCAAAGCCATTTCCTTTCACTGTGGTTATACAGCTACTTTTCATGTTAAGTTCAGCAAAAATGCTATTGCCTTCAATAATAATTAGTGAGGTGGCAGCAAGGGTTTTCTAATTAAAACAGATTTAACTTTTGTATGTTAATTACTCTCAGTTAGTATCAATCAAGTAAAGGAATAATGGGGTCGTTTCACATTTAAATCACAGAAGCTTCAAGCATAAGCTGCCTTAGAGGAAATTAGTGTGTAATTTAACAGTGTTATTAATAATTGCTTGTAAATGGTAACAGCCAAGCTGTTGTGCAGGCTGTGCCTGGTGGTTACAATTATAACCATCCACACAAAAATTGACAGAGGTAAATTCTAAATAATCCCTTCTCAGGATTTCACTCTGCTCATTTTGTTTACATCTCCTGCCTTCGTAATTAGCGTTATCCATCACTGCCTGTCAGCAAGGCATTCGTTTCACAGGGCATCCCTGCCTGTGCTCACCTGCCTGCCGACAGCAGGGGGACCTCCCTGTTCTCCCAGCTGCTCTCTGCTGCACTCACGGGCAATTTCCCAGCGTAAGGAGCTGCTTTTACATGCAGCAGCTAAGGCACAGCGAGACTCTGCTCACACCACAGCCCCAAATGTACCACTGCACTGTGAGAGCTAATTAATAGTATTGTCCACTGACACATTTAAACTTCCTTTGGCCTGTGCAGTCTCTATTAGTAGACTAAATATATAATCAGGCAACTGGTACATGTTGTCCGCAGGGAAAAAAATAGATATTTATCTTCATAATAAGCTTAAAGCCTTAAGTTTTGTGTAGTGTTTTCTGAAGGGGTGCGCAGAATGGGTACGCATCTCACAATTAGATAGGAGCAGTTTGAGGAAGCAGGTCAAAACTGATATCAAAATGATGTTTACCTTCATTCAGCTCAGCTATAATTTTACTCAAGGACTTTGGCAGCAGGAAATTTTGTGCTATCTCATTCCAAGAAGCAACACCTATTATTGTACATCCACCAAAATAAAAGACTGCCCCCCTTAAAGAGTTCATTTCAAATGCAATCTGCTCTAAAAATTGCCCAGGGGGAAAAACCACAAAAAAATTATAAACATAAAAAAAATAGTGGGGTGGGGAGAACCTTTAATCCACAAGACTGCATGACTCCCTCAGTAAAGAAACTAAACACATAAATACAACAAAACACAAGAAACACATCATGTTATGCCTCTAAGCTTTCTCCTACGTAACAATTTCAGCCAACTTTCAAAAGTTTTACTAAATGAGCGGGACAGTTGCTGCAAAGCCAAGTAACAACATCAACTTCAGCAACAGAATCACAGAAAATAGAAGACCCTTAGCTTAGCAATTTTAGCTGATTTCAGTGCTCCTGACAAGACCCTACAGAAAACAAAAAAGGCCATTTTACTGGTGAAAAATAGATGAAAACTTACCTGAGTTGTAAGCATTTTTCAGGAACAGTCAGGTGAAATATCACAAAAGCATTTATCTCTTTCTTCAACTCGGTCAGCAGTCAGCTCAGCTGTATATTTCTATGTAATTACCCTGACCTTCAATTTAAAAAATAAGCTTTTCCTTATAGTATAATACACTGATCACAAAGTATAATGTTTATTTCTATCCTGGAACTGAATTCTCCTTGAATAATGCTCATTCAGTGAGCCACCACCTACAAAACCAAATAAACTTCCACCACCCTGCATTTCCCAACCAATGCTTCCTCCCTCCAGACATTATATCAGGGTGCTAAGAAGTCTGTCTACATTCAGCTGTGTACTGAAAAAGGCAACACCTGTTACAGAGCTCTGATGTGCACAAAACAGAATCAAGGGTGGTACTGCTTTTTGGGTTTGTTTTTTTTCTTGATAACTTTTGGTATTAAAGCACTTCCATAGCAGGACAGAAAGAACAAAGTGGAGGAATTGTTTTGCTGAACTTCTGGGAAGTTTTCGTAGACAGCTTCCCCTTAGTGAGTCAGTTTATAGACTGAGAGGGAAAAACATAATCTAAAATCTGCTTTCTTCTACCAATTTGAACTTTTAGGAGCCATGACTAGGATAGGAACATGGAGAAAAGCACATATGGCTGAGGAGCAGTACTGACAGAGAGAGCTGCACTCCTGTACAGCTCCTGGCTCTTTGCAGGGGTTGTGCAAAGCTGTGTCTTTTTCAGAGCCTGACCACTGTTTGTAGCAGACACAAATTGCATTTGGATCCCACAGCATTTCCTCTACCATGGCATCACATTTTTCTCTCCTGAAAATATTATTTCAGAGCTCAGTAAGTTGCTCTCTCTTAGGCCACTTTTTTCCTGAGATTTATTTTAAGTTCTCTTCTTCCTCGAGCCTGTGGGGCTGCTCTCAGGGAGGGACAGGGAATGCTATCGATGCACCTGCTCAGAGATCACAGTAAGGCACTTGCAGCTTCCCATATGGGAATGAATCCCTTAAACCTACAGACAGCAGAAAAACACATGAAAATGTATGGCTCTGAGAGACCAGGCCAGCCTCACCCCACTGAGAGCGTTTTTCTAAAATTTATAATTTACAAAGATAGTGCTGGGCAGCAAAGGAATAAAGGTAAAAGTCAATTTCCCCCCCCCCCCCCCCTTTTTTTTTTTTTTTCTTTTTTCAGACCTTGAAAGAAAGCAGTGTAGAAAGCAGACTGGGCTGGCTGGATGCAGCTCCCTCACCTCACTCGCACTGCACAGTGTGGGAAGTGACAGGGATGTGATCCACGGCAATGGCACATCTGTCCTGAGGAGCCAGCAGGATGCTGGGGATGATTTTCTGCCTTTTGTCCACTTTCAGGCTGCTTAGCGTCAGCGTTAAGTGAGTGTGAATGAGCATGAGCAGCGCTGAGTGGGGACATTTCACACCCACTTGGTGCAGGTGCAAAGAACTGTGCAAAGTGCAGAGCAGGGAGCACTACACACCTCTCACACAATCCTGCTAAGGCTGGGAACAGTACACGAGGAAATCATCCCTTGGTGAGAGTGAGTTTTGGTGCATTTAAACCTAAATCTTTTTTACTCTTTCCAACAGGGCTGTACTTCCCAGATTAATGAGAGTGACATGAGTTGGATTTGGCCTCTATTCTTCACGCTCTGTCCTTTCCAGGTTTCCTGTGATAATACTGCCAATACAGCTCTGACTTCTTGGGTTTCCTGTTGAAGTTAGGATCTTGGCCCCCAAAATGGGTGGGGGGGAAAAGCCCAAAACAACTTAAACATCTCCAGGCCTTTCCTTTCTCCCACAGTAGCCAAATTATTACAACTGCAGCAGCACGGTTCCATTTCACCTTGATCCAAAGATGGATGTAAAGCTGGGTCTTCTGAGCTATTTTGGAGGACAAGGATCTGATGAACCACTTCTAAAATTGTTTCCAATTTGTGCTGTTGTACAACATGTCCAGTAACCACAGAACAACAAGAGTGTAACTCAATTCTTGTGCACTGCAAGGGTTCAGATGGCTTAATGACGGATAATAGCTCACAGTTCACAAATGTCTTATTCTCTTAGGTTTAGCTTAGTTCAAGAACATTCTGTCTACAGATATACGCAGTCAAATTATATGTGAGGAGAAAAAATACAACGTGGATAAACACCAACGTGACAGTGTCAGCCACAGGAGATTGCAATGATACAGGACTGTCACTTCAGAGCAGAAAAATTCACCTCCCAATGACTACATAATATTAGCACTCTCAAAAGTCATGATGCAAAGGACAAAAGCTTTATTGCTAACTGTCTTAGCCCAGGTTGCTGATATTAATATTGAAAGACCCCAAACAACAAACCAACATACACCACCCCAGCAGAAATCTCCCATTAAATGGAAAAAAACCCAGATATCAGGAAGGCCTAGCAGTCACACTTCACATTGACAACGAAAAATTGCACTCTTCATGCAAATACACTGGCTTGTGTAAGAAGATTTGAGTTTTAGACCACTTTGGATAGTCATTTATGGTTCCTGAAGATTCCAAGCTTGGTGCAAGCAGAAGGAATGGCCACTCTTACAAAGATTAAGAAGGAGCAGCAAGATGCACGAGCTCCCAGAAGTGGTTCCAGCTCGCACAGGCTGAATCCTTGTGGGAAGGACTGCTTCAAAAAGCAGTAGTAGTGTTGCTATCCCTGAGGAGCCACTGGTGTTGGACATGAAGCAACAATCTCATCCCTGCTGGTAGGGTTTGAGTCACGGCTCCTGGTGTCCCTCCTAAGAAGCTCTGCTTCCAGGCCTTTTTGATCATCTGGAGTTATTAATGATGGGGCCATAAATTAACCCAGATTATAAAAGCAATACATCCTGACAGGTACTGGGAGCGATGGCTGCAGCCCTGCCACGTGGTGTGACAGTCACAAAGCCCTGCCAGTGTGACATATTGTGACTGTCAGCTGCAAAGCCACCCCCTCATGCCAAAACCAACAGAGACTCACTGAGGCCCAGCAAAAAGCAGCACATAATTCAGTGAATAATTCTCTCTGAAAAGCCCTTGAGTATGGCTAAATAATGACCTTGTTTACCTCATTTAGCCCCAAGTTCTCCAAGTAAGAGTTGGCCATGAAGAGTTCTTGCGCTCGCTGATATCCAGCCGGGACAACGTGTCCTGTCTTTGTTTTCAGCCATCAGGCTTGTGTCAAACACACCCTGACAGCTGCAAAATTTTTTGGTGAAAACAATAATTCCACTTTTCCTTTCCATCTGCCTGCAGATGGTTTAAATCTGACCCATCAAACAGCAAAGAAAAAAAAAAAAAGAAAAATAATATTCCAGCTGAAATGAAATTACAATGATTACTGATTTCAAAAAAAGAAAATATGAAATTTCAGGTCTAGGATTTGCATAAGAGTCCTTGTAATGGTGAATTAAGCTGTGCACAGGAGAACTGGAGGTTTTATCAGTTGATCTGGGTTCTCTATACTTCCTCTCAGACCTCTGCAAACTAGCAAACAGCAACATGGAAAATAATCAGCAATGTCTGTCACGGATGACAGCTGCATCTTCTCCTTCACTAGGGAGAACCTTTGTTAGGAACCACAGAAATACGGCCCAAAATATTAGAAGAGAATTTCTGAAGGCACAGATCTGAAGCTTGGGCAACACATTCACTTTCAGTGTTAAGTTTCTCCATGTTTCAAAACCAAATAAAAAAAAAAAAACTTATGTGATTGTCAGTTTGTTATCAATTCCCTGGACCACAAACGCTGTTTTTCAAGTGCCTACTGTGGATGATGAATTTGTCCATGAAGAACATCGAGGTTTTGCTGGTCAGGCACTGTCCAACTGGTTCCAGTGCCTGTTTGACAGGACCAGCACACACTGCAAAGTATCATAGACACAAAAGAAATTCCTTCCTGCCCAGAGAACTGGGGGGGAAGGATGAAATGCCTTGTGCTGGTCTCACCACAACGTGTAGGCATTGGAAGGAAGAGGAAAGCAAGAAGTTCAGCATCCCATTCTTGCCTGTTTCTGCCTCTCTGTTTGGCTCACCCAAATCTGGCACAAGTAGGGTATTCTGGTCTTTTGGTGTCTACCTTCATGCAAAAGCAACTTCTCCATCACTGATGAGAACAGAAAACCTGGCCACATGTGAACCCCAAAGCAGTAACATTTTTTTTGAGCCATGGGCTTTAACAGTGATTTCAAAGACTCTACTGCATCATTCAGACTGGTAGCAATTTCTGGTCATTTCCAGGTGAAACTGGAGGTGGAATATATGCAGTCACTGGAAGATGTTATCTGGAGTAAGAGCTGAGGAAAAGAGTTCACTTGAAAGCTCTGTAAAGTAGGAGAATGCAGCATTAAAGAATTGCAAATTGCTAAAGATTGCCAGAGCGTCCATCCCCACAGTGATGGGGACACAGGTAAGGTGACATTACAACACAGGTCAGGTGATGATGAGGTTCAGTACTAGATCTCATAAAGATCTCCTCAAGGATGTTCACAGAGAAATGTCAGTGACAGCAAGGCAAAAACTGCCTGGGAGCAAAGAGAATGAGCAGCAGCAAATCTGATGCACTTAAGCTATTTCCCTCAACAGAATAAATGAGACTTTTCCTGAGGGAGCCAAAAGTCTCCTGAGCTGCTGTACTTCCACTTTGTCCTTCACCCAGGCTGCTGTTCCTGCCAAGCACTCCCATTTGCTGTGACTGAAACCACCAAGCAAACAGAAGGAGCTTGCACTTGTTCTGCACCTTTGGACATTTGCACATCCATGTGTCCCAGCTGATGGACAGGACAAACTCAGTGTGCACACAGGAGGGTGACACAGAGCTGCTGCCCCAAGGGCCTGGACATCCACACTGGCAGACAGCCAGGAGTTTGGAATACTGCCCTTAAAGCAGTGGGACTGGAAAACAAGAGCAAGGAAAGAGGTGGAAAAAAAAAATCAGTGAAAACAACAGGTGGCTAAGTCACACCAAATATCCTGTAGAACTTGCAAGTGGTACAGTTACTACGCATAGAGGATGAATTACCCTCCGGAAGGGTGTCTAAAAAGCAGCATAATGCTCAATTAAAAAAAAAAATATGTTAAGAGTTTTGGCGATTTTATTTTTTCCTTCTCACTGCAGTGCACTGACATGGGGATGTAGGCTTCGGCTCTCCTTGGCTAAATAAAGGCTAAATTGAGGTTGCAAAACTGTCGTCCTCTCCTAAGCAACAGATTCAGCTCAGGAAATGGAGCTCCGTGCGCTGGTGACTAATGCTGCTGTCACGCTCCTTGCGCTGCCCAAGGACGGCTCCGCTCTCCCGCTGCCCCTCCTGAAGGGCCAAGTCCAGGCAGACCCAGCACTGTCCCACCTCCAGAGAGAAGGGATTCCTCTGTGCTGCACTCAGGTGCTCCGTGGAAAGCGGTTCCACCGTTCACCAGGAGGTTCTTCACAAGATTTCAGGCAGATTTCAGGGGAATCGCTCCGGCCTCCTCCCTCTCTGTCCAGTGGGAATCACAGATTATCTTGGAACAGACACAGATGCTTAAAAAAAACAAAAAGACAGGATGGTGGAAAAAAACATTACACAAAGCCTCCTCACGTGAGCAATGAGTACACCCCACAGCTGTCAGCTTTGTTTTGCATATTTTACATATTTACATACACAAGATATTTCCAAACATCCTTGTGTTTATTTAAAACTCCATCAGAAACATGTCTGGTAAAACAGATCCAGTGCAAATATATTTACTGGATGACACTTCCCTGCATTGTTTTTAAAATGCATTAGGGTCCAAGGCTCAAAAAAAAAAAAAAAAAAAAATAAAAGAAGTCACAGTTTTCCAAATGAGGAAGAGCTAACCCTGTAATCCTTCGGCATTCACCTTACAGCAAAGGCCTTCAGCCAAACAGTCTGCAAATGAATGAAGCAACACTTCTAAAACAAGAACAGCTGCTACATTAGAGAAAGGGCTTTTTCTGCTCGCATGTCACACATGCCAGTTGCTTATGGGTGGGTGGTGGGGGTGGGCTGCAATGGGAATAAGTCCTTCGAAGGAAAGGCTGAATAGCCCTCCTCAGATGGTGTAGAGAAGTTAAAAAATCCGAGTTCAAGATCAGAAAAGGAGGGTGGGTGTAGGTGTGTGCCTCCTCCTAAAGGCATATCCTAGCTTAAAAACAGGCAGTGACACCCACGTGCACGCTCATCTTCAGGGAGTACTAACTCCCATCCAGAAAAGGTCAGAACAACACCTGAGGAAGAGCTTCACCACAAACATTTCTGCCTTTTCTTTTGACAGCATCCTTTCTCTCCCAGCCCATCCAGCCAGCCACGGGCCTGGCCAGCCCCACTGCCCAGAGCCACTCTCTGAGGGCACAACACGGCTGGGAAGTCATGGGAAAGAGCACAGGGATCTGCCTTTTCTTTTGACAGCATCCTTTCTCTCCCAGCCCATCCAGCCAGCCACGGGCCTGGCCAGCCCCACTGCCCAGAGCCACTCTCTGAGGGCACAACACGGCTGGGAAGTCACAGGCTGGGAAGTCACGGGAAAGAGCACAGGGACGACTTCCCACATCGTCCCCCAAGGAGAAAACCAAGGGGGTAGGAGGGATCATGGGCTGCCTGCTGCTCCACCTTACCCCATCGTGCTGCCTTGTCAGGTGGAGCAGGGCTCTGTCCTTCAGAGCCAAGGGAGTAACTTCTCCACAAGAGCAAACCAGAAAGAAAAGGGTGCAGAGCGAGCAGGGGTAGCTGGGCAATTTGTGGCATTCCCATTCAGCATGGGCCCTGTTGCTCACAAGACAGACAGGGCAGTGCAGGAAAAACACACCAGCAAATAGGGAAGATGTATCCAGACTGCAACCCCAAAAGGGCTTTACTGATGGCATTGTACAGAAGCCTCCTCGTTGGCTTCTACACAGATGCCAAAAAATAAGTGCATACCTTTTACATTGGCCATTTGAGAGAGACCAGGGAGTTTCCCACTGAGAAACTGGCTTCCTTAAAGTTGATTTTTCTCTTTATCCATCTCCATCAGAAAAGAATAGAGTGCTATTCTTAAAAGGGAACAGATTTTTTGGTTTTGGCCAGAGATAGAAATCTTTGTTGCTATATTTGGCTTCCAATGCAGGACTCTCTGCTTGCTGGTGGGAGGAGGAAATTAGAGCTGGTGTTACTCATAACTAAATGGGCACGGAAAACAAACCACCTCCCTTTGAACCTCGGTGCTACTATGGGCATTCACATAACAAATCATTTTCAAAGCCTGTGATACCTCTGTACATGCAACAGCCAACATCAAAACTTTATTACCCACTCATTTTCCCATAGTGATAAACTGTTGCAGATGTACAGTTATTGTCAAGGCAAACACATTGGGGCAGTTCCTGGTGTTGGTTTGTTGTTTTGTTTTTTTTAATATAATTTCTTTCTTGTCTTCAAAGAAAGCAAAAGTGATATTTTGAAGGAGAGACAGTTACTGGAAGGCTGTGGCATCCAGCCCCCCTCCTCCTCCTCCTCCCAGCAACCCCAAAAAAGAAATCAGCTAAATTACTCGGCATCCCAGCCCAACGCACAGCTCAGCCATGAGGAATTCTCACCAGATGTCTCGGTCCCCACCCGGCCTCCCACGTCACGCAGGCAGCATAACCCCTCGGAGCCTGAGCTCCTGCTGGGACAGCCAGCCCCACCACGCCTGCAGTGTCCACCAAGCTGGTGACACCCCTGTCCCACCAGGGACGCCCAGCCACAGCCCCAGGCCTGGCCAGGCTTCTCTGCTCCTCCAGCACGGAGGAGTCCAGTCCCACTCCTCTCCTTTTTTGTGACCTTCCCTTGCTCCAGGTGAGCTGAGCACCCCTGGAGTCACCCAGTCAGACCCTGGCTCCAAGGGAGAGTCCCATGCACCAATCTGGGACCCAGTTTCCAGCTGAAAACACACAAAACACGATTTATCTGGATGTAACTGATACAATTCTCCACGGGTGTTAAGTTCACTAAAACCAACAGAGTGCCAGTGATTCACTCTAACAGAGGACGCGGATCGTCATTAATAAAATCAGTCACAAAATAATGTATCACTTCCCCTGCTTTCATTTCTTGATGCAATGAGAGCATAAAAATAACCCCTGTGAGCACCTGGCAAGCCAGGTGTGGGGCAATGCAGCTGGAGACCAGCCCTGGCAAGAGCAGAAGTTACAGAGAGAAGAAAAAGCACTTCAGGTATCTCATTTCCCAGCTTAACACCCTCCTGCTTCCTGAAGCACATTTCTCTCTGGGTGGCTGTCTTAAAGTAAAGGGATCCCATGCCTCTTCTCACTGACTAAACCACACCTTACTTCAAAGAAAGGCATTTTCTGCAATGTTTATCCTATGTTTTCCTTCCAAATTTCTAAGTCCTCACATTATTCTGGTATTTTTTGATAGCTGCCACATCCCACTCTAGGTCATTCATCATGAGGCATAATTTGCTTATTTTCCAGCAGTCCACATCCCATCTTCATCTCCACTATTGAGATTGTTCCTGTCCCAAGAGCTCTCAATCCCATTCTCTCCTACACAAAGATTTTTGAACCCTCTCTCTTCCTTTCCTGGGCTCCCTCTCCTGGAGTTTTTGGCTGCCAGCTCTCTCCATCTCTTCCTCACAGCCTGAGAAAGAACAACACAGTGAGTCTGCACAAAGTGCTCTGCTCGCTGCCTGGTCCGGCAAAAAGGGCCCAGAGCAGGATGTATGGGAAAAATCCTGCTCATCTCCCTGTGCTCTGAAACAGAGTACATCCCATATGGTCAGGATCTTCAGAGGGTTTTGCAACTAAATTCTTAACAGCTCCCTGCTGATTGCGTGCAAGTGGCAATTTTTCAAAAGCTGAGTGCTTGGCCAAAGCTTGGAGGTTTTTTTCCCCTCACTGCTGGAGCAGTAAATGATGTATCTGTGACCAAAACACCAAACCTTCAGCCCTCGAGCCAGAAGACAGACAAGCAAACATTTCCTAATTAAACAGTTGTAAAATAATTTTAGCAAGGGCAGTTACCTCCTTAGTGGGAATTACTGGACTTTGCTAAAAAAAATCAATTTGAGGTAAATAAATTGCATGGAAAATCTCTGCCTGATGACTGTCAAAACTGCCAGGAAACGAAAGAATAAAAAAAGGGTCTTACACTAAGAAGTCTCAGGCTGTGATTCCACTAGGTCTGACTGTAAAATGGCGTTAATGTAATTTAAAAAAAGATGTTAAGAATTAAAGAGGACATTGTAGCACAAGCACTTGACAGTGTCTGAGAAGGCAAGCCTGTGCCTTCATGAGATCTCTGCTTGAAATCCCTTCCATGCAAGGCTTTCACTCTGTTTAATTTTAGTACAGAACCAGTTTAGAACACTTGTTTTACAACATTTTCAACAGAAGACAAATCCTTGGCTCTAATTAATCTCATGCAAAGAATAGAATCTCAGGATGCAGAAATTTACAAAGAGATTTATGAGTTCTTCAGTTGCATAATAAAAAGAAAGAATTAGCTAATTGTTGAGAAATACAGACCAAACTGAAAATGCTACATAAAAATGTAACAATAAAATTCACATTAAATTATTTATTCAGTAATAAACACTGACACTTTTCTTTATACAAAGCCCCCCACAAACCCCCCATCAGTTTTGATGAGAGGGGCAAAAATTTCAATGGAGTTTTGAGGGAAGCAAGGTGGGAAAACAGGTGGGGGGAAGAGAGGGACCCTGATTTGACTCATGGCTTTAAACAACAGCTACAAAGAGCCAGCAGGGAAAGTGCAGCACAGTTCTGCAGATACTTCACTCATTACTGTAAACCCCAAACTCCTATAAACAGTGCTTGTCTATAGGTACCACATACCTGAGCCCCAGCTCGCCAGAATCAAGGCTGGACCAGCCCAGGCCACCCCTGGACAACAATTCAGGAATTCAAGGCTGGTCCCAACCACCTCAAAGCCACTGAAGGTTTCCAAGGACACTAAGAGGAGGAACCAGCATTCAGGTTTCTGTAGGCAAACAGCCACAGTGCACAGCTGGTTTATATTGGAGGCTTGAGCCCTTGAGCAGGTGCATGAAATAACTGGAGTGTTTTAGTGACCCCCATCCCTAAATTTTCTTTATTGGGAGCTGAAGAAAAAAAAAAGAGAAAAAAGAAAAAAAGGTGCATTTCCCAGGGAACTCCAGCCCAGGTTTCAGAGATCCCACCAGGGTGGCATGGAGACTGCAGAGCAAGAACTGGGAGAGAGTCACAGGCACTGAGCAGAGCAAGGGCAGATAAAACATGGCTAAAGGGGCTAAAACATGCCTTTCCAGGGACATCTACAGTTCCCCTTGGCAACCAGTTCACCCCATAAGTATAAACCTGCTAACACAGCCTAAATTTAATGTATTGAGCAGTGACTGCCCAGCCATGTACACACAGTTCTGGAGAGGATCATCTCTGCCCTCAGCTCCACCAGCTCAACTTTTCCAAGACCCCTCCTGCCTCTCCTGGATTTTGAACTCGCTCAGACAAGAGAACCTCACTTTTTAGAGGGGCATCTTCCTGCACCACAACTCTCAGATTGTGCCCATAGGGCTAATATGTAAAAGCAGTATTTATTTTTAAATACTTTCCCTCTTTACATGAGATTTTAGTTCCAAACAACATGCATCAACTTTTTTTAAAAACCCACACACAAACAATATTTATCATCCAAATACCCTTTAGAAGCTCAAAGGCTGACATACCAAGAATTCCACTTGAAAAATATATGTATTTCTAAATGGTTTATGAGGAAATATGTATGTTGCTGGTCCATTGATATGGAGCAAACTCTTGTACCTGAAATTAATTAAAATAATCATATTCAGAGATAGGCTTGTCTGCTGAAACACAATATATTGCACCTCTCTACATAACTGCTGATTTCATGATCATCTTTATAGACACAAATCCGGTGAGTTGAAAGGGGTTTTTTTAATGTGGTTTTGTGATGTTTGTGTTTTTTAACAAGTAAGGAAAAAATTCACTCCTGAGTTAACAGAGAATGCAATAAAATGCCTACATTTTCCATCCCAGATGAGATTTGATGAAGTCATTCACTTAATTTCCATAGGACATGCATTTGAGGCACGAGAGTGGAACGGAGGGAACAGGTACAGCTACATGTGAATGTGTATAAATATATTTGCATAAAAATATATCCATACACATGAAGAATTGTGGGAGAGGGACAGCAAGACATATGTAACAGCCTGGAAGCAGAAAGGCTGGGTGAGGCAAGGCAATCCTAAGGGCAGGTTGGAGGAAATGTGACATTCCCTTCCCTCTCTGAATGCTGTGGTGAGAGATCTGTTCTCAGAAGCGTTTGGATGCAGGTGTGGATGATTGAGACAAAGCTGTCATTCACTGAGGACCACCTGAACTTGTGTGTCTGGCGAGGGAAGGAATCAGAACTGAGTCCATTTTACTATTGCCAAGTGCAGCTTATTCAGCTCTCCAGAAATTCCAGAAATCCAATCTCCTGGGCAGTCAGCGGCTGCATTATTCCATCTTCTTGTTGGGATGGAAATGGGCCATTGGAAAAAACTGGCATCTGCCTCTGAAAAACTGGTGCACAACTTGAACCCTTCCAGTCTTCAAATGAAGACATAAAAACTGATGTCAGATTTCTCAACATTAACAGGAATAAAATAAAATCCTGGACAACTTTAAGGAGGTCAGTATTTTGAGTTTCTTGAAATAAAACAATAATTTCCCTATGTTCTCCCAGAAACAGTGACAGAGTACAACATGTTTTATAAGCCCTCTCAAAATGAATCATCCACTTTCTTGGGACAGCATCAGAACACACCACACATAAAAAGAATTAAACAACTCCTTTAGTAACGCATTAAGACACAACTTATCTGTGACCTGATTTCAAGGGCCTTTTTTTTTTCCTATCTGCAGAAACACGAGCAGGCTCAACCTTTCTGCTCCTTCTGGCTGCCATGGATTCCCCACCACTGCAGGCGAGTGCTCCTCTCCTCTTCCAAGAGCAAAACCATGGCAGCATCTGCTTCTCATAAGCACTTCTGTGCGTGTGTGTAAGAGTGCGTGTATGGGAGAGAGGAGACAAGGAAATCTGCTGAATTTAACTGAAAAGTTTGTCACAGGGAAGGGTGGATTTGTTCTTTTTTTTTTTTTTTTTTTTTTTTTTTTTCCTTTTCCATCCCTCAAATAGTAGAAGTAGGGCTACTGCTTCACACTTAGGCTTTTCCTTTCTCACTTGTTAGCACAGGGGACAATTAGTGACTGAAGGGAAAAGAAGAATTTATTTCACTTTTGAAGTTGACAGACTGGTGCACGAATGGCTACAGACAACAGCAGGTTTTCATTGGCACGTGTCACCCAGAGCTTGCAGAAGTTCCACCAGCTCAGTCCCAGGTTCAGCAGCAGAAACTCTGTGCAGAACAGCAGTCCTGGAGGTGAAGAGGCAACAGCTTCCCCACTTCTTCATCCCCCCTAACCAACAACTAGAGATACAATCCAGAAAGAAATTCCAGTGCAAACTGTGGGACTGCTTTGTTCCTGTCCTGTTTTGCTCTGACATCTATAGGGAACCAGAGGAGGTCCCCCATACTATGGGCTGGTGAATGGGAAGGCAGTGAGCAGACAGCTCTTGTTAGGCTTTAAACTATTTCAGGAAATCAAACACACCTCAAAAAGAAATGCTGTCTTTTCTTTTGCTTCCCCTGCCACCCAAACTCTCCATCCCTAAAGTTCAAAGAGGACACACCATCACTTTAATTTCCAATTTTACCAAGTCCAAGGAGGAAAAAAACGAAAGAAAAAAAATGCTTAAGATTTTTTTTTTCCTCCCAGTATTTCAAATACTGTCAACATTCCTAAGCCAGAACTCTTTTTCTTGAGATATTTCCTGAACTGTACTGTCCTGATAAGAAAGTGACCTGTGGCAGCTGGCACTTCATTCCCTCCCATAGAGTTTTCCCACTGCATTATGAATTTATTGACAAATTGAGGAGCTAGCTCCACCAGAGCTGCAACAATATAGAGAACTGCCATAAGAGTGAAATTTATTGAGAGAAGAAAATACTGATGGACTACAAAGATGAGGAAAAAAACCCCACCACATTTAATTCATCATCCCAACACAGAGACTACAACCTTATTACTTTAAAGCAATATTTAAGCATAGTCCATTCAGCATTTATACACCGTCTCAAACTTCAAATCAGCAAGCCAGAGACTTAAGGGTCTTGCCAAATTGTGATATAATCCTAATGCCTCCATTGCCAGCATGTCAAGCCCCCTCCCTTGACAAGGGAGAATGCTCAACACCTCACAGGATCAAGTTCAAACAGCCTGGAGGGAAGCAGCAGTGCAGGGAACCTTGGAGTGGCAGGCACTTCCCAACACCCCCCTCCCCTTTCACACACACATCCATGTGGTTTCCACCTGACAAAACTACATTTACAACACTCAGTGCCTTAAAATTAAACTCCTTCTTATCTCAGCCATGTGTTTGTATCTTGGTTTTTCCACTTGGCCGGCATGTCTTTCAAACAGGGATGTCTGAGAGCAGCAGTGACAGAAATATAACGCTCTGTAAGAGCCTGAGGAAATACTACAGAGGGACCCTGGGTGCACAGAGCAGAAGGGGAACATCTCCAAGCCACAGCCAGGACCCAGCAATCTCGGTCCTGACCCTGGGCTCCCCTCAGTGCCACCTCAGCCCTCGCTGAGTCCCCGAGGGCTGGGCACAGACACCGACCCAGCTCCGGCCTCGCCGCCCTCACTCAGGATTTGATGGCGCCCACCTTGGCTCCAACCAAAGCCTTTATTTCCAAGCCAGAGCCCAGGCCAGGGGGGTTTCCCAAGCACAGGGGCCATGGTTCCCCGTGGCCACGCTGCTGTTGCCAGGCCAGGCCCCAGAGCATGCAGGCCTGGCTGGTTACGAATGCAGCGCTGCAGCTGGGGTCCCGCAAGCCCCAGGGCACAGCCCAGCCCTGAACTCAACTGGAGTTCTCCTTGTGCTCTCCTTGAGCTGCTCAGGCCAGCTGAAAACCTTTTGTTTCCACAAGCCACACATTTTTATAAACCTGGATTTTTTTTTTTTTTTGTTCATTTTCCCTGAATATTGGTATTGTAAGTAACCGCTTTGAAATGGCTTAGCTGAAAGTCCTGCCCATACGATTTTACTGGTATTTATGAGCACCATAACCCACAGGGAACTGTGTCCAACAGCTTCAATGGATCATAGATGAGGCCCATTTTCGTGTCTGATTTAAGAGTATTTGGTCCATTTTGAAAGAATGGATGGGTGGGAAATGCAGTTGCTGTAACCTCAAAGCTGTGCTCTATGCTAAAGGTGTTTGCAAGCTTCTGACAGTCAGCACGGCACAAAGCCACCTTCAGAAGCAAAAAAAACAAAAACACTTTTACTACAATTTAACACCAGGAAAAAAATATTTGGCTGAAACTTCAGGTGCGAATTATACTTGCTTAAGCTAGAACAAGAGGACAAAATCATCAGAATCTAGTAATGTGGAAACAAAGGAGTTTAGCTCTTTAAAAAGAAAAGAAAGATAGACATTTGAGGTAACAAACAAAAAAAACCAAAATGCACAAACACATCACAGACATCTAAAAATAGCATTTTATACATTTTTGCCAGTGCTTCTCTGAGAGCAAGTTCTTTAAACAGAACTTAACAATTTTACAATTTTTTTTAAAAAAATATGTCATCCTAAAATAGCCCATCAATCCTTACCCAAACTTTCTGTATTTCTACAAAAATAGATGCACAAAGAGCTACAAAATACTGTATTCCTGAAAGAAGGCGCACTGTAGTCAAGGGAGAGTCTTTTTCCTGACTATTGAGACTGTTCATAAAAATATCAAGCTGAACAAAACGAAACACTGTTAAAGGAGCAGAAAGGAGTTAGGTTGCCCAGCTGCAGCAGGCTCAGATGAGGAAAGAAAGAAAAGTTAGGTTTCTGGTTTTTGTTTTTTTTTTTTTTCCAACACTGTGGGACCCATAAACGGCCTTACAAATAAAAGGCTCAATAGCAAAACCAGAATAGCTGGCTCTTCATCTTCATGTGTGTCCTTTGCTCCACGCAGAAGGAGTCAGCCACTGCTGTATCACCCGCCCAGCTCCGCTGACTCCAGCTCTAGCTGGTCTTAATTTCTCTGCACCTCAGAACCAAGCAGTTTCCTTGCTCTTGTCCTGATGCTGTAGACCTACATTTCAGAAAAGAAAAGGAAAATTATTAATATTAATAAATATTAAATTAATAAATCAGATGGTTTCTTCTTTCCCCTCCCCAAGCAAGTGAAGTAAAGAAACACAAGTTTTGAATTAAAAAAAAAAAAATTTTAAAAGAAGAAAAAGAAACAAATGACAATTTAACAGTTTAAAGGACTTGTTAGCAACAGTGTTACTGCTCCAAAACTTTTATTTTATGAGGGGTAAAATTAAACCATATTGAAGTTTGATTCTGGCTCAACCATTTCAGAAATGGTGATAAAATTCCTGCATGCGCTTCCTTGGCTTGAGCTCATGTGGAACACAGCATGAAGTGAAAAAACCCTCCATAAAGGTCTGCATCAATTATCCAGTAGGCAGCAGAGCAATATTTCCAGGCAGGGTCCAGCCACAGACACCATCTCCTCTAGAAAATGCCTGGGACACTTCAGGATTTCAGTTTCTGTGGCATTTCACCTCGCAGAGGAGAAAGGGAAAACGCTCCTGCAGCAGGCAAAAAATCCCAAATAATTTCACCTACAGAGTGCAAGATTTCCAGCCAAGAATGGCTAGTGCTTCCACATGGGAAAAATTAATCGTTTTCAGCTTGCATTTGTTATGAGTTCCTCTAACATTTTCCTTTGTAAAAAAGTGAGGACTATCTAATAAATGTGGTGCTATGTTGTGGCTCTAGCATTATAGACTTGGAACCTGCATTATAATCTGGGATTTCTCTGCTCCAGAGGGATCTATTCACACCTAACAGGGCATAAACCTCCAATCCATACAATAGAAGGGCAGGTGCAGATTAAATTTCTCCAAGATACATTCTTGCTCATTTATAGGGAAAGTAAAGGACAGAGATGCAGGCTTGTATTTTCTGAGGCAGTGAGGTACTCAAGTCTCAATGATTTAAAACCTGCCCTTTGATGTTTTGAGGCAAGTAAATCACATTCCATGAAATGAAGGTACATTTCCCACTACAAGTCATCATTCCTGCTCTGCAACGTACTAAGGCACCTGACTTGCTAAGAATTTAGGGTTAATTTCATCACTAATGTAAATAGGTGCAACTCCAGACCTCTGTGATGTTGTAACCACCAGAGCTCCGTGTTCATTTGATGTTTAACCATGTGCTAGGCGTGGATCTCATTTCCAAATCCAATCACACATTGAATATTAAGGACGACCCATAAGTTTTCAGAGAACTTACAGGCAGGCAGGGTTCCGATCTGACAACTACCTCCTTGCTTTAAGATTATAAGCAGTTAAATATTTAATGATGATCAACATTTCAGAGCTGAGCTGCAAAGCAATTAGCACTCACATGACAGATGAGAGCATATGGCTCTATCCTTGTGAGGATTCCCAAGCAGGGTACAAACACTTGTGTGTCCAGCAGTGAAGAGAAAGGGAAAGCAGAGCCCACGGGTGTGCTGCACCAAACATTGTTTAGTGCTTTCTGCTCCATTTCACGTGCACTTGTACCTGTTTCTACAGATTGGAAAAACTGGGATATCCCTCAGCTAGCGCATGCCTATAATGAAAACATGTTCAGAGGCTCTTTATTCAATGAAGATGTCTCCTTGTTGCTTAAGAGCTATTTGTTTCCCTGGCAGCATCACACACAGACCATCATAATGAACTGCTGTTCCCTTCAAAGCTCCCTCAAAGCTAGTGATGACAATTTGGGGCTATTTTTCCCTTGGTGCTTACAATTTGTTTAAACAAAGATGACCCCCCCAAAAAAAGTCAGACAGCAGAAAACTTTCAGAGCATAAAGAAGCCATTTAAGTTCACCAGTGGACCACTAAAGGACACCAGAGGCCATGGGAGCCTGTAAGAAGAGAAACAGGTTATGTGGCTCCTAGCAGCTTAAAAAAATGACACACACACGTGTTTAAGAGATCTTCCACCTGACAGCAGCAAGTGGTAGAAAGGGAATAACTAGCTGAACAGGCACCTGCCTAGGCAGGTGTCTTTGCAAGGCACAAATAACTGTAACAAGGAGGTTTAAGGTATAGCTACAGACTCTAAACAGCAAGAGAAAACAATCCAAAAAACCAAAGTTGTCCTATTTACAGAACTGAATGTGGAACACTTTCCATGCCTTCTCCTGATTGTATTCCTATCTCCTTCAAGGCAAGGCCATTTGCAGTCCTAACACAGAATCCAAGGTCTGCTACTCACCCAGAGCTTCCACCTGCAGTGCTTTCCTTTTAGCAAGGAAATCCTCGCTTGCACTGCATGACCCAGCACTGCCACTCCAGCAAATCCCCCTTCCCTGGGCCACCAACAGTAGAGCTAATTGCCACACAAACATTATGCAGGTTCTGTGGGAACATCTAAGCAAATTTAATGAGTTGTGACAAACTTGTGGGATGGGTGTGAACAGAGACAAATGTACAGAAGGGATTGGATTGGTCCCTCAAACTCCAAATTCAATGTATCACACTGACATACAGGCATTTCCAAAAGGGTATTTTTCCACAGTAAACCAGGACAAAAGGATGGTGATTAATTCATCTAAATTTGAAGTTATCCACCGCAATGTGCGTAACTTTATAGGATGAAAAACGCACACCTCGATTTTAACAGATTTACAGCCATCACTGATGCCAAAGTCCTGCTTTGCTTTTAGTGTGCTGGGGCTGCAGGAAGCCTCCTCCAGCACATCTGTCCCACAGCAGGACAGGACATCCTCCTAGGCTCTGCAGTGGCAAGGCAAGCTGCTCTGCCCTCCTCCCCACGGGCTGCCTGCAGCACAGCCAAACCCCACTGCTCACCTGAAGGGCCTGGGGTGCAGGACACCTCCCACCCTGCTCCCGATGGAAGCACTGATGGCTACAACCACCACCAACACTGAGAGACAGAAATTCCCCTGCCCAACCCCTGATCTTAAGCGCTGGATGTGGCTTAAGCACAAGCAGGAAGCTTTAGTGGTGACACTGGATAAAAACTACAGCTCTGAGCTGCAGGCAGAGCTGGTGACAGCCAAACCCTGCTTTGCTTGACACCAGCAACTGAGCCCTAAATCCAAACAATGTGTACTTATTCCAATGTGTTTATATCAATGCTTGACATATTCCATTGAGCATTGTAGCTGGTGCACTTTGGAAAGACACTACACACCAGCAGACACAAACCTAGCAGGTTCTAACAGCTCTTGATGCAGACCAGCACTTTTTTTAATTGCACTGGGACTGATACAGAAGCTACTAAAAGGGTTAATTTGCAGCCTACAACGTGAGGATTAAGCCACATTTAATGGCAATCAGGTAGCTAAATCCTTCTTCATCCCCTAAAACAGAACCATGTAAGTTCAAACAGATGTGCCAGACAGATCAATTGCTTGTCAGCTCTGTGCTGCTGTCCCACACAATGTGTTCTGAACCATAAATTCCCAAACTACACCGTGCATGCAGTGGGAACCTCCTCTTAACCTCTGAAGTGATTCAGCATCATCCATTCTTGAGATCAATTATTTGGAGTGGCATGGCAGAGATGCAACAATGTAGCTGGAAGAGGGTAAAATTACAGCCAGCCAGCCCTGATCCCAACACTACCATTCCACATAATTCAGCATGAGGAATTTTGCAGATGTTCCTACAATCCATGTGACAGAAGCACAAGAAATGTGACCCATGGTAAGAAGAAGGAAAATCAGTTTGTAAGTGAAGGACTCCAAAAGGCAATGTCCAGGTATAGACCAAATGAACTTTTTTAACAAAAATCACCTGACACTCCTGGAATCCGATACATTGACAGCTCCACAGGTTATTTTCTCCAGGGATATATGAGCAAACACTTTCAGAACTGACATATTCCTGCCACTGTGTCCTTACCCTACTCTGGAGAAAGCACTTTATGTCACTAAAAGCCAGTTCACTCTTCCAGGCTCTTGAGTTTGTAGCCTCTCTCGAGATAGCTCTTTGACATTGGAGTTAAATGCAATGAAATGCTGTGTGATGTGGAGATTTATCCAGTATAATCTGCTTTCCCTGAAGTGCACATGAAGCAGGTGCTGGATGTGACTCTGTGTGGTACTCCAGCAACCCTCTCCTCTCCCCACACTTTCCCTGGGATGATTCTGCTGGATGTGCACACAAAACCCTGAGGCAATTAAGCTTCCTCTTCTCTCCATGCCTCGAGTGCCTGTAACCAAAGCATTTGTCTCAACAGCACAAGCTGCAGGCAAGGATGAAAAGGGAGCTCAGCCTTCCTGCCCTTCCCAGCAAGCCTCTGCTTGGAAAGCACGGGAGGGATGAGTGTGCAGGGCAAGAGAGCAAATAATTGTACCTGCTGTGTTTCAATGCTTGCATCCTGGTTTCCAAAACTGGGGCTGCCTAACAGGGTTTTGCTGTTGTGTTTCAGTGTGTGACCCTTTTGAATAGTCTCAAACTAGTGAGCCACGGGTCTGCTGAGATTCTGTGTTTCTTCAAACCAGTCACATGTTTCCCCTCTTTCTTTTTCCCCACAGGAACTCAGAGACTAAAACCCACACAATCAGGCATGGGTCAGAAGTGAACAGTTCAGATCTTTTCCACTGTCTCCCACGCTGAGCAACCAAATGACATGCAAGGCACTGCCAAATCAGGATCCTGACAAAATTAGCACCCAGCTGTACCCATCCACCGGGATTTTCACAAGGAGCAGGCAGCACCAAGCCAAAGCTGTGTTTGTTCTCTAAGGCAGTGCTAGGACCCAGACCTTTTTGAGGTACTTGCTCTTAAAGAGCAAGAACTCACAGGCTGGACTTGTACATAAGCCGGGCAGTGGTTTCTCCTGACTAATTCCTTACACAGCTCTCTGTTCCACCCCCAAAAGGTTAACCCAAATACCAGGGCTCTGCAGATAGGGCTGAGTCCAGGAGGCCTTGTCCCTTACACCAGTGGCAGTGACAGTCTGCTCATGCTTCAGATAAGGCAGCTCACTCCCCTTTTGGGGTTTGTCACAAAGGAAAAATCTCAAGATCCCTGTCTGGTTAGTTTATCATTTTGTACCCAAAATCATAAAATATAATTATTCTTGATTCGCGGATTTAGCTAGAAATGTTATTTACATATAAATTGTCCACTGTTAAGAATCCTGATAAGCTTTTTCTTAGTTTTATTGACATCAAGACAGCAAATGGTATAGTATTTAGAGGAGATTACTGGTTCCCAGTTGCTTTAAAGGGAGGAGCCAGATTTGAATGAGGTTAATAGAATTTCATCTTTAAGAAACAGCCTTTTTCCCCCTATCAATTCTTTGCTCCCTTGCCCACTAATCAAGACAAAGAAGTGGTTCTCACACATTGAACCAGTCAGAGAGAGCTATCAAAAATGGAGACAAATAGATACTTTGAGGAAAAGGGAACAAAGATACAAACCTAGTGTTTCCTTAATCAGATAACACACTGTCTTTAAAAAGTACTAATCTGCAAGGATTGCTGCTGGTGAGATCAATATCAAACCGAAAAAGGAGCGCTCAGTGGGGCCCATGAGCTCCAGGATGGCTGCACTGGGAACTGTCTGTCACCTGACAGCAAGAAACGGCAAACCCTGAGGGCTGCCAGACTGCTTCTGATGCTGAGACAAGAGACTGCCACTCAAGGCTCACAGACACAGATGGAGTTCATGGTCTGCAGTTAAGATTACAGACCCTGCAATGAAATGAATTTAATTCACATACCTCTGCCTATGCCCTACAGAAAATATTTCATTTGATGGCAAGCACAACTCAATCAGCACCTGTATTCTCCATGTGACACCTGGATACTACACAGGAAGGAAATGCTGAACCGTTCCACCTCAAGATGCAGTCCTCACATACTGCAAGTTATTAGTTTACTGGTGCTGCATATTGGTGGATGCACATATGAACTAGCTGAACAAACTGAGAACTTCCTTCCTCATGGAAGCATAATTAATATTTTCCCACAATATTTAAATAAAAAGAAACAAAAAATGCAGATTGCGTCATCTGGCTTGAATGAGACCAAGGCAGATAAAGGTCTCTCAGCAGAAGTCAGGAAGAGCTGCCCTGACAGCAATTACAGGAGCAATTCCTATATTTGTGGGAATCATTTGGACACGGCTCTGAGAGCCAGCCCCGCTGGGAGTTCACGCCTCTGCTAAAACAAGTCACAGACGACAACGATAACAACAAAACCATCTTACCTGTATCAAAGCCAAAGCTCGGCACGATGTCCACTGTTCCGTGGAAGGCTCCGGCCCAGGCTGAGGTAGCGCCGGCGGCAGCAGCGGGCTCGGCCTTTGTCCCGTCACACTGGGCAGCAGGAATCCTGGCGGCGCGCACCGAGGGCACCAGCAGCGAGCCGTAGCGCGGGTCGCGGTGCGAGCCGGCGTGGGGATGGTGGTGGTGGTGGTGGTGCACGTGGGGGTGAGGGTGGTGGCGGTGCACGTACACATCGTGCATGTGTGCGTACGAGGGGCTCACCTGAGACGCTAAGGGGTAGTGCCAGGACTCGGAGGCGGCGGCGGGAGGAGCTGGGGCAGTCTGGTGGAGGCCGTGTCCTGGCCAGCTGCTGGGATCTGGTGCTGGGAAGGTGCCTGGTGCAGTCACGGGGAAATCGGGGTGCACTCCGCTTAAGCAGGGTGGAGGAGGAGGCTGGTAAGAGCTGGTCCAGAACGAGGTTGGGAATCCGCTCCTTTGGCTTGAAATGGTTGAGCTTTCTGGTGGGGAGGAAAGAAGCGAAGCGTGACTGAAGGTGAACAACGCATTCCAGGACAAAAACCCCACAGTGATTTGCTGCTCTCTGAGGTTTGTAACGCTGAACTCAAGCTTCCTCAGTAAATACAGAATCACGGGACATTTGAGGGAGGAAGATTGTCTAGTCCAATTCCCCTGTTCAAGTGGGGTCACCTGGAGCAGTTGTCCAGGACCATGTCCAGTCAGATTTTGAGTGAGCTCCAGACTATGCAGCCTTTCAAAAATAATCCCCAAAAGCAACAAGCAACCTAAAAAATCCAACAAAACAAAGTTTTCTTGTATTCAGATGGAATTTCCTGTTTTCTAATCTCAGCCTATTGCCTCCTGTTTTGTCAGCAAGCATTGCTGAAGGGAGCCTGGCTCCCCCATCTTCATTCCCTCCCATCAGATTTTTACATACATAAGATCCCCCCCCCAGAGAAGATTTTTCTTCTTCAGGCTGTAGAGTCAGAGCCCTCTCAGGATCTTGGTACAGAAATTGTGAGCAGATGCTAACTCCTGCCCAGACTAGAGCACATCATTTAGAAAGGCAGCTGTTGTGGCTGCAAATGCTTCAGAGGAAAGACAACCAGCCCACACTGCACAACAGGAAACATTTGGCTAAAAGAATACCCGATTTTCTCAAACTAGTTGCATGCTCTGATGGGATAAAGGTCATATCTAACACAGCTTATGTTACTCCTTCACAGAATATATCATGATGCCCTCTACCCAACAGGATCATAGAAGCAGAACCATCTATGTAGCTCAAAAAGGTTTTTGTCAGAACTAAAAGACTTGCTGCTTCTTACAGCTAGGGCTCAGATTATATTTAAATGGATTCCAATACCTCTACATTATGAAATCACATTCTAAAAATTCCTCTTTTGAAGGAGCACTTAGTATTTTTGATGTGTAGCAAAGTCTTGGCTTCTCCATTCTCACAATCCTCTTGCCAGCTCATGCTAGAAAGTACTGCTTCATGCAATATTTCTCAGCTCCAATAGGACTTTTTTCTTTGGTCAAAGATGGAAACATAAAAATACAGAACTTCACTTCTGATGAAAGAACAGTCATAAAAATAGCCTATGGAGAAATAAAGCCAGGGAAGTTTAGCATTTGATGAGGCGAAGAATCCTCTGTTCCTCATAACTTTTGTAAAAGTATTTTATTTTTTTTTTAAATCACCTTTTGTTTTGCATTGTTTAATAAGCAGCTGGAATGAGACTTGGGTGAAGACACCATTGAGAATGAACAGATTCTTCAAACACTCCCACCTCTGAACTTTGCTTATACAAAAATATTTTGGAAGTAAAAAACTTGAAAGTGTTTTCTGACTGCATCACTAGGACACTCGTGTCTCTGTTTTAAAATCCATTAAAATCACAGAAATTTTTCCACACATCAGTTGGCTTTGATTTAGGCAGGTTTTTGAGTCTGATTAACTTCCGATATTGGAAACAAACTTTGCAAACATACCATGGACAAACGTTGTGGATGCTTTGTGCCAAAATGCTTCAGAGGCTGAAAACTTATCTGGCAAGCTGCACTCCATGGGTTTCTTCAAAAGGTTGGGTTGTTTTTAGCAAGGTATTTTTATTGCAATTCATGCTTGAAGACTACAGAGAGCTTCAAGCATATTACAGAAGCCACAGCACTCCTCCAAAATTGGTATTGTTCCTTGTTTGTAAACCATTCCTTGTAAAAAGGGATTACACTGAGATGGAGAGTATGTATGGCTTGTGCTGTTGGCAGCAGGGCTGATACAAAAAAAAAAAACAAAAAGCAAACTTCATGTCCACTCTGTTGTTTTCCACCCTAGTTAACAGAAGAGCATAGCCTGACAATGCTCTGCCAGTATTCTGGAAAATTAACCTCTGCAATCGAGTTCTTGAAAACTATCTGGCTGTTATCTGCATGGAAAAGCCCTAAATCCAAAGCCCTGCACTTCAAAAAAGCACAGAAAACCACAAAGTATCTGCAGGACAGCTTTAGTAACAGGAGAGAGCACTTTAAACCACTGAATCTGCCAACGTGAATTCATCCCAGATTGCATAACAGCTTGGCTTTACCAGTCATGCAGGAGGTCCAGGCCACAGCAAACATGTTTGGTCATCTCCATTTTTCAAACCTATGCAGGTTTTGGGCATCCCTGCTGCCTGACACTGTCACAAGCCAGCCCCCACTGGCATCAGTGTGTGGCCACTCTCACTGGGAAAGGTCAGTCCTGTCACTGGACAAAAAGGCTCAGTCCATGTCACATACACATGCAGGAAAATTTCAGCCACCCCGAGTGCTCAGGGATACCTGGCCTCTATGGCACATGGAGAAACAGCCATGTCCACACTGCTCTTAAGAAAGAAAAAAAAAAAAAATTCAAAAATCTCTGCGCTTCCATGAGGCATTTAACAAAAACTGTCTGCCAAGAAAGATACTACAGTCACCACAATTATCCTACCCTAAGTACAGGGAGGCAGGGACAAGGCAACATCCCAGGGACCACGAAGTTGTGGCTGATGCAAATGCTCACGGTGGCCAACCCAAATGTTCACAACACACACTGAAAACACGCCAGAAGTGCACACACTGGAAAGGAGACAACATATGGAGCGTTCCATAGTACAACATCAGCTCTCACTTAAGGCATGAGGAAAGAAAAGTAAGATAGAAAAACAACCCAACACTTTCAGCAAGGAAAAACATGTTGATAAAAATACCATTAAAGTAACATTATTGTCAAGGTAGCATTAGCACCAGCAAAAGACTTCAGGCAGCTACACCTAAAATTCAATATTCACTTTACTCGAGCCTGTCATACAGAACTGTATTTTATGAAAAAATCAGTTTTCAAAATAATTTTAGCCTAACCTGATCAACATGCAAATGATAAAAAATGTCTCTTTTCAGAAAATCCCTCCTCAAAACAAGCAAAAAAGCCCCTGCAATATCACCTTAATGATAAAATCAGTTTGCATTTTCATCAGAACACCTTAAAAAGAAACAAAAAAGATGAAAAAAGAAGTCAAAAACATTGCTAATCTCTCCTTTCAGATAAAGGAGAAAATGCAGTGAGCTGAGGAGCCAGTTCATGCTCACACACTTTCCACTGAAACCTGCATCTCCCGAAACTGCTATTGGAAAAAGTATTTTTCTTTCTAATTTATCTCTGAGTAAGAAATTGACACAATTCTGACTACCCATGAAGGTTATTTATGGAAGAACCACAAGCTAATGATCATTTAACTTCTTTAGGTAATGGGACACAAACTCACATTCATGTGGTGGAACTGAGCATCTTTGATATTGTGCACAAACCAGAAGACCAAGCTGAGTGTTGGTCCTTCCACCTTGCTTTCAAGCACAAATATATCAGAAATCCATTTGGGCCTGATAAAGCTCCTGTCAGCTTCTCTTCTCTGGAGCAGCAAATGCCCTCAGCTCTCTCAGCTCCCAGGGATTTTCATGCCCCTCCAGCAGGTGCAGGGATGGCACAGGGCGTATCTCCGTATCATATTCCCAGAAGATGTTCAGGACACGCCGACCTCCATTCCCCACTGAGGGCATGGGGCACATGGGGTCAGGAGGCAGCATGGCTGGAGAACCCTCACACCAAGACACTCATGTCCCCTGCAGAGCCCTCTGGGGATGGTTTGAAGCCACAGAGGGGGGACAGGGATAAACAAGAGGGAATGTCTGAGGCCAAAGGGAAGACACGCGACCGCACCCACGGAACATCCCCAAGCTCACTGAAGAGGGCTTGCTGTGGGCATGGGGTCTCTGGGGCCTGCCTTGATCCTGTTGCTAAAACATTTATAGCCTGTCTGGGCCATTTATAAATGCTCCAGTCTCCTTTTTAGTAAGCGTAGGTTCAATCCTGCTCTCAGTCGAGTCAACGGAAAATTTCCCATTAACATTAATGGTCCCAGCTCAAGCCATAAATTCCTCCAGCTCCCTAGCCACTTGTGCTGACCTTTGCTTAAACTTCCTTGGATTTGTCATCATCCTTCTGGAAAGCAAGCTCTTCTGTGCTATTTTTCTCTTCACAGTTGTTTCCAAATATCCCATCTCTCTTTAGTATCTATGGCTATCATCAATGCAGTCTCACCTCCACATCACTGATTAGGAACACCACTGCCCCTGCTCAGATCCCACCAGTACCTCTCTCATCAACCCAGTGTAAGGCCATTACTCACCATTACTCATTTGCTTAGTTTGCACCCCTCTGCCAGTCCACGTGTTTCCATGTGATCGGAAACAATGCAGCTGTGGGGATCTTAAACACCCAGACTGCCACATCCAACAAAATGGAAACAGCATCTTCCTGCCATGCTTTTTCCAATTTGGAAGTCTTGTCTGTAAGGGCTACCCAGTGTCTCTGGCAAGATCTGCTCTTTGTCACAGCAGTACATATAAAGTATATAAGCATTTATGTGCATTACAAGAGGACAGTGTTGTTACTCTCTGTGTTGGGACAGTGAGTAAATGCCTCGCAGAACCTCAGGCTCCCTGCTTGGAGGCTGAGTACTGTCATGCCCATTTTACACTCAGCAAGCCACATAACATCATCTGTACCTCTCCCACAAGCAAGCTGCAAAGGAAAACACCACGTGGCTGCAGCCACAGGAGCCAGGGCTTGCCCCCCAGCCCATTCCATCCTGCGCTGGCTCCTCCCCGCCTGGAAAGCGGCTGTGGACAAATCCTGATCACCTGGCAAAGCCACCCGAGCAGGCTGCATAGGTTTCCTTCACATCCAAGGCCAGCACCCCAAAAAGCTTTGCACAGGCCAAGTTTCACACTTGGAGCTAAAAAAAAAAAAAAGCCTCCAACCTTGCAGCAGACGTTTGTGAAGCCCCCTCCCTCCCAGCCCCTGGCAGAGACAGGATATGGCAGGAGCTGGAGATGCCTGCTCCTTTCATGCCTTTGGCTGCTCTCTCCGCCTTTAACACCTCAGATCGCTCACCCCAAGAAGCTCCTCAGCTCTTGGAGATTTGAGGGGGATTTTTCCACTTCCACAAAGAAGCAGAATTTCAGGGGCAATGCAACGTGTGTTACTGCAATGCAGCCCGAGTAAGCCACACCACAGAAAGCAAGTTCCTGCCCCTCTTACCTCTCCAGAGAGGATTCAGCCCTGCCTTGCTTTTGGAAAGGGCAGTCTCTGAACTGAAGCTACTGGCTTGGCTCAAAGCTCTTGAGAAGTGTTCATCCACCACTGAACCAATGTCTCCCTGGAAGTAAGTGAACAGGACACAGCGAGAGTTCAGGTACTCCATCTCGGCAGGCTGCTCTTTCTCATCCTCCTCTTGCTTGCTGGGAAGGGTCACTTCCAGAGACTCCTGCATCTTGTTGTACACAGCTAACTTCTTCTGGGATTAGAAACAAAACAAACAAGAGATGTATCAGTGATGGCATTCAGTGGAAGCTCAACACATACTTTCCTTAACAAAAAATAACTGAATACACTGAATAACTGATTATTCATTTTGTAATTAAATTTGGACTACCTGGATACTTGACACTGGCATTTCACAAAGAAGAGAATACCAGTGCTTGCTTAAGAGTCTCTATTCCTCTCACACAGATGGACCTGCTTCTCAGGCATGTTTCACAACCACAATTTATCAGCACCAGCTTTCACTCAATACTTTCAAAAGAAAGCAGACAGGCTCTAACAATTCCCTCCTGATTCCCACCTGGAGAGGATATTCCATCAATAAAGGCTACAGAGGTCAAGCCCAGCCCCGTGGAAGGGTGGCCAGATAGACAGCATGTGCATTTCACACATCCATCTGGGCAAGCACCAGGTTTCTGGGCACACTCCTCCAGCTGAGCATACAGGGCCCTCTGGATTCCCCACACTTACTGATGAAGCTGTAAAGGTGGGAGTTTCCTGCTTCCTGAAAAATTTTCTACTGTATTATCAAAATCCACAAAATGCATAAATTTTCACTCACTGACAACAGAATTTTTATCACAGGAAGGTATACCTTGGGGTGGTGACTGAGGGCTGGTCAGGGGTTTGAGATCTTGGTTTTTTGCTTGTTTTGGGGTGGTTTGTTGTTGTTTTGAGGTTAGGGTGGAAGGGGTTTCTTTTCCCTTTTTTTTTTTTTTTTTTTTTAACACCAGCTTTTGGGAAAAGGGAAAAAAATTCAAGTCATAAAAAATTAAACATGTGATCTGGGGGAAGAGGGGGATTGACAAGTCCGCAAACACATGCAGAAAAATCCACCCCAAACCAAAAACACAGAGAAGCATATAAAAAACTAAAACCCTCACAAGCCATCTGTGAATGGCTATTTCAGAATATTCTCTCTCTCTCTCAAATCAAACCTAAATGTCAAAATAAATGTGTGTGAAGATCCATTTTGCATGGAACATATTTTTCAGATGTTCCACTTTACAACTGTTTTCACAGGGAAAAAACCTCTCCCCACAACAGTCAAGCTGCAGGAATCATAGCTTTTAGCTAGCCAGCCATTTCCACAGCTGACTTTACACACAAGCACTTTCAGGAACCCAAAAACAACTACAGTCCATATGCAAAAGTATTTCATAGCATTCCTATAGAATTACAGCTTGACTTATCTTTAATGGTCTGCTTGGCAACACTTTAGCGCCATCAGAATCTCTTTAAGTTTATGGCATTTTTACCCTTTTTCCAAGTAGTTGTACAGAAAAAGTTAAACAACTGCACAGTCTATAAAGTTTCATTTTTACAACAAATATGCTTGTACAATTTAGAAATAATCAAAAGTCATTTTCTGACCTTTTATACCATCAATACATTTAAATTCAGTGCTTTCTAAAATCATATAATCTGACACAAATTCTCTCACTGTAGTACAAAATAAATGCTCTGGGGCAAAGTCTTAATTATGAACGGTTATTTTAAAAAATTACCTGTAAGAAAGAGCTATTGACAAGTGGAATTAAAACCTATTATACTTAAAGCTCACGGCAACTTAAGCAACGTATCTGATATTCCAGTGGGTTAACTGATAAAGCAGCTCAGTGATACCATTAATTCAGATGCTGTTGCACAAACTGCAGTGAAGGACACACGCAATTTTATTTCAGTTGGGGACATCAGGCAATGACCTGGATTTCCAGTGAATCTATGCTTCACAGAGCAAGTTCTACTGTGGCTCAGTTTAGCACAATATTACTTAGACTATTGGGAGAAGCACTGGGATTCACTTATAAAAATAAATAAACAAAAATATGGAAACAGCAAAATAAATCAGTTTTACTAGAAACTAGAACTGCTAAAATGAAACAGTCTGAGGCTGTAAACAAAATTTTGCAAATGCAGAATTTGGGGTAACGTACACTTTTTCTGGAAGTGCTTCGTGCCTTCTGTAAACAAACATCTCGGGAAGTTCTCCTAATATCTGTTACCCAAATGCTTACTAGGATATCACTCAAAGCGAGCTTCATGGTTTTGCCTGAGTAATCACAGACCCCTGAGACCTCAGTAAGACAGAAACAGTTCTAGCAATGCTGCACATAAAGGAGACACATGCACTGGAAACCTGCAATGCATCCACCTCGACAACTTGGCCATTCCTGAAGCAGCACCACAACTCAGATCCTCTTAAAAATGCTTTTCTCATTTTTGGTTTTGCTCGGGCTTTATTTTTTATGTAGAGACAGAGTATGAAAGAGATCCTCTGGAGAAATCCAAACAGGTCTGTTACATGCCAGACCTTGAAGAGAGGCAGCACACGTCCAGTGCTGACTCCCATCCCTACAGGTGCTTGCACTGATGCTGCAGTTATGCAAATGCAGACACAAGCACGCAATTACAGACAGACACACACCGCTAACACAGCCCCTGGCCTGACTTGGTGATCAGGAAGGAAGTCTTCCAATGTTCCTATACAGGGACTGCAGTTCAGGAAATTAAAACTTATCTCCAGAGTCGCTTCTCTGCGCAGGAATGTTCCCCCTTCCACAGCTTAAGAATCTAATTCGTTTTCCATTTCAACTCTCTTCCCTCCCCTCCAGTCCATGGACAGTCATTACAAGGTGCTCTGAGCACTTGCTCCTTTCAAAAGCACTAAATCTGACCTTTTTTTAATGTAAAAAAAAATTTCTAATGCAACAAAAAAAGATAGTAGGACTGATGGACAAGAACAAGGCCTTGTGTGTGGATGATTATTTACAGTGCAAAGCTGTGGTTTGCAGTGAGTTATTTGCAAAGGATAAAAGTTCTAAATTAAAAGATTTTTCAAAACAGCAAGCCCGTGATCAGACACAGATCTAATTAATTTGCATTTCAGGAAGAAATTATCAGCCTGTAATTGCAAAACTTTTTAAGCAAGACACTACAGTGAGAGAAAGTTATTCAGCAAGTTTTCCTTGTATGAAATGTACATACATCCTTTCTAGTGTATGCATCCTTTGACAATGTGAGGGTTTTTTCCCCCCAACTCACCTAAAACACCCTGTTTGCACATAAATTCCCTAATTTTTGTTCTGACCTTAACAGTAATCCCACCGTATTTTTGACTGCAGTTGTGTGAGTGGAAAACTATGCAAAATCATCAGCGCTAAATGAATTTGTCCCACAATCATGGGATGTGAGGGAACAAAAACAAAAAAGCCCACAAACACCAGGGTAGGTTTATGGTCACTAACCTCAGCTAGTCCAGTTTAACTTGTACTTTTTCATTTGAACAGTTCTAGCATATACTTTATCAGCCAACTGCATCTGTAAGATCTTTACAAAGTGTTTTCTGACCAAACACAGTGTTATGTCTTGTCAAAGTTCAGTACTTTAATATATTCATGAAATACACCTCTCCCTTCCTTACACTAGAGACTTGATATTAAGCAGCCTCTGAAAAACAAAACAAACACCAAAAATCTTCTCTTGGCCAAGACACAGGATACAGAATTTAAATTCAGAATACAGAATTTAAGTGGAAAACAGGGAAATTCAGTGTCTATACCCTTTTGATAACAGACTCCAGTTCATGGCTGAAATGGCACAATCTCTGTGTAAATACAGCTGTACGGCCTAGGCTGAATTCAGCTTCAACCAACATTACCTTATTTTTATTTCATATATTCACAAACAGACAATTCCAAAGAAAATCTAAACCCTTCACTTCAAATCGTACAACAAAAGGAAACTGAAGGTCAACATATCACTGCTGATATGGGAATATTAAAAAGGAAGTTTATTCTAAACAATCATTATCCTGTCTTCCTGAGCACTTTTAGACCAAGAAAACATTTAGTCCAAAATCTCATACAAAATCCTTGCCTTGAAGATCCTGTTATTTTCTGACATACCCTACCCAGAACCAAGCAAAACGGTTCTCATGCAGTAAAATGTTGGCCACATTAAAGCCTGTGGCAAAAGTCCAGCTGACTTCAAGGGTCCCGGGTCTCACCCAGAGTGTCTGGTAAAAATGTCAGAACATTCCTCTTTGCAAATAGAAAAAAACTCACTTCCAGCAGAAACTAGTTAGTAGCCAGCAAAACAACAACAAAATAAAACAACCACACTTTGAGAACAGAGAAGGTTTTACTTCAGCCAAGTTTGACTTGAAAATTCAGGCCAGCTCTTACTTTTCACATAAACTGGTTGCCTTTTCCTACAATTTATTATCTCCATACATGCCACCATACAGCATATGGTCCTTTATGCTCCCAAGCATGAAAGTCTGGTGTGCCTGTGGCCACCTGTTACAGATTTTCCATTATGAGAAAAAGAACAGGAACCAAAAATAAAGAATAACTACGCTGAGGTAACACTATATGACCCTACCCTGAGAAAAAGGCTGTCATTTGACATAAGCTTCTGAGAAGGAATTCCAGCAACAAACTCGTGGCAAATCCTCAGACAGTCCTCCATTTGTGGAGCTGTCTGCCAAGCAGGCTCCTATTGATAACACAGAAAGAATTCAAGGAAGAAGACAATTCCAAGCAATCAGGGCACTGAATGCTGGGCCTGAAAGATGTGTTTATGGCATTGCCCTAAAAACATGAAACAGTAACTTCCACCCACACAAATGAGCAAGGTGAGAGCTTCTTTTCAGCTGAGCCACTGGATTTGTAGAGGTAGAGCTTGGAGGTCTTGCTGTGCTCTGCTGATGGAGGGACGTGGTGAAAAAAGAATGCATTCATACACCTTTTGCTGCACATGTAAACAGAGATGTACCCTAGAAGTTTAAAGGTCTAATTTTATGCAGCTAGAGGAAGATCAAATAGAATTTGGTCCCAGTCAGCATGACAGGGTACAGCAAGCCAAACTTTTTTAATCAGTGATGTCCCATGGGATTGAACCAAACAAAACCAACCAAGAAAACCTAGCACACAGGGCAGGACATAACCCAGGTTTGACACCCTGTGAATGTGAGAATAGATGAGTTATACAGGTTATATAGCTTCCAGAGAAGTTAGTAGAGCAAACAGCAAAGGAATAGCCCTGAGAAAGAATCTGCACTGCAAAAATTGGATGTGAAGCCATGCTCTGCTGTTACCTGCCGTCAGACATTGCAGACTGCCACAAAGCATAAGCAGAATAACAAGCCCATCCTCAAAAGCTGGGAGCACATGATGCAAAGAATTCCACTGAAAAAACAAGTTGCAGTATGTGAATTGGGGTTTAGCCGCAGCCAGCTGACACAGCATCAAAAGTGACCTGTCCTTGTCTGCAACTCTGTCAGTTTGGAAGGAAGAGCTGAGTTAGTGACCTAAATTGCTAATGAAGACAAGGCCTTATCTGGACAAAGGCTGTCTACAGCACTGCCAGCAGAAAGTCTGATTTGAGCATATCACAACTCCTTATGCAAGACTTGATTTAGCAAGGACAGCTTTGGCTTAGATGTTGGCTTGCCTCTACATACCATGGAGAAATTCCAAAACTACCATTTACTGTAACTTCTCCTTCCAGAGGTCTTTAGCTGCTGTGTTAGTGAGCCTGGGTGAGTCCTACCTGAGCCTCAGCCCTGCAGCTGGCTGTGCCCAGCCTGTTGTGACAGGACAAGCCATCCCCGTGTGCCAGGAATACAATAGGATTCTGCTCCAATTACATGTTCCCAAATCCTCTCCGAATTTCGTTACACCCATTCCTCACCCAACCCATAGGAAAGCCAAAGTTCACTATTCCAGCTGCACAGCCCCTCAGCAAAGTGAGCAGCAAAGAGCATTTTAATTTTGCCACTCTGCAGGGTTTTACCCTCACGCCTGCAGAGCTCCCCACCAGACACAGAAACACGTTCGTATCCTAACACCGGCACACGCTCGATCCGTCTTTTGGCAAAGGAGTACGGAAATCCCGATTTATCTGTAAAATCGGGGCCACACCCCATTTTCATCAGCTCATTCTGGCACCATATGAGCATGTATATATCCGTGTTTCGCTTACTTCCCTCCAGCAAGCACCCTGGACTTGAGCAATCTCAAAGATCTAAGGTGCTAAGCCTCCACTCCCATTAACATTCAAGAGGAATTCAGGCTTGAGTCCACTAAGAGCTTTAAACAAAGAAAAAAAATTCCATCTAAATTAATTTGCCAGCAAGTCCTTTCCTGGCTAAGGATGGGTGAAAGCTACATTTCCAGAAATTCCGCCTTTCTGTGCAAGGCAAAAATCAATTCCGTGCTGATTTTAAGGGCAAAAAAAATACAGACACAGAAATGCAGGAATAACTTTAGCGTGGGGAAACTTTAAAAAGGCACGATGGACCACCCCCTAAAGCTACACTTCTGCACAACCCAGGTGCACACTAGTCCACCATTTAAAAGCAGTCTGAGACTTTCCATTAAAAATAAAAATAAAAAAGGAGACAAGCATTTGAACCCACTTCGTCTTGCTGCAGGCACTGCCGCTGACCCAAAGAAAAACGATGGGTTTGGCCCTCCAGAGAGATCCCAGAGCCCAGACATTTGAGCTCCACAGCTGAAGAGCTGCTTTGCTCTGTAAAGCACACAAAACTGACGTCCAAAGCATAACCAATTACACATTTGAGATGGCTTTACTACAAATACCTGTGGAGATGCACAGGCTTTAGTTAGTGACACACCTGCATCTCGTTGCCCTGAGAAGAAAACGAAAGCCAACAGCAGCAGAGGATGGAAGAGCCTTCTCTCTCAGAAAACAAACTGAAAGACACCAGTGTAGTACAATACCACTGAAAAATGCCTTGGTGGAGTCCTTGGATATTTTAAGGGTGAGCTCCATTTTATCATCGCCAATGCAGAGACTTATTTTTAAGGTATCCCAGTAATTCATCTTCCCTCACTGTTATTTTTAAACCACAGATTTAATTCCAACAAAGAGGAACATTCTTTAAAACGGTCATCATCCTCACAAAGAGTGCAGGAGCGTTTTACATGTTGAACACATGTGTAAGAACCAAAAACCTGGCAACAGATTCTTCATCTTTTTTTGTTACGTTCTCTACCAGTTGATTAAGCATCTCTGACAGGACAATTCTGAAGGAACAGAGACTTGCAAAACATCATTTGTTACGCAAACAATAAATCTTGACGCTTGAGGAGCTCATTCTATGCTTACTTTTTTCTCTAAATTTAGAAAACATTGGATTTAGAGAAAATACACAAACCACTCTAAAGTTAGCAGTTAGAAGTAGAGGGGGCAACACTTTCTTCAGCAACAACAGCATGGCTTTTCAGTCTGGCATCTGAGTAGCTTGTGAAGACCCTTCAGCTCCAAACGTGTCTGGAAAACCAGTGCAACCAGGATTCATTAAATTAAATTGTCCATAACACATAGGATAGCCACGTTTAGAAAGCTTTTAGGTGGAAATGTGGCCAGCTCAAGACCTCTACTGGCTTATCAGAGCTATCTACGTTTCTTGCCTTTCTTATCTACCTCTACTTAAACAGCATAACCCCCAAGAACTCAGTTTGTTTAAAATAAAATTTCAAGAAACTTCAGTGTTCATTAGGGTGCCCCTAGAACATTTAATACACAGCCCTGCTTTTGGAGGAAGAAATTTCATACCTACGCTTAAAAATAAAAAGGACTAGCACTTGAACGTGACACGGTAATTTAATAGAATTCCCCATACTAAGTGTTCTACAGATCTGGAAGAGAAATAGAGACAATCACTTCAGAGTTAAACGTCAGGAGGTTCAGCAGAGCTTTGATTGCTGTTTTCTACTTCTAGGTCTCTCAAACACAGAATCAGGCTATTAGTTTTTACTTATTCATTTTCTCTCCAAAGCACACAGGCTATGAACTGGACCTCCAGATATCCAAACACAAACTTCTTAAGTAAAATTACTGCATAGACAGAAGCTTTGCAAGCTCTGACCAAGATTAGAGAAGAAATAATAGCAAAGGCACTCTGCAAGAGGCCGAAATCGCAAGTTTTCCAGGGCTCACATTTAGAGTGAACATGAGCAACCTGGACAATTTCACTGGGGTATCATTTCTGCAAACGGGCTCTGTCTCCCAATAAAAAAAGAAAAAAACCAGCAACAGACGATCGGAATTTTAATGTTTTAGCCCATACTCGTGTCTCCCAGGCAAGTTGATACTAGGGGTCACTTCCCATGTACGGAGAAAACAATCTTCATGGATAATAATGATAAAACCTTATGGAATGCAGCAACAACCAAAAAATGTATTCTCAGATGACTACATTAGGGCCAAGTCAATATTAGTCCCACTTCACCCACGCACTGCATAGTCTAAAAATGCTGTCAGCCTGATAAGAATTTCCTGATTCACTTGAAAAAAAAAAATAAAAATAATACATCTGATCACCAAATTCAGCTGGAAAGTCGCCGCAGACGATCTTCCAGGAGCGCCGGGGTGAGCGGCGGCGCGGAGCGGCGCGGATCCCCGCACCGCGCCGGGCCGGGCTAAGGCGCTGCCCCGCGCCGGCCAACGGGGCGAGCGGGGAGAGCCAGCAAGGAAGGCACGACGGCGGGGAAAGGGGGAGAGGAGTAAGGAAATAACTTTTCCCTCCTGCCCCACGCCAGATGAGCGAGCCAACACCCACCCGCCAGATGCAAGAATTTGGGGGGGGAAATGCTTTTTATTTCTTAGGAAAGGTCTTACCAGTCTCCGCTGCTCCGGGGCACCCTCAGCAGCTCCCCGCATCTCCAAATCAGGCCGGGGGCTGCGGAGCGCATCGCTGGCTGGCCGGAGCGGAGGTCTCCGCCCAGGGCAGCCAGCGATGCGCCATGCACCCGCCGAGGGAGGGCCTCCCCAAAAAACCCCCGCACCTCCCAGTCCTCCGCACCGCGGCCACAGGCGCAGCCCTGCCCTCCCCGCGGCTCACCTGCGCGCAGCCCGCCGCGGGCGCGGCCGGATAGCGGGGCGCCCCGCACGCCGCCGGGGCGGGCTGCTGCATGGCCACGTCCGAGCAGCTCATGGCCGCGGCCGCCCCGCGCCACCGCCGTCTCCCCCTTCTTCTTCTTCCTCCTTCTTCTGCTGCTGCTGCTGCTCCCGCTCCCCGGCGCGGGGCGGCCGCGGCCAGGCGCCGCGCAGCCCCGGCTGCCGCCGCGGGGCGGGGACGGCACCGCGCCCCGCCCGCCCGGTCCGCGGGCGCGCAGCACCTGCCCTGCCCAGCCCGGCCCCGCCCGCCGCGGGGAACATCGGCGGGATCCGGGAGCGCGGCCCCGCCGCTGCCGGCTGCGAGCGCGAGGCGCTCCCGGGAGCTTTTTTGGAGCAGCGAGGGCTCGCTGGAGTAGGTGTCACCTGTATGAGCCACGCTTCCACCTCCAGGGATTCATCCTGGAAATTAATCTGGGAGGAAGGGGGAACCTACGTGTTCCACAGGATGTATGTTGGATGCAGGCTGAACTAGCCAGGAGTCTCTCTTCCTTCCCCACATTTGTACCACAATGTTTAAATCTGCTGCTGCTGCTCCCGCTCCCCGGCGCGGGGCGGCCGCGGCCAGGCGCCGCGCAGCCCCGGCTGCCAGCGCATCTTCGGCAGCCGCCGCGCCCCGCGCCCGCACTTATAGCGCGGCGGGGCTGCGCGGGGCGCCCCAAAAAAAAAAAAAAAAAAAAAAAAGTGTACTTCTCAGCTTGAAAAATATATGGAAAACTCGGATCTGGTTGTAATGACTTCAGTTGTATTAAAATATTTTCCTGGCCTACCTCTGTGTGCACATTTGTGCCAGCGAGCTGCCCTGCTGCAGAGCTGCGCTTGGAGGCTTTTGATGCCATTCCTCACATGGAAAAGACTATGGCTTGTTAGCATTATCCCAGCTTATGAGCCTGGGAAGGATTTACACTTCTTTGCTCTTGTATTCTTCTCATCAGGTCTAAAGGGAATTAGCTGAAGTTTCTTTTTCACAAAATTTGTTTTGAAGTTTACCTACATTTAATAAAGTGGCCAGAAATTGAAGTCTTTGATCAAAAATTCTAAATGTATACTCTCTCCCTCTCTTTGCATATATATGCACACAAACACACAGACACATCCTCTTGGCCAGAACAGTTAGATGAATACACAAGGTTAAAATAGCTCTGTCTGACCCCAGTAGGATTCCCTGTTTGTAGAAAGTGTATCTCCAAAACATTCAAACTGCAATACTTTGAACAAAGATCCAATTTCCTGCAGACATGCTTAGTTTAATTTTTTTCTTTTTTTTTTTTTTTTAAGTTTTGTGCATACAGATTTTAAGGTAGCTATATACTTTTTAACTAGCACTCTGATAGCCCATTCTTTTTGCATTTTGTAGGTCTATGTGAATGAACTCCAGCTGAAGCACTCACCTTTGCAGTCACTGCGAAGTTCCTGCAAGGGTAAAATGCATATACCAAATGCATGGGCTCCTGACCGTTTTCTTTGTCAAAACAGAAAAACAGGTGCTGATTGCTATCTACAAATCTCTGCTTGGTCCCTATTAATTTTAGAAATCTGTTTCCCCTCATTTCCTACTGCAGCAAGCCTAAGGCAGGACATGATCCCGCCAGCGGCGCTCGCAGGACCGCAGGCCGGCAATAGCAAGCACCACGTTCTGATGTGCGCTGTTCCTGGCCACCAGCCTGCTCCTGACTCCTGACCTGGAGGGTTTTACCGCAAGCACATGGCCAGGCTGCCTCCAGGCATTCCTCTGGCACCTGGCCTCCTCGCCTCTGGACGGCTGGCTGCTGTCCACCCTCGCAGATCCTCCCCGGGAAGCGTGTGCCGCTCGCCGCAGAGGATTGTGAAACATGTTTCCTGGTTTAGGGAGGATGTGTTTAGCACCGTTCTGTCTGAGGCAAAACGCTCTCACATGCAGTGGGAACAAGGCCTGTTGTTAGTTTATAAAAAATGACACCCGAAAAACCCAGAACAAAACCCTCCTACGCTTAATAATAAGAAAACAACCCTGTAAAATCACAAATAGAAACAAATCCTTTCAATACCAATTGATCATTTTTAGGAGAAAATCCAATATCGGTCCTTAAAGCAGAACAGACTAAAATAGAAAATGATTTATCGTTTATTATGTTAATGTGACACATTGAAGTGGGAGTACATTAGTGATCATTTTTCACCCAAGTACATGAGGCATTTGGAAGAGATTTATAAATGCACTAACACAGAGATCACTGTTTCCACAAAATGCCAAAATGCTCCACTATTCAGTTAGCACACATTTCTTATTATCAGATCCTGACAGAATTCCTATCAGATGCCTTCGGGCACGGTACAGTGGCATGATGCATCCTGTCAAAAAGCAGATCAGAACCATTATCAGGCAGATGTTTGACACCATGCATCATGTTACTCAGCCCGTGGCACAGTGCCATTGCTCAAAAGGATTTTGACATGATACAGTGTGCCAATGCTGTAGCACAAAACCAGCGTGTTCCAAAAATAGGGACAAATTCACCTCTGGCATAAGGAGAAGTAACTGCAGTGACTTCATTAGATTTGCATCTGCTTATGTCAACAGTGAGTTTGGCTGGTAATCTCAAATTTATATAAAAGAGTGGTAGATGGCTGCATTTTCAGGTATCTGTTATATTGTTTTCTACTCCCAGCATTCAAGCATCATGAGACAGCTGGGGTGAAATCGCCACCTTTCTCAGCTCCTTCCCTTCCACCCCACAAGAAGCAGCATCAGATTTCTGGTCTTAACAGTGTAACAATACCTCAGAGTACATAGAGGGCCACTCTTTTCAGAAGCTTGGGAGGTTGTGAGTTGGGAATTTCACAAGGAATAGGAATTTTAAAAAAGAGGAGAGGATCTACTTTCTGCCTCCGTACTATTTCTCAACAGTAGCTGCAAGTGCTAGGTGCACAACAGCAGCAAAATAAATTTTGAGTGGCAATTAGAGTAATAGTAAAAGAATGACATGAGAAAGCAACCAGGGTGAAATGTGAGATCTGATAAGATTTGAAGACTTCTTAAAAGGCATTGTAATTTATTGTTGTTCCCTTTCATCACTCTGGAATGAAAAGCACAGCTTGCTAATGCAGATGCATAACACTGACAAAAGAAGAGGAGGGGAACCAGCTAAGGTATGACTGGTGTGAGATCTTTACAGAAGAGAAACATCCCAGCTCTCTGCCTCAGTCTGTTTCTTTAGTGAGGAAAAGAACTGACTGGTTCTATTTTAAATAAAGCTCATTCATGTTTGCTGTGTGTTCTAGCTTCTTAAATCCACCAGGGTACAACTGATTCTTGGACCAGCTGAACTTTGGTGATGCTAAGAATAACCAGAAGGAATAAAGACCAGAAAATCCTCAGAGAGCACTCAGTAAATGCCACCACCAAACATGACTTGGTACAGCAGCTACAGGGGTTGTAACATCAAGGGAAAATGGCTTGTCTGGTACACTGGAGAGCTGAAGGAGAGAAGAGGAGCACAGCAACGTGGCAAAGCATCTGCACAGGCTCAAGGATTAATTTACTTGTCTGCTCCCAGACAAGCTGTACTGTTGCATTTAGAGGTGCTCTCACCCCTTCCACAGATCAGAAAAGTTATCTAGAGGTCTAAATAAATTCTGGAAACAGTTGCAAGCACCTCAAACCTTTTGAGCAATATCAGCAAGAAGTAAGGGCCTTTCCCCCCTCTTCTCACCGCTATACAATTATTCCCAAATATTTCTTTGAGGAGACAGCTCTGTACAGTGAGCAGTCTCCCAGAGGTTACAGCAGCCAAAACAACCCCTCCACTGCTGTATCCTATCCCCCCTCTTCCTTGTTTCACCCTCTGGTGGTATTCTGTAAGTACTTAAATCATTGGAAACCACACCCCATCTAGTCTGTTTACAGGCAAATCCTCTTGGCTTTGCTGTTATGGCCTGCCCAATAGCCAGAAATATAACGTGCTATTTTTTCCTCCAGGAGACCAAATTGGAAGATACACATGGCATGCCAAGGAAATACACACTAGGCATTACTTATGCCTTATGTATAAAGGAATAGGAAGGTTAAAAACAATGTTTGTTCACAACTAGCTGGGGATTCTCTTATGAGATGGACGACAATTTTTTTTTTCAAGAAGTCATCTTTAATGAAACAGCTTTTTTTTTTTTTTTTTTTTTTTTTTTTTTTGTGGAGAACAATCAATCTTGAAAAAAAAAAATGTCTGTAAAGCAAGTTAAATTTCTGGTGAAATCTGCCAGAAAAATCAATTTTTAAAAAAAAAAAAAAAGTCTGTAAAGCAAGTCAAATTTCTGGTGAAATCTGCTATCACACAAATTTCTAAAGGTTTCACACCGAAATGCATTGTACTGGGTAGCCCAGCTGTGAGGACTATCTTGACCTCAGGACGCAGGGGGTGCAAGGCAGGTTCCTCTAAAACTGCAGTGCCATCACCACTGAGATCTACACTTCCAGCTGATCCACTGCAAGTTCCAGAAGATCAGGAGGCAACAGAGAGCTCAGAAGCTCCTGGATTGAGCTGTCTTTCCTCATTCCCCAGGGAAGAAGCACAAGCTATAGACAGTTGCTTTCATTTCTGAAGGAAAGGAAGGGAAAGAGCCTGCCTCAAACACTTGAGGAGGGAGAGAAGGATGAGAGTTACCTCCATTCTGGAGTATAAAGCTTCTCTCTGTACATCCTTATATTGCACCAATTTGAAACAATCCAGAAATTGAAGGGTTGAGTGTTTAAAGCAAAGTGTTCAATTCATGCAATGCCATTTTAATTCACACAGCACCTTGTGAATACAGGAAATATTTTCCTTATACCTGTAGCCATACACCCTCACCACCAAGGTTTTGACCCCACTGGAATAGGAGGCAGCAGCTTGTGTGTGGCAAATACATTACCTGAGATTTTAGGATCTCTTGATTCAAAAAGCAACAAACCACTGGCCAAACTTATGAACTTGAGATGCACTGTAATCTCTCCACAGAATGTGAGGATCTGGACACCTCTCTGGTCATCTCCTTCATATTTTGTAATAAAACCAAAGCTGCAGTGCCAATTACAGCAAATATCTTTCTTCAAACCACTAACAGCTTTCACATTTCATGCCTGTAATCTTCAGCAAATAGATCAAGGACTGTTATTCATTTTAATGCCTGAATGCATTATATTTATTCTTGTTATAATATGTTCTGTTACCACAGAAAATATTTGGCTCCCAAAGAAAAAGAGGGAATTGTGTCAAAAGTCCAAATTCTTCCTTAAAATGCAAACATTTTTAATGGCTTTAATGGAAGATATGCATTGGAATCCCAGGGCACAATCTGGCATTAAAATCCTCCATCTAAACTGGAATTTTTCACCATGTCTTTTTCATAATCTATTATTAAGCATATTTCCATCTCAGCAGCTGAAATCTGGGGCCCTGTTGCATCTGAGAGGGAAGTGGAAAGCAGCTGGAAAGTGACTAAAGGAGAAGCAGAAAACTGATTGAAACCCTCATATGCTGGATGATGCTGCTCTTCTCCATCCTTCTCCCCACAGGAAAAAAAAAATGCATGCTGGGGTGATCCAAAAAGTTCTAGCTGGAGCAGTAGCAGCATCTGACCCAGTGCAGGGCAGTTTCAGTGTTGTTCACAGTCACCCCAAGGGCTTCTTTGCTCCCTAACTGGCCACAGATTGAGCACAGACTCCGTTGCTGCTTCCCTGATGAAGCTCTCAGGCTGCAGCAAAGGTGAATGTGCAGTGATTGAGGATGAAGCCCAGCAGCTCCTGGCTGCTGAAAAGCCTGGGAGAACTGGTTTTCCTGCTCTGGAGCCTTGGTGGCCAGTCCATGGGCACTGACTGATGCCTAGCTCTGGCATCAGTGCTGTTGTCAGTGTAGCCACTCACAGAATATCCCAGCAAATCCTCCAGGGTTTGGCACAGCCCCTGTCACTGGGGACTGATGTGTATGGACACCTTTTGGATGAATTAGCCAGAATATGGTACAGAATGTCTGCCAGTTTTATGCACATGTGTCTAAATGGTTAGCAGGACAGAGACACCAGTACAATCAGAGACTAAGGCAGTGAAATATTGATCCCTTTGATCTTGGACTAATTTTTAGTTTGAAAAAAAATCCCTCACAGTCTTAGAGTCTAGCTCCCCTCTGCTCAAATGATGCTTAAGTGTCCTACAACCATCCCTGCTGGCACAGCTAACATCCCTGCCCCTGTCTTGCATTCCAGCATGGCAATCTTCAGGAGGAGTGACTTTGCATTCCTCTTCACCCTCAGACCAATATCACACTCCAACAGCTTGTCACCAAACATTGAAAGTCCATCTTTCCCAAGAACCTTCTGATGAAACAAGGGAATTGCAGTTCTGTGTCCAGTTGAGCTGCATTCACTTAACTTTCTCCTCCTTCCCCCTTTGCTTGACATAAGTGGTTTCAATAATATTTCTGCATATAACACTCCTTATGGTTTATTGGGTGTGAGTAGTGACTATAGGAACACTTGATGAATGCTCTGGTTTGCAGAAACAGGGCAGTGTGAACCCTTTCTTTGGCTTGCAGGACATTTACTACCAGGAACACTGCCATGCTTTTAATACCACATATGATTTCCCAACTCTAAATAAATATATGTTAAATGCAAGTGAAAAGTTGTTTTGCTGCAGTTTCATAAATTCCTTTAAAAATTTAACAATTGTTTGGGGTTTTTTTGGCTGTGCTTTTTTTTTACTCCTTTTGCCAAGAGTGTGTATTAGAGTAATAGTATAATTTCCTTCTATTCTAGATTATTATAATAATCAAGACTGTCAGCATTTCCCAGTTTCTTTTCATATTGCTCTTGGGATTTCATTATCATAGGTTTTTCACTAGCTTTGCTCATCAAAAGAACTTGTGTGTTCAGTAAAGGAAAAGGCTAGAAAAATACTTCTAGAGCATTACCCGTCTCTTGATAAATAAAATACAGCCATCAGTAACACTTAGCCAGTTCTTTTCTCTGTGACATTGTTCCTTTCCCATCACAGTGGGAAAGCAAGTAATTCATTCCTAGGTGAAATAGCATGTGGCATAGTAAAATGTGTAAAATATTTATATATGATTGCACTAATTCTCACAATGACCATGGTGAGCTATCACCACATTTTTTCTCAGAGCTGGAGATACAGAAGTTGTGGGCTTAATTAGCTCAAATCATGGCCAGAACTTTTTGTCATTCAGGCTTGGGCTTCAGTCATGCAACTTGTTTAGCTTCTTGTAGGGAGCGATTCATTGTCATGATTATTTCCTACTCCATGGGTATCTCTGTGCTTAGGATGTGATTGCCTCAACAAAAGAAAAGGTCTTTAAGTGAGCAAAGACAACGTCCTGAAACTGGAAAAATTAACTTAGAAGGAAGATGTTGCTCACAATGATGATTTGTCACTTCCCAGAAATCCAGAAGAGGTGGGAAAGGCAGGAGAATTTTGCTTGCACAAAAGCCAGAGCACACTGTCAAATAGACATAATATTCCCAAATTCAGGGATAAGAGAGCTGAAGATTGAGCTCCATGTTCTTTTTCCATAATAGAATTTTCTCACCAGGTAAACAGCCCTTGCCTCTATACACACACACACACGTTATCTCTAACACCTAGAGGAAATGCTGTGCCCGTCTTAAAAGTACAGACAATGGTGTTCTGGAGGAGATAGGTCCAATGCAACAGTACTCAGTGTTTTACTTTGTTAGTGTAAACTTTTGTAGTAGAAAAAAATATATTAAACACTTTCTTCTAAATTCATCTTTTGTATTTCAAAGTGAGACAGAGAATTATCACCTATGGAAAGGTACATTTGAGCCAAAATAACAAACAGAGCTAAGAGCTCTGGAATAGCCCTTGTAGCTCAGCATAAGTAAAGTATGTATTTCTCCAAGTGTATCAGTATCAGAGTTCACATAAACACCATCAGTTTTTGTGAGTTTGAGGGTTTGGGTTTGTTATTTTTTAAGCTTGCAACAACAGAGAAATAGGAAGTGGTTAACAACACTAAGAATAAACCCAGGCATTTTGAATGGCACACTATAGTTTATTTTAGAGGCATCTTTACAACTTTGGTAGAGCTAACTGGGGAGTCTCTTTGCAGCCCCAATTCCCTTAATTTAAATAAGTACTAATTGCCTTCCACATGAGAGAAGGCTGCACCTCTGGTGAATCATAGCATGGCGTGGGTTGGAAGTGACCTTGAAGATCTCCTATTCCCACTCCTCAGTCATGCGAGGGACACTCCCTCTAGACCAGGCTGCTCAAGGCCCCATCCAGCTTGGCCTTGAACACTGCCGTGCTCTTTTACCGGAAGCAACTCATTCTTTGCAGACCTCTCCCAGAGACACCAAGCACCAACTTGTTTTGCTTCCTATTGCCCTCCATCCCAGCCCAAACAAGCAAGCAGTAAAGAGAAGTTGCTCACCTGTTCTTGAAATTCTTGCAGAGAAGAGCCATGTGAGAAGGATACACAGGCAGCAGTGGAGGAGAATTTCCTCTCCCAGGACAGGGAGCACAGCAACACCCCTTCCAACATCATTTTCCTTGGAAGGAGAATAGGAGCCTGTTTGTCTTCTCTGTCCTTACACCTAAACCCTGGGGTCCAAGTGTGTTGCTGTAAGTCCAGGCTAGAGATGGCAAAGACCTTTCACTCTAACTAAAGGCAGCTATTTCTTCCATCAATGACATCTGCATATTCCCAATCAGGGAACGCTTTAATAAGCTGCTGCATCTGAGAAAGGTGGGCTGCAGGGTCCTAATTAAATAGCGACTGACATATCACTTTTCAAACTAAATATCCAGCTGGGATGCTCAGTGTGGCACACTTGGTTTGTAAACAACAGCACAGAGCACTCCACAGAGCAGCCCTGTGCACTTTCTGCCATGAAACACTGTAGAGGCTCCCTGCGCCCTTGTAAGAAATGATCTAATGATTCTCAGGAGGAGGAAACAAGGCTGATTTGTAGCTCTCTTCAAGAGGCTGAGCCAGTTAAGCAAGACTTCTTAATTGCCTGCCCTTTATTATTTAATGCATAAGTTTAAAAAAAAAATCCTTAGGGCCAGATCCCAGAAAGGTATTAAGGTATCCAAGGCAGGCAGAAGTCAGCTGCAATTACGAACAGTGATACTAAAAACTTCTGCTCAGCTGCTGCCCAGCTCAGAAGGCTCTTAAACGTAAGTAGGTACCTATTTCAATTTTAACGTTCTCCAGGTGCCCAGCATTCAGCTCCTGCACGTGCCAAGAAACATTTCATTCCTGACAGTGCTGAGGAATCTCATGCTGGCCCAGTGCTGAACCTCTTAAGAGCCAGGACAAGCCCAGGAGGTTTCAGTCCCAATGAATGTTCACCTGGTGGACAGAAGCACCTGAAAGCCTACCCGTGTCTCTTGAATGAGTTATAAATAATTTCAGCCTAACTATAAGTTAAAATGTGGCCAGCAGACAGGCCTGCTCAAAGACATGTCACAGATCCAGCAGGTACATGAAGGAAAGCAAAGCAGTAGAGAGGCAATCTCAATATTCTCAGAAATATTCAGAGCTGCAACTTGTTAGGAACAAATGAGCCAGGTACCTCACCCACAGCAAGGCAAGAAACATGCTTTTAAAAGACGGCAGCTTCTCTCTTCAGACAGCACTGGGGGAACATTGAGTGCAACTCACTCCTTTAAGTGAGTTGCACTGAAGTCAGACTAACATTTGAAGTTCATCAGCTGTGGGGTCTGAAAACAGTGGGGCAGCCTCTGCAGCCTTGGCCCACTCAGGCTCTTGCCAGGAAGGCGGGGACAGAGATAGGAATGAGAGCAGGAACACTTTGTCCCCTCTTCTCACATATCCTATCAGTGGCTCTATACAGAGATCATTTGAAAAACCTCGCTTTCCCAAAGAATGGCATTCGTGCTGTGCAGTTTAGATATCACCATTCTGAAAAAAAAAGTTTGTTGTTCTCTTTTGCTGCACATAATCTTATTCTCTTTGATATCTACTTGAGAGGGATGCAGCTCACTCAGGAGAGCCATTGGGACTGTGTTCCATGTACAAAAACAGCTAATAAGATTTATTGCCATATTTCCTTGTTTTGTTGTAAATTCAGGTACTGCGCTAATGGAACAATGAGAGAGACCCTTGACTTGGTAAATACAGAGCCAGAAGGAAAAAAGGCTTATGTAAGAGCCTATAAAAACAAGATGGTTCAGAACTCAAGCAGCTGCTCTATTCTTGATTCCTTTCATTGTGCCTCAGGATGGACAGACGTCAGCCAGCCAGATCTCTTCCATGCATTATTGTGTGCTGTGAAGTTTGGGCATAACAGAAACAATGGCAGAGATGAAATGGCAATGTTAACTTTTCTGTTCATCCTCTGACACACTTTAAGTCACTTCACATGGCATTGCACTCCTAGGAGATTTGATTACTTTTGAAATTAATATTATGTAAGGAAAAAAAAATGTCCCTTAGGCCTGTTGCAGTATTTATAAAGGTAATTTCTCTGTTCTCAGAATATTTAACCTTGGCAAAGATATTCCCCCTTGTTATGAATAGCATCTATAGAGCTAAACAATACAAAAATCATTTTAGGGTCCAGGAGTAGTTTTTTTCTGTCCCACCTGTTGTCATGGCCAGTGCCTGGAGATGATTCCAAGATAATGGAAATTCTAATGCTCCATACTGAAAACTGCTTGGAAGCAAAGCCTGTCTTTCATGAGGCTTCTGCCTCCTCAGAGTGAGGGGAGAGCTCCCATAGTTCCAGAATGAAGGGGACATAAATGTCTACAGAAGACAGAACTTTCTGCAGATAAAAATGTGAAAGGCTGCACCAGAGTCCTTGCAAATGTCAATAATGATTCCATCAGATATGAGAAATTGTTTTTGGAAACATTCACAGAGACAGGTATAGCTATATTAGTAATTCAACCAACTCTCTGTTCCCACCTTTACCTCTTTAAAGGGAATAAAAACATCACCATGCACAGCAGAAAGTTGCTCAGACATTATTGTCATTTTTATATTTCTGTATACAAGGAATAGAAATGGTGTTTTATGAATAGTACTAACTTCAGTAATTTATATTTTTAATGTGCTAAAGTAAATGAAGTTTTTGCATTCATTCATGGCTTCCTCTCAAAAAAATAAGAAAGCTGAGTGCACATAATGAATTTTAAATTAGTCAAATCAAGAAGTTCATCCATTGCATATAGCTAAGCACAGACACACACCAACACATCACTACCAATCGTCTCACTATTTATTTGGCTTTTGAAATGTCCAAATGTCACCTTGAGTAGGGTTTTACTGACTTTCTCTGTTTAAAGCACTCGTTAAACATGGTTAGAATTAAAATTTTTTGAGAGCAGTGAGCATTTTTCATAGGGAATTGCCAAGTTGGAAACCATGAAGCTTCTGGGTAGAGATTCCCATTTCAGAGGAAGTTCCTTGCTCTAGCAAGAGTACAAAACATCACAGGAGGAAAATTTCTTGTCCATCAATTTTTAAGAGAAGTGAATGGTTAGGGATGCTGCTCCACTCATTCTGCAGAGCATTAGGGACAGAACAGCTCACTGGTAAGTAATTAGCCTGATGTGGGTACTTGAAGGAGAAAACACACACAGCAGGACACCCAGTGCTCAGAGGCCATCGAAGCAGGACTTACAACCACGCTCCAGTTACACTGTGGTTACTGCACTTGTGTTAAACAGCTGAAGAGAGTGATCACTCTGCTGGCTGGGATTCAGAAACACGGATCAGTTCAGGCAGACAGCATCAGTGAAGAGAGGCTCCAGGGAGAAGAGAGGACTGCAGCATATAGGCATCAACAGTGCAACCTTTCCATGCTGACACGAGGGGAGGATGTGAAATGCAGCAGGATTCCCATTTCTGGCAGTGCAACACTTTGGTTTGGTACTGCACTACACTTTTGGATGATTTTTGATTAGATGGTCTCAAAACAATGTGACATTTTCAAGAGGGTATTATAATTTTTTGCTTGTTCTCTGACCCATGTTTAATCCCATGGATTATGGTTGGCAACCTGATGAGGGACTTGGCATGCTCTGAATTATTCATCATAAATAAAACTGATATAGAGTTAATCATGCAAATTCAAGCTTTTACCTCTCTGTTTCATAGGGTTCCTATTTTTAAATACAGCTCAGGTACACTGTGCAATTACATATGCCAGTTGTGCATCTCCTAGGCAGCAAGATCTAGTTGAGTAAAAAGTAAAAAGATTAATTTCAGTCTGTCAGGAGTCTTTTCTGGTGTGATGTCTTCTAAAACAAATGGAGAGTTTTGAACAATTATTTTTAAGATTGAGCCTATCTGAATTTTTTGTTAGAATTCTGAGGGCTTCTGAGCCTTTGGGTTCATTCTGGTTTGAGCTTTATTTGTGTTGGATCATTTGGAAAACACTGCTTGGATGTTTCCTCAATAACTGTGAGAACAAAATTTTATTTGCATTTTAAATGAAAAGTAAGGAATGTAAAAAAAAAAAAATCACGTGACTCAAAGAATAGATGTGCAAACCCAGCAAATATTGTGTGATTTGAAACAAGAATAAATTTTTTTTTGTAAAACTGTTAGAAGCAAATTTTATTTTCTTTATGTTTGAGGTTCATATTTGGCATTAGACACTCAGTCTCTTTGGTAAATATATGGGAATGCATAGCTCTGCTTGAATTATTTCTAAATAAATATATTTCTAAACCAAGGGTTGTGCTATAAAAGTCCCTTTTGCATTACATGCAAGATAAGCTTAGCACTGTCTGAATCTCAGTGCCTTCTGATTTCAAAAACAGAACTCAACTCACCAGTGGATTTCTCCAAGAAATCCTGGAATACACTGAACCTGAGAAAGTGGCATTTTGCAACAGCAGCATGGAAATGCAGACCAGGCTGAAGGTAGGAATGAATTAATATAGTAGCAATTGGAAAACTGCAGGATCAGAGAGGTGATAAATTCACTTTGTGAGATCAACCATCAGTTTCTTACATGACTAGTGCTTCCACGATCAGGTTCTGGTTTGAACATCCTGTTAGTGAACTCCACAGAGCATCACTGACTGGAGAAGCGTTTTTTTCTAGCAAGGTGCTAAGCAGCAGCTCAGCCCAACTCTGGCTCTGCCAGCAGGCTGGAAAAAGAACATAATGCCTGTGGGGACACTTGCTTGTTTTTATGGGACAAACTTCATAATCCTGAGGATCATGGGACAATTCATTAGTGAACCAACCTGCATTTAGTGTGGTTTTCAAGAAAAGCAAACAAGGGGCTTTAATCAAAGGGCCATTTTTGTTTCTTGAAGAGGAAATATAAATACTGTTCATGCCATTTCCTGTTTCTAGACCACAGCCATGCAACCTTCTGCTTAAATCAATAATATTCTGAAAGACAAACACTCATTAAAAAATGAACTAACATCCAGGCTGCAAAATTTTAATAAATTAGAACTTAAATAGATAAAGGGCGAGACTTCCAAAACACATGAAATTAAATTGCTTTTTTATTTCCTTTTTCATCCTATAGCCTTACCTCAATATTTTCATTATAATTCCATCAGCAGTTTTGTATTGTTCTTTGAAGTAAATCTTTCATAACTCAGGCTAGCCATGAATAATTTTGTTTCTAGAATGAAAAACCAAAACCTGGTCTATTTTAAGTGGGTTATATGACCACTGTTTCTCAAGGAAAATAGAAATTCCTCTCCTCACTTTGGCCCAGAGTCATACTGAATATGCCTTTCTATGCTTGGTGAGAGGAAGTTGCTCATCATGGGAGGAGAAATTCAGATGTTGACCTTAAACCCTAGAGTTCAGCAGAGCTGTGGAGTAATTGATCCTGACTCCTCAGTCTCCCAAGGCAAAACTGCATTTTTCTGGGAGCACAGAAACTGCAAGAAACAGAGAAAGGGGAACTACTAAAGTATTCCTCTCTGAACAACTACAGGAAACACCTGAAAATTGTCTGATTTCAGTCTTGATAAGACAGCCTGAATTGCAGCAGGAGACAGAATTAAAAATGAGTCTGTGCCTTCTTTGACATAGGTAAATAAAGTCACTTTGGTTGAAATAGATCTGAATTCCTGATGGATCCCATCAAATGTGACCATAAAAAAGTCTCTTAAATATTGAAACTATGAGTAAGTTTTATTGTACATTGCAATAATTTTTTTTTTTAAGGGGACACCTCTATAACCACACTGGGCCTTAATCAGTTGTCAGTAACATTCATGCAAGATTAAGAAAGCCTACTGAGGATAAGAGCAGGTGCTGAAGAAAATATATTATCTGATTAAAAATGAGTGATAAGGGCATGCCAAATTGCTGGGGAGTAGTTGCCACAGGACAATCGGTGACATGATATCAGTCAGGGGTGCAGCAGAGAAATCCACAGTGATGACTTAGTGATGGAAAGCCCAGAGAAAACTCCAAGTTTCTGCTAGGCATCTATAACATGGATTTATAAGTACAAAATGAAATGTAAACTACCCAAGTCAGGTGAATTTTATTCAATCATGCCTTTTGCCTATTTACCTACTTTTCTTTTAAGCTTATTCATCTATCATTTTCATATTCATTCTGTAACTGGGAGCAAGGTTTCCTTTGAATGATGATTTCATTAGGAAATGTTCTGCCAGATAGTGATGCCTCCAGAGTTATGTACTACATTAATTCTGTCACTTCTTTTACCTTCTGTTTTTATTTCACACAAATTATGGAAAAAAATAAATAACAACCTACATGCTGATAAGGAGAAGATGCTATTTTCATGTATTTGGCATAATTTAGATGAAAGTTGAACCTTTAAATAATACAGAGTTCACAAAGTAGGACTGCTTACCACACTAACTGAATGAGGCTGTAGATTATCAGAAAATTATTACAAAAGACAAGAATTACATTATTTAAAGTCAGAGCCAAGACAGTCCTCAATACCTTTAGGAGTTCTTGGAGAAGTCAACTCTTTCAAAATACCCTTTGGTGCAAGCTCTACGTGCTCCTTACCACGATCCAGTCATTCCTGCAGTTATATTAAACAGCTCTCTCCATATGAGAAAAACTATGAGAGAAAGCTTACGATAAATCATGGAGTCACCAGAAAACTATGTAATAGCAACAAACTCAGTTTATCTGCCCTGGTGTATCTGCCCCTCCCATCAGAAAGGCGATGGAAGAGGACACACTCAGTATGAGGACTGTGCACTCAAAACAAGCTGGAGCATCTGCGTTGCCCCAGCATGAAGAGGCACTTGCTGTCCAAAACCAAAAGTGACTTAGAGACTACTTCTATCTCTATTCCAGCAAAGAAATTCTGCCAGTTCAGTCAGAGCAAGAATATCTGGGTAATTCTCATGTAGCGACCACTTGCCAACAGAATAAAATGTAGTGCACTAACCTATTTTTCCCTGCACTACAGTCTTTGGCCCACCAAGAATCCTGGGGAAAAGGCATAGTATGGGAGGGGACAGAATGGACAATTCATCACATTTCTCAATCCTTTTAGGCTTTCACCAGCATCATCTGCTGTCACAAGTCTCCTCCAGAGAAGAGGGTTCTGACCACCAGGAAACAGCACCATCCATCAGGATACCACAGTGCTGAGCTAAACCCCGCTGTCCAAAAGAAGCATTTCACATTCCTGCATCAAGGACACTGAAGGCAGCTCTATGCAGAAAAATGATTGGTCTTATTAGGAAGAAAAATGAGCTTGCTTTTAAACTTTATTACCTATGTTAGATTAGCTCCAATGTGAAGTAGGAAACAGAGATGGAGTAAGTAAAATTTGTTGAAAACAGGTAAAGCATTTGTGGTTTCCCCAGTAGTAGCCAGGTACTCCTCACCCAGGCTTACATTTTGGGCTGTGTTAGAGACTGATTAATAGCTTCTCATCTCTGCAAGTACAAAGTGATGATTTTGTTCCAAGCACACAAGGCATTGAGACATTAAACACATGGAACTGCATCACCCCCTCTGCAACTCTGCATCAGCGTCTGCATCATCCCTGGATAACTGACAGACTCAACTCAAATTCAGTCCCCAAAGGAGTGACATTTTCAGTTCAATGGGTAGGATTTTGTTGATGACACAGTACCAGATTTTGACCCTGCAATACATGGAAGCCCTTTCATTATACTAAAATGTGAAGTTTTAATGGGCTACAGAGGTTCTTTCTGACTTTGTGCCATGAAATCTCTAGGGGAGGTTTCACTCTGCTGCGTTGCTTCTGTTGATGTATGGTCATGGATAGGACCCAGTAACCTGTGAAGAACCCCAGTGAATAGCCTTACACCAACACACACCAACAAAGCGTTCAGAAAGCCTCTGGAGGAATTACTGCACCCTCCTCGCCTGCTTAAACACTGCAGGAACAGGCCCCAGCTATTTGCTTTCCTCCTGTGCTGTTACATCAAGGTTTGTTGCTAGCTAGGGACAGATTTTAGATTCTTCTGCTCTTCCCTCTCTGAATCCAGGCCACTGATCAAACATGGAAGGTGAAAAGTAACCTAAGAAATCACCATTCAGTGAACTTGCAGAAACAGAACTTTTATTTCTTTATATTTTTTCTTCTCTGGCACAAAAAAAAAAAAAACCAAAAAAAAAAAAAAAAAAAAACAAAAAAAAAAAAAAACCAAAAAAAAAACACCCACAAGATTATAAGACTATTGCCATAAATAATAAATGTATAAGAAATAATTATATAATAAGTTCAAATCAGCATCTGATGCATCTTCTCATTTTTTAGGGTATTACACTGAGTACAATACGAAAAACAAAGTCTATGAAACAGTCAGACAGCTCATTAATAAGAATGTTGAGTCAAGCCTTACTGACCAAGCACTGATAGGGGAAAAAAAACTATTAAAATCCTCTTACAGCACTCCAGCGGAGAAGAGTCAGCAATCACAGACAGTTCTCATCAGATTTCTGCTGGTGGATAAGTTGTTTAGAGGTTGGCACTAGTATTTATTTAGTGAGGTCAGGTAAAGGTAAATACTGAAGTCTGAAAATGAGAACTGGAACACCTTGAGTAACTACCATCTTTTTTACTCTGATCACATGAGGACTCTGGGATAAAGTCCTCAGCACAGATGGGAACGCATCAGCATGCTGATGGTAAATGACAGAGAGAGTCCGAGGGGGAAAGAAAAGCCAGTGAAAAATACAAAGCAAGGCAGGTGAGACAGTGCTCAGCTAAGCCCTGACTGTGCCAAACCCTTCCAGGCAGTTTGAAGGGGGCCAGTGTTGGCTCTTTTAAGTCATTCCTCAGAATGAAAACAACCTTCTGCTTAAAAAGACTGAAGGTTTTAAATTCAGTCATTGCAAGACAGCAAAATGAGTAACAATGCTGTCATACCCCCATAAAATGGTTAAAAAGAATACCCTGCCAAAAACCAGTGCCATGTGGAAGTGTCCTGACCATCACAAACACTAAATTTGCAGAGCTCCATAAGAAAATTTTAGAATGTCAAATTCTTAAAACCAGGACAGATGATGTGAAGTTCTTTAAAGAGCTTTCAGTACAAGAGACTGCAGTCTTGACTCCCTTCAGAGGAGGGGAGAAATGGTTGCTTGTAGGATGTAGCTACTCACATCCTATGGTAGGTGGCTTAAACAAATTTGATATAATTGAACACTGCTGGGATATGAAGATGGCTTAAATAAATTTGATATAATTGAACACTGCTGGGATATGAAGATACAGGTATGAATAGAAAATGCCTAACTTATAGAAGTTTCAAAATAAACCCTCTTTCATTCAAAGTACTCAACCTTAGCACAGGTGGGGGAAAAAAGCCTCAAACTTTCATTCAATGCAGCATTTCTTTAAGAACAAAAAAAAGGCACAAAATTGATGCAGGTCTACAGATTGCTGCATTAAGTCTGCTATACACAGCCCACGCACAGTAACATAAGGGTAATGTAAAAACATGCATTAGGGATGAAGATCCCTCTCTCCCCCTATGAAAGGATGAGCTGAGAGTCGATGGTGGGTGTGTACTGCTAGCAAAGCAAACACTTCACTCTCTGTGGGTGAACATTTCATGCATGCTCTTTATTATAAAGCCCACTGAAAACTTGAAGCTGCTTTCCTGAAGGAGCTGTTGTGTAACTCTGACATCTGGGGTTTTCAGTTGCTGCCCTATTTGAACTGGTTATGGAACACGTTAAACTCAGAAGGCCCCACTTCAGCTGTTTATAAACCTTCCCCTCTCCTCCAACAGCCCATCTTTTTCAACAGGCTCCAGCTCAGGGCTGGGACTGGAGGCTCAGGCCTGGCTTTGTTAGGTGTTAGATAGCACCATGGACTGCAGCAGGAAGCAGGCCTTGTTTAAAACATCACATTTTCTCAGAAGTTTAATGCACTGCTATAGCTTCGGATCCACCCAAACAAGCTGCTCTGACTACAAAAATGATCTTTGATTCCACATACATGTGTAACTATGTAAGCCCATAACTCATATAACTTCCCTTGTTTCATACACCATTCATTCTATGGTTTGTGTTTCATTATTACAGTCAGAGACCAGGCAGCAGGTCCACGCATATCATGCCAATAGCCCTACTAAAAAATTCAAGTGAATAAATCAAATCAAATCAAGCCCTCTTTTCTGTTCACAGCTCATAAACACACTTTGAATTTGTTGCTCAAAATAGCTGTGCATTTATCTGTGCAGTTCTCCACATGCACACAAGGTGCTCACAGCAACCCCATGCACATATCAGAGCTTCAGAATTCCTGTGAAGGGAACAGGCTGTCACAAAGTGTTTTGGAAGCTGAGACTGTAGGGATTCAAAATGCAGCTAGATAACTTTGCAAAGGAAATTCACCACAAGTTTCTATTAAACCCAAGACTTTGGGATCTTTGAATTCCAAATCACTGAAACCTTTGGAAAAGTACTGGAAAAGTAGTAGCATTATAGGTGCTCCCTCTGTTTATCATCTACCTTAAGCAGCAAGGTGAGCATTGGAAAGAGGTGACTGGATGAAACCCATGACTGGCCATACCTTTATCTAGTCCACCTCTGCCTTTCTTGTCTTTCAGTGTCTTATGACAGAGAAGTATCATTCTACTTTTCTTATTTTTCATGTTTTTTGCAGATATCTGCTACACTAAAAAGCCAAACTATTGACATATATTTATGGTAGAAATTCCCTTTTATAAAGCATTCAAAAAGCTTGCTTGTCTCTGTGTAACTGTGATGTTTAAGCTGATTTTTTCCATTCCAGACTCACCATGGGAGTTTGTGATAACAAAGAATATCAATAGGCTCAAAAAGCAGCTGCACATAATCATGGACAACAGGTCCATAAATGGGCAATAAGAGGAACAGGCAGGAATGTTCCCTTGATATCCCTAAACACAAAGGTTTTGACTCAGGGACAGCAGGAAGGGAATGAAGCTCAGGATGTGAGCAGACATGTCAAAAGCTATGTCAGACTTCATGTTCAAAACCTTCATGGCAGTGTTAGTTTTTCCTTCTGATGAGGTCTACAAGACTCCATGAACTGTAGAGTGGGAACCCAAAGTGGATAATACAATGGATTAGCCAAGAGAAAGGAGGAACAGCACATAAAATCTTACTATATAAAACATCACTATTCTTTACAAAATTAAAAACTATGTTTAAGGATGCAAGATTTTATATTTCTAAAAAAAAGTTAATACCTGTGAACAGCTGCCAATGTATAATCATCTCATTAACTAAGACTTAACACTAGTCATACTATAGACAGGAAATTATGCAAATAATTGCATAGAAATTTATAAGCATGTGGATAACACTGTGGTTTTCACAGAAATAATAGGCACTTGGACTTGAGACTTCATCTACCCTAAACAAAAAGGCTTGACTGCAGCTTAAGTAACTCTGCCCAAACTGATTTAAGTAGGTCAGGCGGTAAGAGCTGTGTAGCTACAGTGGCATGGATCTCAGCTGGAGAGGAACCAAACCTCCCTGGCAGCTGCACTAGGTTCTGTGCAGTAGCAGCTATTTTCTTAGAGGGACCCAGCAATTAGTCAAAAGCTAATTTGGGAAAAACTACGTGAGCAGCAGTAACATCATGAAATAGCAGAGTGGTGTTTGGTACTGTGCCACTTGTTACTTTCCTGGTACTGAGGAAGAGGACACACGGAACCAAACAACTCTGCCAGACAAAAAACTTTAGGCCTACAAACACATTTATGGATAAAGAAGATGAATTAAAATTTACCTGCAGATGTAAGAATTGTTATAGCTCTCAATGAAGTGCAGCATATTTTGAGCCACTAACCATTAATTGCCCAGTCTCTCAGTTTCTGCTTTGCCCATCAGCTCATCTCTGCAACTGTACTGAACCTGACTCTGATTTCAGTTCTGCCCCTTTGAAGGAAAGGAGAGTCAGAGCAAAGTCAGAATTGTGTGCTTCTCACTGCAGTGCCTACATGCTGAAAGGATGTTATGAAACCACAAAACCATTCCAAAATGGCACACATCACATTTCTTGGTATATGAAATGTATTCTACAATAAGCTAATTGTTGATAAAAGCCTCTATCATGTTGCTAATTTTATCTGTAGAAAAGCCACTGAGAAGAATGACAATCCTGACAGGTAGATTCTTGAGTGATGTGAAGTACTGAAGTACGTACAGGATGCTGTGCTTTTATTACCTAAGCACTAATGGCAATTTCAGAAGAGGAATTCAGGTAAAGTGGCACATAAGAGTAGATCAGTCAGAAGAGTAATAAGTCAGGATGCTGACTTACACTGGCAGGAATATAACCAGTCAGCTGGCTGTGGTTTTAAAGAAGTTAGGTAGTACATTTACTGTATTAAACAAAGACGATATTAAAGGATTTGGTGGAACAAAAAACATTTACATCAGCAAGATCAAAGTCTATCATGTTATCACTCTGTTTTACAGAATCCAGGAGATGTAAGGAGTCTTCTAAAAAGTCAAGCAGAACATCAAGATTCAAGATTAGTTCAGGAATCTCGCCTCCCTGTGGTGTGTGTGTGCCTTACTTACCTGATGACAGTGACAGGAGCTGTCCTTTGTGGGGAAGAGAGCACAATTTTCTACCTTGCCTGACATATCACAGGCTGTGTTTTCATAGAGCTGATCATAACCTAGTCAGTAATGACCTAATAATAAAAAAACATTTCTTTAAAGAAATTAAATGTTCCCTTCAACAACAGAATTCCTCTTCAAAATGCAACTCTGCTGCGGGTTCCATATAACAGGAACAAGTACTGCAAAACACTGGATCCAGTCAGTCTATAAACACACTGTATAAGCACACCACTATTTTTGCCTTTGGGAAACACAATTAAATTTTTCTCATTTATTCATTCTCAGTCATTTCACAGCTGATTTTTCCAATGCATAAGAACTCAGCTGTCTTTTGGGAGTGCAACAACACAGCTGCCTTTTTATGTGGGGAGGAGTATAGAGTAACCAATACCTCTCACATGCAGCCCTCTGTGGACTGGTTTTTGCAAACACATGGCCACTTAGGGCCCTAAGTGCCTTCTTTCATGAGGTATGTCCGTGCCTGCCATGCACACACAGCAAGTCCTGATTTACCATGGACTTTCTCAGTGCATGGAATGATTCCACAGGTCTGCTGGAGGATGCCTGGCTTGTGAGTAAAGCAAAGATTTGGTTCACGTGCACAGCTCACTTGTTCCCTGCCTGTGGGAACAGCACTTGAAAAGAAGCTGGCAAGGGGCTACTTTGGTCAAACATTCCTCCAGCCTGAGGCCTGCTAGGGTACAGGTCCTGTAAATACTTGTGTGTTTAATGCTCTGCAGAGCTAAGGTGTTTAATGCTGCTCTGCCATGGGCATCTGTTTGGCCATCACACATTTACAAACAGTTCCTAAATACAGTTCAGGGCTTGGGGTCATCCTCCCTGTAGGATCCAGGACACAATGACAAAGCATTCATACCCTGTCCTTTATCCTCTACTCTCTGCTGTATTTGCTAAGCATCAGTGTTCTTACCAAACTGAGATCATCCAAGCATAAAATTAAAATTACACACTTTAAACGATGTGTGGCAGTTTCCTATTCACTTTCACAAATCTAAGCATTATAATAATTGGTTTTTATACAGTCAAAACAAAATCCAACCAAAGCAACAAATTTCAGTCAATCCAAACCCAGAATGTTACAAAAAAAGTTTATAATTCACAGAGATTAGCCAGAAGCATTTTTCCTCTCCTCCTTACCTCTGCCCCTGCTCAGGTTAGGAAGCAGGGAATTCCATTGCTGCAGGCAGTCTGGTATCCAGCTTTGAGAGTGAAACCTGCAAGACAAGGGCTCTGTAAAGGAGTGGTACATGATCAAGAAGACACAGGAGCATAACAAATGCAGATTTCTAGAAACCTGCTGGAAGATGAATTTCTTTCCCTGAGTTTATTTTGGGACAAACAATGAGAGCCTTCGAGCAAACAGAAACCTTCTTCAGTGAAGCTGTAAATGCCATTTCCCACATAGATTGCATACAAATCATGAGAGGAGTTCTGAGCCATTCAAATAATTACCATGTTATTTCAAGCATTCATTTATTATACTGCTTATTTAGCAAGTCAGTCTTCACACTTTGCAAATGAAATGCTTTTATGTAGGAATGGACGGACAGGAACTTCTTGATGAATTTAAGAGAGCCAAAACCTGTACAGTGACCACCACAAAGCAGTTTGCAGGGCATGACTGGTGATATGAGCCCTCAGTCAGGGCACAAGGAATCAGAATGGAAGAGGCAGCTTCCAGAGCATTCCCTATGGTGCGAGTCTGGAGCCTGCAGCATGCCAGGTGACGGTACTGGGGGCAAGATGATTTTGGCAAGTGTCATCTGGTGTGTAATGTCTGTGGTGATGGTTGTACAGGTATTAATGAGAAAGTTTGTAACCACTTAAAGGAAATGACACGTATGAATTTTAATCAGCTAATAAATCATGCCAGAGACCCTAACAAAGTACTTGTGAAAATCATAAAGACTTCTGAAATGGAAGCATAACACATATATATGTAGATTTCATTAAAGTATCTGGCATAGGTAATCATACTTTTATATGTAAAAACATATTTTTCATTTAATGACAGAGGCCAGATTTATGGGTACAATTATTATTGCTAGATTGATAATTTTCAAAAATAACTGGATTACCCACAGCAGACAGGCCCCCCTGGCAGAAAAAAAATGAAAGGTTAATGCTAAGTTAGAAGACAAAATTCCCCTAGAAAAGGATATGTAGCACTACTTGCCTGGCAAAAACTGTAGGGTGTACATCTGGACTGCACCACTGACAGTTCTACCTTTTCATGACTGCTGTGGTGGGAAGAGATGCAGCCCTCTTGAAAAGTAAGTGGCATCAGGTGGGATGACAGTGGGATAAAAGATATGGTCCACCCTTTTTTTAAGGTTGCAGTACATTAATTGAGAGATGAGTAACTCAGTAATGATGTATAAAAACAGTGAAAATTGATGATCCTTTCAAGGACAGGCCATGCAAGCAATGACTGAGAGTGATTTTCATCTGAGAGCTCTTTACATGCTTACATGAATTAAATTTTTCTGTTTCCAATGATGGGATGTTGCCATCCAGAAATCCTCACAGTTGGCAACTTCAGTAGAGTTTGAAAAGTAACTGTATCCAGACCGCACCTTTATCTGCACAGAGGTACTTATTTGGGGTCAAGTCCCACGTGGGACATCAGAAAGGTAGCACAGGGAAATGTCTCTCAGTTGTACATACTGGGACTGTATGGATAGAGAGAAAGTCATGGTTCAAAGCTGGTGTTTATTAAAGCTTCTATAATTAGAGAATACAGATGTTTTCTTTATGTGCATAATGTAAACTCTACATTGTGTAAATGCAGTAACAGTGAAGTGAAAGTTTCCAGCACATAATTTTTCTATGCGACTATTCTAAACTATTTTAACTATTATTTTCAAAAAACACCTATGAAGATAACAAACTGTCTGCAAGGAAAGCTGATTGACTATGGTGCAGTGAATCTCACTCTCTCTTGCTGAAAAGAGAACATTATAGGTTTGCTATAAAAGCACTGCATAAGTGCTAAGAAGCCTCCTGTATAATTTGTTTTCGTAACACAGTGTGTTGACAGAGAATTCTTGGTCTCAAAGGATATGATTAATTGTGGGCTGAGGGGACATTTCCTTGGTTTTACTGGTCCTGCAGAACACATTGGAGCAGGTTTGGCCCCATAATAACTTCACCGAGCTCCCAAGCAGAGGCAGCTTGCATCCAGGCCGCTCGAACTGATTGTGCTCTTATGGATGGGCTGTAAGGACTTGGCCACAGCACCAGAGGGAGTCAGGAGGAGAACAGGACAGCCTAACCCAGCTGCAGATGAAGCTGGTAACATAAACATCTGTCTTATGCTGGACTATTCCTGCCTTGGTATGATCAGAACTCACAAAAGAGGGACCACTGCTGCCTGTAGGCACCAAGGTGTGGCAGAGAGGTGTCCAAATGATCTTTCAGGGTAGCAGCTCTGGCACTGCAGTGGAGACATTACGATGCAGAGACCCTGGCTTCTCAGCAGAGGGGTTTAATCTGCAAGGGCTCTGTGCTCCTGTCACTGCCAAGGAGGCACGCCCGAACTGTTTCTCTTGAACTTCGCCTGTTTTATATTAATGGGTTTCACTGCTTGAGGTATTTTAATTGTGTTCTATTGCCAAAGGCTTTGTAATACCTTGATGATGTTTTATGTAGAAGCAGAAGTTTCTGGTTGCTTGAAGACTGAGATGACACTCTGAGTAATTGCACAGCTTAGGAAGACAATATTTGAGCATATGCCCGACAATTTCACATTCGCATTTGATAACCTCATAATTTATATGAATAATCTAAAACCACAACAGAAATGCCCCAGTGGCTCTGATGCATTTATTTTTAAAAGCAATTAGCATACAGGCTTCCGGGGTCTTCCAGCTATCTAACCAGCTTTTGATACAAATTAACTGGATGCTGATAAAGAATAAAACAGCTCCATGTGGCTGGTCTCCCCTGAATTGTCCTTTAATGGTCTTGTTTTGCTATGTGAGATTCCCATTGAAGAATGGTCACTTTCTGGCAGGGTAGTATTTGGTGAGGTGACAATTTCAAATCATCTATTCTGCTTTATTTTAATGTAGACAACACCTCAATCCAGGTCACAGGATTGTCCCAAAAACAGCTTGAAAGATGGGGATGAGATCTGTGCCACAGCAGTGGAAGCAAGTTGGGAAGCTGGCTGCCTAACATTGCTTAGCACTGTGTCCTGAAAAATATGCTACATTAGCACAGTTCCTAAGGAAGGATTATATTCAAAAGATAGTAGAATATATTTTCCTGCCTTTTTAAATTTTTTTTTTATTTTCCATGAAAGCTTGTTCTGTAATAACACCATCTTAAAGTCTGAAACAGAAGACGTGAATAAAGTTAAGTGGAAAATATAATTTATAGATCTTATAGATGAATGAAGATGCTTTAATCCTCCCTTCCAGCCTTACTAGCACTGTTGAGTAAAATACTCTTTTCCCTCACATATGACATGGTCACAGCTATGCAGCTGAGCAGCATTCCTGTTTAGATGAAGACTTCATCCAGTCCTGATAAAACTACTGTTAATTCATGCAACACAGATACTGCTCTCATTGAAACCCATCTCGTATGCTCATTATATTTATAATATATGTACAAAGCCGACCACAAAAGCCAAAGGAATGCTGTATGGCAAGCTTGAAATTTTATTATTTACAGAGATTGTGCCACTATGTAATTTCAGTTTTTGCCTCTTGATGGTTTTTGCAGACCTTTGTGTGAAGATATACAGATAAGATGCTCAGATAGTGGAAACCTGAATGTCTGGCCCAAGTCAGAACTAAATCAGTTACCTCAAGATTTGATCCAGGCTTTTGTTGTTCAAAAGCTTCTTGTTTCTCACTGAAGCCAGCATTCAGATTTTGCAGTATTACCATGTGCTGCTTTAAAGATAGTCTGGTTGCCAGAAACAGGGAAGGATGTCTGTGTGAAAGGAATAAGCAGCAGGAGCAGAGGAACCTTTAACCCGTAAGGGTTCATAATTTTCAGGAAAAGGTACTTAGTAATTAAAACCAAATGGAAATATGTGATGAAAACTATGTATTAACAGAACTGGCTTTTTAGAAATTTTCTTGGGTTTTTTGCCCCCACTATTTATCAGCAAGTTTAAACAAAAATTACTTAATTAAAAAATTATTTAGATGACTATATGAATTAATCAACATGGAAATAGATGAAAAAGCTGAGGTAAAAACATATGATTGCTTAGTGGAGAGTAAGTGTCCAAAAACCAGAACAAAGCATGATATAAAAACTGACTTGCTATTATTAATTGACATTTGTAGAGTCTATTATTCTATATTCAGCTAAATATGACTTCAATTTTCTATTCCTTCCAAAATTCAAACTACTGTGCATTTCCCTTTTTTGGCACAAAGAACCCCAAACACCATTAAAGGACACAAATGAGTCAAAGCTCCCATGGAGTTTTACTACATCAATACATTTGAAAGGATTCTCTTTAGTTTTGCATTTTAAATAAAGTTGATGGTTTTTTCTGCTTAGAGACTGGGATGACTTCCAAAGTCAAAGTCAAAGCTTTCACTTCCAAAACTTCTTACCTTTGTTAGAACTGTTCCACCAGTATTAATCCTTCCTCTCTGGTTTTTAACTATCCAGGATCTTATTAGCAGATTAAAGATGCTGATGATTTTTAAGCAGTTGGTACATTTTCCTTCATATTTTCTAACTTGATATGGATGTTGCTCCTTATGAATGACATTGTGGAAGCTGTTAATTATCCTTTACTGAATCCCACGGCCCCCTTGGTAAAGAGAGACTTGAAAAAAAGTCCATTTCTAAATAGTTATTCTAGTCCTTAGATGAAGAGATTTATATTGCTAAAAGAAAGAAGGTCAACAAAAGGTAGCAAGTAATTTTCAAATAAATGTATTTAGCAATCAAAAAAATTAATTCTCCTTGATGTAAAATGGCCATCATCCACTGCAGGCACCAATAAGCTTCAGGGTTTATAAATGCAAGTCCACTTACTGACCAGAACTTAAGTTTTAAGATCTGTCTATAGCAAGGAAATGTACCATATTTTAGAAGGCACGTGCATCAGATATATATATCTTCTCATGCCACATATTTTACTGTGTTATAGAACTAGAGAAGGGGAAGAAATGCTCATTTAAAAGAAGTAGTTACTGCTGGTCATACACAAAAGACAGTACATACTACTAGTTAGATATCATTAAAATATGTAATTAGGAACAACTTCTGTAACACTTCCAGAGGCTTAAGTTTACAGAATTGTCCCAATGAAAAAATATTTTTCCATATGTGAGCAATCCTTTGAATTTCAGTAGTCTATAAACCCCTCCTTACCTTGCCAAAGCACGAAAAAAGGAAAGAGAATTATATTCCATCTCCTGTTTAGATTTATTACTGGTTTATTTGACATTTCTTGTCAGAGCAAATGGCCTTCAGCAATACACACAACAGTTAAACAAATGCCAAGTAAAATCAGATAATTCTGCCATTGGCTTTCCTTAAGGGTCCTTAGCTTTCAGTTGTGTCCTTGGCTGAAAAATTCTTCCAATAACTTGGAAAGCAATAGTGTTATCTTATCAGTCCCACTAAAAACCTGAAAATAATTTTCTCCTATTAGCAAGGATTTTATCTGTATTTTCATAAATACAAATATTCACTGAAAATTCTGGTTTAGTTGATACACAAAGCCCAGTCTAATGCCATTTGAAATCTGCAGACATAATAAAGCTCAAAGCCAGATAATTCAACATTCCAAAAGCTGTATAAATTCATTTTTTTTAAATGCTGTGTTCTTTTATACTTCTTATAGAATAAGTCTATTTTTTAAAAAAATAAATTTAAAGAAGGACAACATACATGAAGCTCTAACTTTAACAAACTTTATTAAATTTCTCAAAACATAACTGAGATTTAACGTCTTGAGCAGTTCATGTTTGTGTAATAGGCCAAACCTCAGCATCAATGGGAAAAGTCATTAAATAGACTGAAACTCTATCAAAGTGATATTTCTGAGGTTTTGGCAGCAGCTGCCTCACTTGCAGGTGTAAAGAACATTCCTCCAATGCAATTATTTCAATACCCATCTCATACAAATTTGTGAGCTAATTGGTAACTTAGTTCAGCAAGACTCACTTTTCTTTTTTACTCTAAAAACTGTAGTAAGAGGTTGTCAGTTCAGAAAATGGATAAATGCAGTAACCACAATGTGTCTGTTTACTAATCACACATAATGTTTCCTCTGGTAGAGAAGCAGAGCAAGAAAGCTGCCATTCGAGAAAACTTTTAAATGTTTTAGAAATTTGATGTTATTTTTCAATGTTTTCTCTACATTTTCATGGAATCCACTTTGGAATAATGTATACTTGGGTGCAAACTAATTCAACCTAATACCCTTTCAGTAGTTAATGCTCTTATTGCTGATTCTCAATGGCCATTCATGATTGTCTAATAAAATTAAATTATTAAAAAAGGCAAAAGGCATCTACTGCATTTCATAAATTCTTTAAAAATATTAATAATATTTCCCATTGAATATTTCCCTTAGGAAATATGAGCTTTGTACTCACTTGCAATTGAAACCTTTAATGGCTGCAAGAGAGAGGAAATCTACTTCCACACAGAGAAATGATCAAGGCAAGTTTAGAACTATTATTTGCTTTTTAGTCTTCTGATTGATTAGAATCATCAATAAAAACATCACTAAAGTTGAACCTTTGCAGGTTTTATTGCAGTGCAAGCAGTGTTGCTTGAATCACAGCTGAGACATTGCAGTGTGGAGATATCATGTTTATAACTCACCTGTACCAAATCCCAATACTCAAGAAACTGAAAGGGTCAGACTAGAGATGGTCAGAAGAGCATTTTGGTTTGGGAACTACAGACTTAGTGTGGGGACACCAAACATGCTTGGCCTTTGATCTAATCTTAATTTTCACGAGAACCAAAACCATCTGCCTAGTTTTTCAGGCAGGATCCACCAATGAAATGCCCAGTGGATGAAACTGCTGTCAAGAACGCATATCTACAAGGTCACCAATTTTAACATAATTATGTATCAGAGGAAAACATTTCAGCCAGGAACTCAGCGAGGGTTATCCTGGCCAGTGCAGAGCTGGAAATGCTTTAAACCAAGGTTACTGCCAGCCCTCTCCAAGCCACAGCCTTCATCAGAGACATTTCCATGCCACAATTTTAAAAATAAATACAGCTACCACACAACACATCTCTGTGCCCCCTTCCCCTCAGGAGACCTGGTTCCCATGGCACCTTCACCTGCTGTTTGGTAGCACGTCCCCCTTGTACCACCCCCTCCCTGGCACGCCCCAAACACATCCAATGTGCAAATTCTGGCAGCTTTGTTAAAATTAACAGCCCGGGGGCTGGAGGGATGTAAATTCAGCCTCCTCTCTCGGATGTGGATCACTGATAACCCTCCCTGAGCTCGAGCAAACAAACAAACGCAAGAAATGCCAACCATGTGTCATGGAGTTACTTCTTCACGTAACCATGGCAAAGTGTGGGCAGTAAGCAAAGCTGTGATCATTTGGAATGGTTTAAAATATTCTTATTGTCATGAGGGAGGCCAACGGATGGCCAAAACACAAAGAGGGTTCAGACCAGCCATGTGATCCAGGATTAGGGAGCAAACCGGGGCTGGTGTTTCTCTTTGCATTGGACCTTGTCAGAAAATGTCAATCTAATGAGAAAATTCAAAATTATGTTTAATTTTTACACAGCTCATTTCCCTTTATCTCCCAGGATCTAAATCTCTAAGCATCCAGGACCATGATATCACAGTAAAAGGGACACGGTGCAGGTCCCTTTGTCCCCTCTTTAAAAAGCCATCATGGGCAGACTGTTTGCTCCCTGGGCATTTCTGCATAACTAAGCCAATGATGACACATTTAGGAAAATGATCCTATGAAGATTTTGCTGGTTAGCAGCTATTACTGTTAGGAAGTCTAATGGTAAACTAACATTCAGTGTAACATAACTGCACATTTTTATGGCTTCTTGAAAACTTCTTAGTACCTCATCTGAGCCATGATTTTTCCATACCATTTCTATTTTAATAACAGTGTCTCCACACCAGCTGACAACTTTGGCATGTTTTATTTTTCCCCTCTGTGTTGCAACATGACCAAGGTTATTGCAAACTGCCATTCTCTTCTTATTTTATTTTTACATCCATCTTATCTAATATTACTCATCTGTTACAGCTGCAAAGCCACATCAGTAAAGCAGACAGCTATAGAACTCCACAGCCCAGCAGAAAAACTTAAATTTATGTACATGAGGGCCCTTTGGAATTTTTTTTTTTTTTTTTGATAGGAAGATGAGTAAAGCAGAGACACAGGTGCCTGCTGCCACTTGAGAAAATTGTGGCCTTTCTCTTGGCTCTGTTGAGTCACTCTGAGTCGCAGGACTCACGGACATTTGGCTGTGTGGGCCCTGTTCAACAGCATTCCGAGGAGGAAAAATGGCTGAATGGCATCCATATGGCTGACAGCTTGCTATGACGAGCAGCCAGCTCAACAATTTGTCAGCAAAAGAGGGCAAAAAATACATTCTGAATAGACCTCTTTCAACATATTCGTTTAGGAGGAGTAGGTAGTTATCCAACATGCTGTATGTTCATCTGGTGGAGAATAACTACCAACAAAGCCCATTGTTTTCTGAATGTGCAATACCTGAATAGTTTGAGGGAGTTGTCATCGTGGTGAGACCTACAGCCAGAAATTGAAAATAGTGATGTGACTTACAGGGTGCTGAGCTGTTGGTATAAAATCAGTAGATTGGAGGTAGAGAATAACGTCACTGGAGTGAAAATACTGAATACAAAATAGGATCCTAAAATTTTGCACCCTTTATGTCTTTCAAGAGATTGTTTCCATATTGCATAATGAGCCCATGTATGCACAGCATGTTTATATAACTCAGTATCAGCCTTGATGCCTCAAATGTCTTCATACATCAAAAATCTTAGTCTAAGATCATACCTGCTCTACCTTCTCACTTATATACATGCACAATCCATCTGAAAATGTTACCAGTCTTCATTTTCTCAGTCTCAGGCAGTATCTGACATCTTTTCATCTCAATTATCTTTGAGTATTATCATCTATGAACATTATCTTCCTCTCAATTATCTTTTGCATACTGGAGATATGCAAAACACTTAAACAAAAATAAAGTAACACTGGCCAACCTCCTCCCTATCTCTTTTCTCTCTCCTCTCCAAGATCCCTGTGTCTTAAACATTATTTATGGGGGGGAAAAAAAGGTGGAATTCTTTAGTGATGTCTGTGATATGGAAGTAGTAATAGCACCTATGGGAACAATATTTTCTTTATTATTTTATCAACTCTGAGCTAGAGGATGATCAACACTAACAATCTCTCAAAAAAATTACAGAAATAAATCGAGGAGAAGTTACAGAAGAAGTAAAAGTGATATATTCATTCTTCTATCTTCTTTCCTTCATGGAATGCTATCCTTCTTTTTATCACTCCTATCCCTGAATTATAATAGAACAGGAACCTGCAAATTAGAATGCTTGACAGAGTGATTTATTCTTTTTCATCTCCATACAACACTCTGGGTTAAGGAACCCTCATTTCTGGTGCAATAGCTTACCAATTCATGGTATTTTTTAGAAGGTCTGATTTTCATCACTGATATTTTTTGATACAAAATTTTACACTCACAAGTAATTGAAGACATCGTTTTGCTCTATTCAGCAAACATTTTGAGGCCCATTTTAGAATAATCAAATTACCTATTACTTGCTGCCTTTGCAATCAAGCAACTAATGCTAGGTGACCAAATTTCAGAAATCTGATCCAAAAGCTGCTATTATCCAGCTCATTATTATTTTCAAGGGTATGCCAGCTAAGTCCACGAGATGCCACAAAGAAAATCAAGTTTTGCTATCAATGTGCTTGCCATCATGCAAGATGGCAAGGGAATTGCAGTGGCACTGATTAAAATTTGTACAGGATTTGCTTTTAGTCCAAATCATAACAAGGGCACAAAAGTACAGGTATAGAAGAAGTATCACAGAATGGTGATCCTTAATCAATGTGGCTTTTTACTGGATTCTCTCCCATAGCTTCATCTCTTTTGTACTGACAAAAAGCACAGAAAAATTATGCAAAAATTAATTTTGATTTAAAAAACAACAAAAGCAATTTCTTATGCTAACTTCAGACTTAGAAGAAGAATTGGGTTTTTAAATCAGCCTCTAAATAACAGATGAACTTAAGGAAAAAATTTATCTACAGTCAAATGAGAAGAATATTTACTGTAACAGATGCTAGATTAAAATGTCTCTTCAGTAACAATGGATAAGTCTTAGAAGCAGAGGAAGAATGGTTTAGGCATATATTCATGATTATTAAGAATAAATATTTAGTTTCTTGATACATTTGTCATGTTCTTATTCTTTTAGTCTTCATTCTGTCTCCTCATACAGCTTATTAAAGACAACAAAACCAGTTACTGCTGAGCCTCCACAAACCAAAATTCAAATCCAGTAAAACTCATAAGTGACAGTCCAGACCAACTAAAAAGTCCCTCTGTAATTCTGCACATGCACACTTCCATGTTTTACACAAGGACCCGGATCAGTCTGTTTTTTTCAGACACTAGATATGAAAGAAGAGCCTTAATAAATTACTTAATGCAGCATCTAACTGCTACTAAATGTCCAAGTTTTATAACAAGGGTTATTTCACCTCTTTGCATGTTCTCTCAGCACATGGGCTTTCACTGATTTGTGCTCTGTATTCTGTTTATTCATTAAATCAAAGCATGTGACTGTTAGAAGACAAGGATCTCTCACTTTTCTGAAGTGCAGGGGTTTGAAAACACAGAACATGTGTTACTCATCAGCAGTAGTAGAAAAGAATATTTGAAATTCTCCCTTTTTATTTGTCTGTAAGACAACACATGTAAACTTTTTCTCATTTGCTGTGCAACACTTAGATATGGAACAGCAAAAATGTTTTTGGAGTTAGTCACTACTTAACAAATGGCAGATATTAATTCCAAATACTTTAAGAGCATCACATAGCCATAAATAGATTTAAAAGTTATGCACAAATATCTGTGACCACAATAAATTCCCTAGGAAAGTTCTGAAACAGCATTAAGCATCATGGGAACAAGAGAGTACAGGTGATTCTGACTGAGACCACAAGACACAGAAGGAGTTGTGTGGCACTTGTTAATAGCAATCAGTGCCCAAATGTATAGAAATATTTGCCTTCAATGGAGCAGTTCAGTGTGGATACTTCTCAACAGTGCACAAGCAAAGAAGCCTGCTTGCTAAGCTGAATTTATCAACCTCATCCCCAACTACAACAAGCCAATAGAACAGGAATAATCTTAGCCTTTGCCTGTACTTTTAGGCAGCTGCCCTCAGTAGGCTCAGATTTAGTTGAAAAAGCAAAAAAAAACAAAGGTATCATGGAGAAGGCTGGTAGATGTTTGCTTGGGGACCTTCATAAAAGTACATTATAAATTTCTCACTATAAGTAAAGAGCTATCAAATTCAAAATGATAGGTATCAATGACAGGTATCAATGACCCAGAAGGATTTCTTCAGTGACCTACATGAATGACTACACTTCAGTTATTGGGATTTTTCTTTCCTTTTTAAAAGAAAAAAGTTTTGAAGGAATATAAAATATTATTTTTAAAAGGCAACATGCACCTCATAAGAGACATTCTTCCAGTCTGGAAATTTCCACGATGGATCAATTTGGACTTGATTTCATTGTCAGATGGATTCTGAGTGTCTAAACATAAGGGAAAACTCTATAAGAGACAATATTTGTTTTTAACCTCTGAGGTCTCCTTTCACAGGGGCAGTTAGGCAGTGGAAGTACACATTCATTTCTATGGAGGCTGAAGGTCTTTATAGGACAAGGAAATCTAACATCCCTATATAAGGCAAGTCAGGGCTGCTTATGCTTCGTTATCAGTGAAAGGCACCTTGTAAGGCAATTCTTTTGCTACTCTACTGCTATCATTTTGCTGAAAGACTTATTAAATCAAAATTGAACCTGAAGTGTCTCTACAATCTGTGAAATTACAGAGACAGTCCTATATCCAAAAGTGCTCTAGGAGTCTTCTGGAAAACCAAGCTAAATGTTTAAATCACTAATGTTAGTCTGAATTAATTTTTTAACCTGTTTAATTAAGTTATAGGCTGATTTTATGCCCATAGTTATACACTGAGTACCAAGGAAACATTTGTATGCTGCCTACAGCATAATGAAAGAAAAATTCATATAAGACTGAGGCACAAGGTTGTTTTATAATTTTTTCCTCCTCATCCCTCCTCCACACTGTCCTTCCTTCTTGAAAGCACAATAGGCCATCAGTTCAGAGCAACTTACTCTTTTGCTGCATGAGCCTCTCTGAGCTAGTCCCATGTGAGAATGCAAAGATAATAGAAAAAGGAACAATAAAAGTTAATCTCCTAGTTATAGTCCACAAGGGGGAAGTTTACACTTGGAGATGCTTCCCTAGCCCTCTTTTTACCTTTGCTCCTACCATGGTGCACAAAGCTCTGAAAACCAAGTAAATGTGTGTGTAAATCAGAACCAAGGAGGCCTGACCCTGTAAAGATTTGTGGTTCAATCTAACAACTGATAATGAACCACGCAGTCCCCAACTCCCTGCCCTCCTCCCTGCTAGTGTCCCCAACAGCTCACTCTTACTTGCTTGTTGTTATTCTTTGGTCACTGACAAGAAACTTGTGGCCACATGTTCAGCTTATTTATCCACGTCTGAGTTGGCCTGGCCTAGAAATGATTCATTTTGGCCCAGGTTAGCAGGTGGCTCTGGTGACCACAGAGCCACAGGACTGTGAGAGCAGTGTAAGGGAGGAAGCAGCAATGCATGGCCTCTTCTCTCCAGGAACAGCCCACGTTTTTCTTGAGGTTAAGCTAAGCGGGAAACTGTAAATATATCTGAAACATCTAACCTTTTGTCAAAATTTGTTAACATCAACAATAGACTGAAAACATGAGGTAGGAGCCTGACACATGATGAGAGAATCACAGAATATGCTGAGATGGAAGAAACCCACAAGGATCACCAAGCCCAACTCTTGGCCCTGCACAGGACACCCCAAGGGTCACACCATGTACCTGAGAGCAGTGTCCAAACACTTGAACTCTGTGAGTCTTGGTGCTGTGACCACTGCCCTGGGAACCCTGTTCAGTTCCCAAACACCCTCTGGGTGATATTTTCCCAATACCCTCTGGGTAACTTTTCCCAATATCCAAAACCCAAACCTTCCCTGACACCTTCAGGCCAATCCTTTGGGTCCTGTCCCTGGCCATCACAGGGCAGAGATCAGTGCCTTTCCCTCCTCTTCTCCTCAAGAGGGTGTTGAAGACCACAACGAGGTCTCCCCTCAGTCTCCTCTTGCCCAGGCTGAGCAGACCAAGTGACCTCAGCTGCTCCTGACACAGCTTCCCCTCGAGGCCTTTCACCATCAGGAATGCAGAGGTTGCATCGGGCTAACAATGTTTTGTGCAAAAAAAAATGTGGAAAAATTATTCTGCTGTCCCAGGACAATAAGAAAACCAGACTACAGACTGAAACTGCACATCACTGCTAGCTGGCATGACTTTTTAAATAAATCTAACAAGATAGGAACTTCTTGATATTTAACTGTTTGAATCACAACATTAAGAATTATGTATTCCTTGCTGCATGAAAACGAAGTTTCTATCACTAAAAAATGCAAAAAAATTCCCTTAAAAAACAAACTGACTTTTAAAGACTAATAGATTTTGGTTTCTCAAATCACAATAATACGGCCAAGTGACCAATTTCCCTCAGGAAAGGGAGTAGAAACAGACCTAATTTCTGAATGGCCATAGTTAGAAGTTCCAAGCACATGAAAAGCTTAAATTTGGAATACTGTCACTCACTTGACAGATAACAAAAAACCACACATTCATGAAGACTGAAAGTAAAGGCATGGAATTTCATCAAAAACAGGAAAGAAATTAATTTTTGGTCAATAAGCATTTAGCTGGAGCAGTTTCTGGAGCATTTAATTTCTTGGTTACTGAAAACATAACATGTTTTTATTTTCAGCAGATGTTGTTTAGTTGTTCAGAATCTCACTATTTTGAAATTCAAGGAAAAACAGCAACCTAGCTTCCAAAACACTAAGACAAGTTTCAATGTCATGAAGTTTGTGATTCTTTAGCTTTGACTTTTTCACTTCTGACTTTTGAATCAACAGAATACAATCAATTCAATATTTAAAGAGCTCCTCTGCAAAGGCAGACTGCAGACATTCTTACAGTATTTAACTTTATAACAAAGACAATGTTCTCAGTGCAATTTATTGATTCCAGAGCCTTTACAGAAAACACCCAAATCACAAAACTTATGAACAAAGCTGAAAAGAACTTATAGATTTGGGGGGGACTTAAAATACTTGGTTTTATAAATGCTTCCAAAAAGCACAAGTTGACGTCATCAAAGTTTTAACATCATCACAATCAAATCACAAGAGGGAGACTGAACTGATTACAGAGGCTGTCTCTTCCAAAAGCTGGGTACCACTGGATATTGTGATTTTATCACTTATTAGAGAAAACTGATCCCACACTAATCACTTATTAGAGAAACTACTTCCAGAGCACCGGCATTTGCATATGAAATTAAGGTTTCTTTCAAAGTAACTTGAATATCTCTGAAAATATCCTTCCTATGAGTTCTATAAGCTGTTACACTTTCTTTTTAAGTTACACCTCATAGAGATGATATTATAATTATCCTGAATCCAACTGTTTGGAATGGGGAAAGGAAAATGCTATTGCCACTTCAAAATACTGGAAAACCTCCGTGCATGCCCTATATATTCCTAATGCCCAGTCACTGTTGTAGACAGTCCATAAAAATGCCTTGCCTGAATTAAACCCTCAGCTCCAAAGCTCTCTAAACCAGAGATGATGTTAAGAGCCTTTATTGCTGAAATCCAGGTGGTTTGGTTTTGTTTTCTTTCTTCTAGAAACAATATTTTTTCCCCATCGCAAAATGTGATAAAATATATGCTAAATCAAAAAGATATGCAGCTTCTTCTCCCTTTATTTCACAACATAAAATAAACATAGTGCTTTCTTTTTGCTAAAAGATGAAAAAATATATATAATAAATATAACTTCTTTAGGATGGGAAAAATAGTCTTTTCTTAAACTTCAGCAATGTTAGCAACCTCTGTCAAGAGATGGCCAACTTGATTTTCAGGGGTCAAAGGCTGTGATTGAGATGTGCAGGTAAATTTGTAATAAAGTCTGTGCACGACTGAAAAGGCGCCTTTAACAGAGCCCACTAATCAGTGTTGGCAGAATGTAAATTGAAATACATTGCTGCATTTCCAAAATCATTTGAACCAAGACTTGCCAGAGTTTTACCCACCAGAATACACCAAGAACAGCTTTTAAAAATGTAGAAATGCCAACTGATACAAGAGCCACCAGAGGGAGCGTCTCCAGCTCCATAAATGTGATCCAACCCAACAAAGCCTGGCCAAGAGCTTGACACCCTTAAACACTACCATACTTTAAAGCACAAAGTTGCATGGTTCAAAGTGCAATACAGGCTCCAATCTGATCTTTGTTTATACAATCGAAGGTGTTTGAGAAATAAGATTTCCTGTATTCTTTCCTCCTGTAAAAGCAGAAAGATAGCACCCTCCATCATATATTTATCCATTCCTAATACGAATTTTTATAAACTGTGCCACAACAAATGGTGCTTATGTATTAAAAAAAGCTATAAACAGCTGAGATTGCCATGGCAACACCTTGGCTCCCCAATTTACATAAATCCTGGGTAACATTCTGACAAATCCCAAAAGAAGCATTTCAAAGGTAGCAAAGGTAGGACTCTTTGCCAAAAGAGATCTTGGGACAGCTGTGCACAAGGAACAACTGGAATTATTACTACTCGTGCCTGTCCCACTGGTGAAGTCAAGCCATTTAATCTCTGCTGAAGGCACCACTGGTTGACATTTATAACATCACAGCATAAATGTTAAATGCTGCAATTAGATTTTACGCTATTTATAATTCTTGTGCATTGCTTTCATCTTCTGTTCTAATTCTCACACCTGGAGCTTTGTCTTATTTTTAAAGACAAGGCTATCAATGGCATTTTCACAAATGTTTCAGCCACTCAAGTTCTTCTCTGAAAAAGCTTTAAAAACCCCATATGTTCTAAAGAGTAATTCAAAAAGGGGTGTTTGTGGTTTGCTGCTATACCTAAAACACAAGCCTGATCTTTTGCTTTCCAGAATTTTTGATTTTGTTACTATATAAGATGTCACACATATTCTTTTAATTGTAACAGAAGTCATACACCCAGCACGATGGGTGTCCTAAAGAACAGAGACCAACAAGTTTAAAAATTTTATAGAAAATCTGATGGTACATGCACATAAGATGAAGAGAACACAGAAGTATGGGGCAATATGTAAAAAGCTTATTAATACAAGGTTTCTCCACTCAATGAATAAATTAGAAGGAACAGACCAACATCTGTTAAGTTTCTGTCAAGATCATGAAGAAGATAGTAAAAAAATAATCCCTTACCTGTAATAAAAATGACAGCAATAAAGATATGGAGTGTGAAAGCTCTCAGATCAGAGATTTATCCCTGGGAACAGCAATAAAACTAGGTACTGCAATTTAATTATGAAAGGGAAACGTCTTGGACAACAAATTTATAATGAGATTCCAGCACACTGTTTAAGGTACAATATTTTGTATCCCGTAGAATTATCTCTACTCACCATAAATCAATAGAGGATGAAGTTCATGTAAGACCCAAAGCAAAGATAATCAGAAAGCTACCATTGCCTTCCTGGGGTTACAAAGCAAGTCCTTAACTCAGAAACTTTCCTTTAGATTCAGAGGAACAGGAACAGCTGCATCTTTTTTTTCTCCCAAGATATTCTCAAATAGTAAAGGAGTGCATGCAAGAGAACTGCTGGCTTCTTTCTTTCTCAAAAGGTCTGATTAAAGAAAAGAACTATGACATAAAAATCAAGGACACCTCACAAGCCTATAAAATATGCTGAGAGTTGCAAAGTTTGGGTTGGGTTTTTTCTCTAGATTTTAGAAATGGTATTTCTTTTTCTGAAGCTTTCACTCTGACCCTTAGCTTTTTATTCCATGAACAGCATAAGTAAGAAGTGCTGAATTCCAGAATTCTGCGTAAAAATTTGGACTTATATTCACTCATTTTGGACTTCTTCAGTGCTGTTGTTAGGGACTCAAATTGTAATTATGTGTGTGCTAAAGGAAATCTAAGGCTTTCTGGAAAACTTAAGAATGCAAAGGCCTGATGCTGCTCCCTGTTGACTTAGAGGAAAAATTCCATCAACTTTCATTGTGTCTTTGAAATCAGTCCTAAAATGAAGAATAATTTGTTTCTACACTACTAATGATTTCCAGCAGCTTGAAACCAATTCAAACAAAATATCTATAACTTTTAATTAAACCCTATCTAAGCAAAGGGCTAACAAAGCTTAATAAAGTGGGTATTTATTAACATTTTCTGATTTTTCAACCTTTCCTTGCACACAACCCAGCCTGACTAGAGATTAAGTACTTGATGAAATCAGACTGGATTTGAGCATATGCTTAAGCAGCAGGTTGACACAGGCCTTGGGGATCTCTAAACAGGATTTATTATGGAACAATACATTTATTTTACTTCTGCTGAGGAAAGATCTGTCTGTTCTGGAACACACTTCATTATGATCCACAAGAGGATTTGGATGGTGTTCTGGTTGCTGTCCCTCCGTTCACATCCCTGCTGGATTTCCATCTGATTAAGTTTTCACTTTAAACTCTTCCCTAATCCAGTTTAAAGAAGTGTAGTGTGAATGGACAGCAAGCCAGTGACTTAAGCACTCAGTGAAGTGGGGAAAGCAGAGCAGCTGTGCAGAACTCAACTGCATCATAACAGACTCATTTTAGCTACTTTTTTTATATTCTCCAATTCTCCCTTACACTATTATTCTAATTACCCAGCTACATATCCTCAATGACAAGCACTTATAATCATACAGCTGAATTAAAACATAACTGAAATGCCTGTGGTGATAAAAATACCTCCAGGAAAAAAAGGAAAAAAAAAAAAAGCATTGAGTGTAAAGGAAGTTCACTTTGCATTTGCTAGTAAACCCTCTCTCTGCTTTTTGCACCCTAACAGCAGAGTTTTCATTGGTGCTCTGCAAGTTAAGCTTGTGTTTGTACTCAGTCACCACAAAGAATTTGGAATAATACTGCTGTTCTCCTATGAGAAAAAAAAAAAATCCTCGTTCCAAATTTTACTGACATTTTATTTAGTCACACATTTTTTGACTGACATAATCAGTCAACAACTGGTGAGGCCAAGCAATTCAGTAGTAATATTTTAGAGACTCTTTGCATGAGTTACACATGGATCATGCAGGGAAGACAACCTTGGGCTCCCCAAAGCATTCAGGCAGATAAACATCTTTATACCATGGCTGGCCTTTCAAAATAAAAATTTGTTCTCCCCACATATAGTCAGGTCCAAGAAAGATGACTAAAGGACTGGAGCATCTCCTATGAAGAGAGGCTGCAGAAGGACCAAGGGGGATATTATCAATATGCATAAATGAGGTGATGGAGGCAGACACCTCTCAGTAGCACAAACTGAAATACAGGAAATTCCATTCAAACAGAAGTAAAAAACCCTTTGCATTGCAAGGATGGTAGACACAGCATAGCCTGAGTTTTCTCTCTCTTCCACACTACCTAATCAAAGCTGGATGTCTGCATGGCTTAGCATCCATCCCTTTAAAAGTATATAATGGTTCCTTTAAACTCCATGTTGAACTTTGTTTCTTTGTGACTTTTGGCTTTCCCTCCAAGCAGCTCTTATTCCTGACATATTCTCAGCCGTGTCTCATTCTGAAAATCTAATTAGCAATTCAGATAATACAGGAGAAGGTAGCTGCTGTGTCATTATTTTTATCAGTTAATGGGGTTCTCTACAATCTTGAGGATGTATCTTAAAGGTGCAGAATACAACAAAAACTTACTGTAAATCTGAGAGAAGAGAAAGGTAGAGTTTCCAGAAATCAGTGCAGTATGCTTTTTATTCAAATTACCTCATTACACCAATTTTCAAACTGCATTTCACCTCTTCACTATTGTATGTATCTGTGCCTTTTCTGCTTAAATTATTCAAATTCAGCATTGACTTAGAAACCCCTTGAAAATCAAGAGTCATTTAATACACTAGCAGGAATATTACAGGTTAAATTATGAATATGTATCCTTATAATTTGTTTCAGTGCACAAGTAGGCATGCACAGATCTTAAGCACTATTATAAGACACTAGGAATTTAAATGAAATATTAATTAGAAAGCAATTACTGGATTTAGCAGCAGAGAGGTCTGGACAAGAGTTTGCATTAGGAGTTGTTTCTGAGCCACCGGAGAAAAGGGGACTGATGGTGCCATCTGTTGGTCAGTTCAAAATGGACATTGTCAATGGAGCTCTGTGGTCTCCTAGACCGCAGGTAACTCCACAAGCTCACCCCTGAGCACTCTTAATTGTGACCCTCACTGTTCTCAGTCCAGGAGTGTGTGCAGAGCACAGCGGAGCCACAACAGCCCAGTCAGGGAACTGCAGCTCTGCTCCAACGCACGCAGCTGGCCTGATACAACATCCCAAAGTATTTTTTACACAATGGAAAAGGTGAAGTGACAGCCAGGTCATTACAGCCACGGTCACACCCATGACATGTTCATGTTTTGCTGTTTGCTTCACACACCGTCTTTGTGTCTCACTCTTCACACATCCCATTAGCTCCTGTGCCCTGTCTGTATTCATTTCCACACACACTGAGAATCACTTTGGCTCTTGCAGGAAATAAAGTTTTCCTTTGAACAGTTTTGCTGACCAGATTCTCCCAATCATATTTTGGCCTTTTCTCCTTAGCAAGCAGGTGTTTTCTTTGCAATGAAGTAGCAGGGATTTGGGGAAATGCTGTCATGAGGCTGCCACAGCAGAATCACTTTCCAAATAGATGTTTTCTGTCTTTGCATGGGAGAAAGGTGTGAAGAGATCTGCCAGTAAAGGAACATTCAAATCCAGCCATCCATAGAGGCTGTTGGCAAATTGTTATAGACACCATGTCTCGCAGAAAGGCAACCACAATCTGATTGCATTTCAGAACTAAATACAAAAAAGCCCATGTGGTTGGCCATGAGAGCGCAAGTCATGGCTATGTCCAGACGTGGACCATTTCAGCACACAAATCAGGAAACCATGAGGAGTAAAGGTGTAGTCAGCACTTCCACACACTCTCTGAACACCGTGGACTTGTGGATGTCTTCTGGAGACTCTGGTCAGAATTGTCCCATGATACAATTGCTCATCACAAAGACACCGTGGCCTTGTGGATGTCTTCTGGAGACTCTGGTCAGAATTCTCCCATGATACACAAAATGATTGGCTACTGACCACTGGGAGTGGTGGTTCACTGTGCTCTGTAGGAGCAGTCTTTTAAACCCAGAAACAGATTCATGGAATTGCATCTTATGACGCTCCAGCTCTGGTGCCAGCTCACAGGAGACAGCACTGACATCTTTAGCCTGAAGTTCTGCACTCACTGCTGTTTTCCCCACATCCCCAGGACTGAGTTCATTACCCAGGCCCAGTGTCCTGCCAGCTGAGGACACAGCAATCTCTTGGCAAGGACTTACTGTCCTTGTGTCCACCAGACAACAGAACATTTAAGATGGAGAGAAACGTCTCCTGATGTGAGGGACCTTTCCAGATGAACTGACAAAGCCTCAGAATTGTTTCTCCAGGAAGCACATGTTTGCCCAGTGCCAAGACTCAGCATCAGAAGGTTGTTGATTGTGCACTTTGTAAAGATGCAGGAAGAGAAGCAGAGCAATAACAAAAGGAAGAGCAGAAATAAAATTTGGGTTGCATGGGCATACAACCCATATGCACGTACATAATTACGGCCAAACATTCTTTCTCTGTCACATAGGAATTAAAAGATTAAAAAGCTAATGAATATTCTGGCAGCAAGTATGAGCAGTAATAGGCTTAGGTAGGATGCTGGGCAGCAGCATGATGTGAAGACTGAGTGAGGATCTTTTACAGATTTAATGTCAAGGACATCACTTTTGAAATGCATTTACATATTTAGATTTACCACTGGTCTCTGTTCTCTTTTCCCTTCCATTGCCAATTTTTGCACCTAAGCCATTAACCATGGTATGGGCAGGGAGGAGGGTAGAAAATTGTGATTAGTGAGGGAATAAAACAGACATTAACAAGTTATGAATTTCATTTCAATCCATAAAAGAAAAAAAAAAACACAAAACAAAACAAACAAACCCCCCCCCAAAAAACCCAACTACCTTATTTCTCTTTAAGTACAATAACTTTTCAGTGACTATTAGTGTGCCTGTCTGTATAAAATTAAGTCCTAGCAGGGGGAGGGGGAGGAAACTTCTCTACAAAAGTCCCTTTTTGTATGTATATGAAGTAAATCTAAAATATCACAGTTTTGAATTCTCAACTCAAAATACATACAACAGCCTCTTGCACAAGGAACTGTCAGTGCACTCTTGTGAAAAAGGGTAAGGGAGTACAGCAGTATGTTATACTCCATAACAGTTTTTGGTAAAATCATCAAAGTATATAAAGACTGGAAAAGTATTTTCATAGTTTCACCAAATTCAATTTGTTGACCTCTTACATTTTCCATAGCAAATGTTACCAAGCATTTTTTCTTTCTTTCTTCAATTTATTTAAATAAAGAGTAGGATAAATTGAAGAGGGTGGGGGGCAGAGACAGGGAGGGAAAGGAGCTTTAGGCAATTGAATTTTCCAAATTGTTTGGAGAGATAATTGGAAAATGGATTGAAAATGCTGCCAATCACCTTAATAGATGCACAAAATCACAGGAGATACTCCTGTGGGACACCGGGAAAGAACTTCACTCTATTTGTTTCCATTGAAAAGAAATTTCAGGCTACACCAAAATTTCATTAAACTCCGTTGGACTCCATGTCTGCTCCCAATCATACTGCTAATTATTACAGCCATTATTATATTCTAGAGCACAGGAAAACGTTAAAATGTAAACACAAAAAAAATGTAAACACAAACCCACTCTGAATAAAAACACTTTTAAGAATTCTGTAGCATGAGAACTTCCCTGATGTGGAGACAATCACAGTGGCCAAAAAAAAAAAAAAAAAAAAAAAAGGTGGTAGAAGAGATTGCTTGTAATATTCTTGTAATATTTCACTATTTCTTTACAAATTTCCCCTCAAATCCCTGGTGTAAAACTGTTCCAAGTCTTTGGTCAATCATCACTTTTCCATTGTCTAGAGGACACTTTCACCAACTACAGAACCACTATTTTTTCTTGCATCTCTGCATATACTGAAACCAGGGATACAAGGTCCAATGTTACAGATACTACCACAGTGTTTTGAATTTAATAAGATAATAGAAATTTTAACAGGTTTTTCTTTTTCTTTTAAGATTTACACACAGAAAAAATTTGAATTAAGAAAAACAAGTGTGTTAAGCACCTACATAAAATGATTGAGCAATCTCTCTTTTACCAATTCACTTCTTTTTCTACACAGTTTACCTTCACTTAATATTTGGAATTCATTATCTTATATATTTGGGTTAGTCTTCTCTGGCTAAATATCAAAAAAAAAGGAATAAACATCATAAAAAATAGACCTTCTACCCTAATTGGTATGTTTTTCAAAAGAGATGTTACAGAAAACAGAGAAGGAAATGGACAATGTGCTGATCACATCCAGCTGAAAGTGTAGAAATTGAATCAAGCAAAGTGGCAGCACGGAAACTTGCATAGAATAACTGTTAATTTTCAGAAGAGCAGGTGGCTCACTATGTATGTATGAGAGTCCTGACTTAAAAGATAGTTTTCTCTAAGCCCTGCTGACAGTTAGCACAAGCCACACTTGTCAGTGAAGGCAAACCATGGCACATCCTGCTCTTTATTCAGCTCCTGTAATCCTGTCTCAAGCCTTTGGTGCACATCAAGAAGAGGAGTGCATTTATATGCCAGACTAACACGTTGTACAGGAAAACACTGTACTGAGCTGTCATTCTTCATATGCAAAAATGAAACATGAGATTTACCACTGCCATCCTCAGTGACCTGGAGTAGAGCAAACCCAACAGCAGGGGGTTCAGCTGTTTTGATTTAGCTCTTATCTAGGAAACTCACATAAACCCCATTTTGCATGTCTAAATCTCCAATAAGATGATGCTGAGTAAAACTGCGGAGCAAAAGAGGGCTCCAGTGTTTGAGCACTGAAAATGCCTGGGCAGAGACGTTATCCAGGATCACAGGAGTTACCCAGGATCACACAAAACCCTGGTAAATGCCAGGCTGTGTGTCTGCTGTCTGACAACAGCTCACAAACCGACTGCAGGCTAGCACATTTCTGAGCTCAGGCAGAAGCTGTTTGGCTGCCACAGAACAAAAAGGCAGCAGCACACATATGTACAAAGAGAGCCACAGAATCCAGTCCCCCCTCTCCAATGGCAGTTTGAATGCCAGCAGCTTAGTTTAATTTTTAATTAGATTTTACGGTAACAAATAACATAGATTGTGCTACAGCTTGCATACATGAGTACTGCTGCCAAGACTGCTAATAAAATATTATGTCTTTTCACAATTTAGATAATCACAAATCTGCCCTTTTCTTTCAGCCAAAACCCATTCTTAAAATTCAGAATGAAAGGTTGTTTTAAGTTGATGAAATAGGCAAGATAATTGCAGAAACAGCTCATTTCTCTCAGAGATGATAAAAAGGATACAATGACCATTCCTCACCCACAAAATCCAATGTATTATTGCTTAGGACATTTGCTCAGATTCTGGAATGCAGCTTTATGATGCCATTTCTTCTTACCATGCTGTTACATCCTCTTTCACACAGTATTTTGAAACACATTCATGTTAGACCCTTTTGTCTTCTACACAGAATATTTATGAAAGATTTTTACTGCAAGTCATAAATTAATTAAAAATTATAGACTGTAATACCAAAAGACAAAAAACAGCCACCCTAAAATATTACCTTCTCAAAGAAGTTAATGACACTCCTTTAGACAAGATACCAACCTATCAGAGACGACATTTCCATCCTGAAAGAAATTGCTTAGAGTACCTGTGGGGTTATTTTTATACATTCAGAATCTTTAACATGATGATATACTCCATAAAGGACATCTGAATAAAATAAAGAACTAATTTGGATGTGTTATTGCCCAGTCATGAAGCTGGACCTAATGTCTTTATGACAAGGAAAAACTTTGTTTCTGATGCATTGAAATAATTTTGTAGAATAATTTTCTGAAGCTGCCATTTTTCAAATGTCATACAGATCCTTTAGAGAAGGACAGTGGTTTCCAGATAAGAATAGCTACTTCTGTGTCTTTCCTTCAAAATACGTGTCAGCTGCCCACTAAATGCTGAAGTTTTATACTCCTCTTTCAGATACCTGTTCAGGACACTTACATTTAGTTGCAATCTATCATATATTAATTGCTTGATGCAATTTATATCAATATTAATATTCTATATGTTGATGTAGAGGGGTTTTTTTTTGTAATATAATCAGTTCTAAATGTAAGATGACATCACAGTACAAAACACTGGTTAACTGGTTAAATTGAGAACTACGTCAGTTTAAAAGTATTTTTTCAAATATAAAATGTTTCTTTCATTGAGTTAATAAAACAAAGGGGTTGATTTGGGGAAGGTTTGTTGGTTTTGGGTTTTTTTATATTGTCAATGCTTTGGCTGAGGTGATTAATAACTTTTATAACCACTCTTGTGGCTTATGGATGCCTACAGAGATCTGCTTTGCTTCAGTGAGTTGGAAAACACGAGAGAGTTGGGATTGTTCAGCCTGGAGATGTGAGGGCTCCAGGAAGACCAACTGGCAGCATTCCAGTGCCTAAAGGGGGCCTGCAAGAAAGCTGGAGAAGGACTTTTCCCAAGGGCATGCAGTGACAGGACAAGGAGAATGGCACTAAGCTGAAAGAGGGCAGGTTTGAATTAGGTGTTAGGAAGAAATTCTTTACTGTGACAGTGGTGAGGCACTGGCAGTGGTTGCTCAGGCAAGCTGTAGATGCTCCATCCCTGGATGGGTTTTGAGCAACCTGGTCTATTGGAAGATGTTCCTGCCCGTGGAAGGGAGGTTGGAATGAGATGACCTTTAGGTAAAAATGTTAAAAATTTTGAGATTCACTGCTTTTAAATTAGGTGTAGAGCTTCAAGGCAAATGAAAATTAGGATTTTTAAAATTTATTTACAGAGGAATTTTTAAAAATAAAAGATTCACTAAACAAACCCTCGCAATTTTCCAGATGTATTCATTTAGGGGACAAGATTCTTTCTCTTCCAGCCTCCACCAATCTAAATTAGAACAACTGAAATTAAACCAAATGGCAGCATTGTAACAAAAGCATAAATTAAAAAGGCTGTTAATTTTATTGCCACAGCCTTCAGAAAACTGGAGACAATACAAGAAACACAGAATGTGTGAAAAGCCCTGCATAATACTTCATCTTCCCGCCAGCCCTGGGTGCAATCTCAGCAGTGCTCTGAGTGAGCTGTGCATCATCTATCACTCCAGCACTTGAGAAAATCCAAATCACATCTCAAATCACGCAATATCCCAGATGCCAGTGATTAACAGAGGTAACTGTTTTATCCAGATCTCTGCGGGCATGAAAATGTGCAATTGTCTAGGAAAGCTAACTCTGGGCAAACAACTCTATTTCAAGCTGGAGGGAGGTAGCACAAGGGTTAAGAAAAACTTTACCAGCCCGTGTTGTATTAGAGCAATCACTGTAATGCCAGTGCTCTGGGCAATGACAATCTGTTAGGTCTTTTCTAAACCCAGTACAAACATTTGTAATGCAAATGCTGGCACACTGAATATATCACACTGTTCCTACATCCACTGATACCAGCAAGGGGAGGAATCATGTGGCCCCATCCTCCCTCCGAAGCAGCTTGTTCCCTTTAGCTCTTCTTTACTTCCCTGTGTTTCCTCTAATCTAGTTCTAAAGGTCTTTAAGCACAGTGTTTGTTGTTCGGGACTAGTTACAGTACGTTAACCTATTTTCTCCCCTTTTGTGTGATTTTAAACTCAGTTTTGTTGAGCTGTGTTTGTGGTACCCCGACTTCAGCACTCTATGAATAATCCTCCTGTTCAGAAATTGAAAACAGGAATAAAGGCCAAGAGTTGTGAGAAATTTATGGCTCTATTTCCCTGGAATCTGGTAAAGTACTTATACTTGGTAAAGTACTTAGAAAAACTGGGAAACCGGGTCTCCAACTGAGAAAAGTTCAAAGACAAAGAAGAATAGTCTAAAGGAAAATTATTATCTTTTGATATTGCCATTCAGTTGGCTGTACAAAATAAACAGATAAATAACACACATACAGCCTCTTGTGTGCATCACCAACTCATTTGCTCTGGCTCACAACCATTTTTTAGAAGCCACCATAAGAATTTTACCACAATGTGTTGAACACTTGAAAAATCAATTTAAGCCCACCACAGCTTATCTTTCTGACTGACTTTTAATGGATGTGCTAGAAACAGGCCTCAAGTTTGCTGAGGGACCTGTAGAACAACTTGGAACAAACTGGAAAGAGTTACATAAGAATATTTACTTTTTTTCCTGACAAAATCACTCCACTTACAATTCACCATGCAAGTGAACAGGAAGACTTTTTCCAACTTCCCCTTGCCCTTTGTTAAAATAAACAAATACACCTCTCAGGAATAAAAGTGAATCCAGCTACTTATCTTGAAAGAAATTAGCAGAGACAAATATATGATAAAGTACATTAATCATATTCAGCTGTTTAAGTCAGTTTAACCCAGAAAACTAAATTTTCAACTTATTTCTCCTTTTCTTTAAATGCATATTTGAAAACTAGGGAGCCACCAAACGTTCAAGGTCACGGCCATGTTCTTTCAAGGCAGACCCAGCTGTAAGAGCAGTAGGCATGAGATCAAATTTCAGAGCTTTTCTGCACCAATGCTGAGATGGAATTCACAGCTTCTCACTTCTAGTTCTACAGAGACAAGAGAATGATAAGTGATATGACCTAAAAATTACACTGGAGAACCTGCCATGACATGTATGTGGGCTGAACAAAACCCGAGAAAAAGGTGCTAAGTGGTCTCCACAGAGGGTGAGCTTCCTCATAGTTAAAATGTCTACAAAAATCTCACAGGGAGGGCTAGGAAGTACAGTAGAGACAAGAAATGTGGGAACTGACCTTTGCCCAATCCCAGTGTTCAGTAGCAGAAGAAATTCCCAATCCAAGTGGTGTATTTGCAAAGCAGTAGGAACTCACAATTCTATTGAATTAGTTCAGATTCATTGGACTTTACCATTGGATAAATAAAAAGTAGAACAGCAATGAAAAGCAGAGTTTTACCTGATACACTAACTTAAATTTTATTCCTATCTCTATGTATTTACTAGTTTAAGAAATCACTGCTTCTAAATATGAAGACAGAAAGTGTGAAGACCTATGAATACCTTTTCAACAGTATCTAGCACCAGAGCTATTCACAAAATCTGAAACATTTAATGGTGAAGGCTAAAGTTAAACAGACATAACCTTCACACATGGATGTAAGTAAAGTAGGGAAAAGTTTTATCTTCAAAACAAGAACAAGCAACTATTTTCCATTATACCAGAGGACTGAAGAGCTGTTTGTGATGATACAGTAAATTAACAACTTAAGACATAAGTCTTGTTTGACTGAACATCCCTTGTCCCTGCAATAGGCTCATGCACCAAATCAGGTGATAATTATGAAAATCCAACGCTGCATGTAAAAGTTTTCAATGATTGAATGAAGCACAATTTCTCAAATTCTCTCATTGACAACCAAGGACATTCCTGGGTTCTATTCAATGTGATCCCCAAGCATGCAAGTCACTAAGGATCAGTATCCTTCATCTACCTGGCTGCATATACTGGAAACAAAATGAAAAACAGCCATTGCAGAATATAGGTTGGGCAGGAGTAAAATAATCGAACTCATCAAAAGCTAACTTAGAGGAAAAGGAATTTTAGAATGGGTAGCATATAGCAACTTTCCTTATTGCATTTCTAAATGTATAGAACAATTCCATTTTGAATGGAAACAAATATTAATACTTTAAAACAAGGTTCACATCTCTTCTTCAAAGTATTTATTTAACGTTGTTATCATTTCTTAGGGAAAAAAACCCAAAAAAGATACAGTTCTATTTAGCATATCAATGAAATTAGAAGGGAAGTCCTACTGAAGGACTAACTCTCCTTAATGCCCTTATTCTCCCTTCATTATGCCACTGATGCCCCATGACAGCAACATTAATTTGACATGGATGAGTTATGACCCACAGTGTCTTGCACAACTCTCAGGAAGCCTAAGGCAGGGTTTTTCTGCTTTGGGTATTGGGACCAGAAGGACCATGCAGAAAACCAGTGCAATTGAAGGAGCAATTAAGCTACAGGTTGTTTTGCTGTCAGCAGTTAAGCAGCTGTGCCTAATAAATTATTTGATTATACAACATCTTATAGCTTTGACATCGATTGTAACCGTGCATAAAACTAACATTCAGTGGCTTTGTATATTTGCTTGTGTGATTATAACTTTAATTCCTCCTGCTACTCATTAGTGCACCCTGGCAATCCAAAGCACTGTTGGGTTTTCCATATCATTGGTCAGCATGCTCAGAGCACTTCAAAAATGTGGACTAAAATACAACAATCTTGAGAAGGAAGTGGGAAAGGATTGCTATTACTTTTTTCTGCTGAAAAACAAGGCCACTCTTACCCAGTGCAGAAATGAGTAAGAGGGAGAAACTGAGTCATATATACATTGTACGTATACAATTACACACACACAAAACACAACTCAATAGAGGTATCCGAGAAATTAATGAACTAGAATCCTGATTTATTCTATTTTAATAGGTAGAGTACCATGCTAATGTTCATAGCTTGTTTCTGGCACTTGCACTATCTTCCTCAGGAGCTCTCAATTATCTCTATATGCAGTGCTTCTTGCTTGGGAGCTGTAACTATGGACTTCACATTCCCAGTCCCACACTGACCCCATGCTACTGTGCATCCTCAAAAAAAAAAAAAAAAGAGGGGGTGTGGAATTTCCTCTGTGCAACTTATTGCAAAAAAACAAATTAAAAAAAAATCACTGCAAAACAGCCCTCACAACCATTGCAAGTCTGAAGAGTTTCCCCCCATCATGACAATCATTTCCTAAAAAATGCTGGCAATATGAATCCTCGCCATCTCCTCATGTGGCCACAAAGAGCTGTGGACCCTGTCATTGTTCTCTAGCTGAATGTCCCAGTCCTCCAGCGAGGACTCAAAAATTGTCAAGATGACTCAGAGGACCATCTCACATCACGTATAAGAAAGGAGAGAATTAAGCACATCTCCAAAAAATTCAGACAGCAATTCATAAACTATTAAATGGAAGATTATAATAACAAATAGATGAATTCAGTCCTCCATGGATAATACATGTACAAAAATGCTAATCTTTGAGGCTAAATTATTCACAACGAATGAGTCAATCAGCCCTATTCCCTCATAGACCACTATTTCCGGGAGCTATTTATAAGTGAGACAAAATTGATGTGCTTGTATCATCTATTTCTCTACAAGAGGAAAGTGCATGATAATCCTCTTTTTATTCCCTTTATTAAGGCATTCCACGAATGTGAATGGCAACGAAAACCACAAGAACTATGTGTAATAGATACTGCAGTGACAGCTAAACTGTTAAGTTAGTGAATTTGGCCAACATTACAAATTTCCTTGGTTCTGATCAGACACTTAATAATGAAATACCTCATTTATTAAGTGATGTAGTAAGCAGAACTCTGAACAAAACAGCCCATGCCAGAATGCTGTCACTGTCTTTTAAAATACCTGGTATACAGGGACTATTCTTTAAACCAAAATATCTAATTCCCAGGAGCAGCTACAATCAGAAATCACTGCTGAAAAAAAAAAAAAAAATCCAATCACACGTATTTCTCTTCCCTGACTTTCCAGCCAGCTGCATTTCCCCCAGCCACAAGACTCCCTCCTACTTGGAGGAACTCAGATCTCCAGGACAGCAGAGAAAATAATGCAATCCCAATAAAAGGAATTTTCTGCTGAAAGACGGATCAACCCCTTGAGTGCAGGCTCAGAACAACTTTAAGGGACGGGGCCACCAGAACCCTCTGTGGTCCATGTTCTCCCTCTGCAATATGGCCAAGGTCCATAACTGTCATGCACACTTTTTTGGCAATTACAGCTCTATCAGAATCAAGGAGTAAATGAGCTTAATGATGATATTTTGTAAGCACAGTTGCCACATTATTCATTTCAAAGGAAAAGAGAGCCACCATAGAAAGATGCATTTCCAAAACCAATTAAAGGTTAAGCCAGACAAGTTCCCTGAATCAGGATGTAATGAGATTCCAAGGCTCAGCTCGGGAGACTTGATGCTGTACCAGCAAAGGAGAGGCTGCTCACACCTCTTCTGTCAGTGACAGCTGAGCCTCCCAGAAGGATACTGACACTTCCATGGATCCTGACTACCTCGTTTACCAACGAAACATCCCAATTAACTTCTATAGGGATTATGCATCGAATTCTTGCTGAAATTAACGTGCTCAAATGTCTTGCCTGGCTTTGTAGGATTGAATCCTCATTTACGTGTGGCTGAGTGCCTCTACCCATCACTGGAAATAGCATATGTTTGATCCTAGCTGTATAAAGTGTTGATGGCATTAAAGGGTTAAAAAAGAAACTGTCAAACATGATGTACAAATACAGTTTAAGCTAATAAAAAATAAATTAAATGTCTTTTTAAACAACAAAAACAACATTAATTTTTTTTTTATTAAATTCGCTCACACAGACAACAAAAAGAGCATAGATTCAACTAAAATCAAATGAGATTCAAAATTGCTTCCAGTGTTGGTGCTGAAAACAAAGCATGCACAAGGGTCTACTACACTGCTCTCTTGCAAGGCATAAACCAGGTCTGCAATAAACTGCTTGATGCTGTCTTGCTGGTCATAAAGCTACCAAAAAAAAAAAAAAAAAAAAAAGGAAAAAAAGGATATGCCATTTTTTATGACACTTTAGGGTCCAATGCAATATAAAATATATCTTTCTGGCAGTGTATGCTCTCAGAGCAGGTTCTAGTGACTTTGAGGTTTATATACACTTTTGTCAGAGAGGAACTGAACATATTTTTTGTTGGATTGGGCCATAGGCAGCTATAGCTGTACCCAAAGGACAGTGTAAATGACAAGCATTCTGAACCCTGGGGAAAATATAAATCATTACCAACAAGACCAAGATAAGAGCTCCTTGAACTGACATTTCCAGTTTTAAGAGATAGCTTTCTATTCCCTTAATATTTAAAAGAAATGTTAACTTTCCAAAATATATTAAAATTATCTTCACATGGACTCAAGAATACCATCATAATACCACTCAATAAATGTAACCCCAAAAGACCATTTATTTAGATCATTTCTTTGACCACATTGCCATTTTCATTGCCTCCTTCCAGGTGGCTCCTTTGGTTGTTCACCACAAACAGTGCAGGTGTCTTCAAGGCTTTCCTTGGCCTACCCCAAACTCCACACCCTCACAGACCACATTGATTCCTGCAATTCTTGTCAGGTTTTCAGGGCACTGTTATTAATTTTGCTTCTAACAAGCATCTTTTGTCTTCTCCTTACTGATGTTTTCTTCTAAAACTTCTTTTTACCTTGACACCTATGCACAGACAATATGTGATGCTACATAAATTAACTTCTGCTTTCATTGCACTGCCCAGTTTGTTAACATTCACATACTACTCCTTACTATTTTGGGACAGTATATTCTCTGGGAGATGGACTGATCTTTTTCCCCCATACATTATACAGCATTCCAAACCCAAAGCAGCCATGTTCCTAGATAAAAATGTCGAATAATGAACAGCAACGAACTTAAGCTTGATTTTCTATATTTTTAATACATGATTTTAAAACAACTACCTGTAGTGTCTTTTACTCAAAAAAAGAATTTAAAAAACAAAAAGCACATGCTCTCAAATCTGAACCTATATATTTCAAGCCTTGATGTGTTAAACTTTGATGTGTAGTGGACTCCAGCTAAATTAAATCTAGAAACTTGACCACTAATGCAGCATTTTTCCTGGGGAAAATACACTGTATTTTATCTAAGAGACACATAGGGAGTACAAACAAGAATGACATTGCCAAAAAGATCTTCTCTTAAGAACCTAAGATCTTCTTTTAGGATCAACAGATCTGGGTTGCAGGCAAATTATTTGAAAACAAGTTGCTGAGGCAATATTCCATCAAAATTACTACTATCAGCCATAAACATATGGGACCCTCTAACTACCCAGGGTAATAAGTCTTGTATATTATTGCTGGGAATTCCTCCAAAGCCCAAATCATTTTTAGTTTGTGAAGCTCCTTAATTTATTTTCCATGGTTGGGAGGAATCTAGTGCTAAACTAAAAATACAGTTTTACCCCCCATTATCTCTGCACATAAAGAGTCACAGAGCTTTGGGCTAGAATTAACATGAGATAGGCTATTATGACTGCAAGAACATTTAGCAGTCCCTGTTGACTTTGCAGTTTGTAATAATAAATATCCTCCCCATAATATCTTACTCTATTTTTTTCTCAAGTTGATGCCTTGAGGAAGTCTTGATGCTTGTGATAAAATGCTAACGGTATTTACCTATTTTGTTGCTAGCCTGGATTTCCTTTTCTCCCTGGGAAAAGTCATTTAAAGAAATTATATTTGCAAGCAAAAGCCCTTAAAAGTATAACCTCTGATTTCATGAATGCCCTACAGAAATATGATGTCCTACTGTATTTGATTACTGAAGCAAAACTGACTCTGCTTGTATAAAGTAATGGCACTACTTTATAATGAAGCATTTGCTCCTCCAGGAAGGAAAAACCTTGTAATCAGACGTGAAGGTTATAAAAGATGCAGTCTGCGAGTCAGAAGTGTCCTATTAGCACCAATCAAGGTGATAATTAAGACCAGATTTCTGTAAGGCGGGGGTAGGCTTTTAGGGAGCTTCACAAAGTACTGAACTTCATGCACATAATAAGCAGTTCAAAGTACTCTTACTTTATTAAGAAGATGCTGAAAGTGACTAAAAGTAAGGTGTACTCTTGCATACATAAGTATCTTACTTTGTTAGGCTAACTCTGTGCAACAGAAAAAAAACTTGCCTACCCTCACATATATTAAGGATGAGGGAGTTTGGCAGTTTTCTTTTGGTTGTTGAGGATTTTTTTTAATGGTGGTGGTATTCTGGGTTTGGGGGTTTCTGCCCCCAGAATTGTTCATAAATGCATTTAGGAGAAAAAAAATTGAGATGAAGACAACATCCTTTATACATTCAAGGTTTCAGTTCACTAAAAGCTTTCCAGCAAACTAGAGTAACGTTTCACATTTCAGGCAATACAGTTTTCCCTCAACTCATTCTTGCTGGTTTTTACTTATTCATAGGTCTGTCAAGCAAATTCAGCAGAGTATCAAGCAAAACATGCACATCACAAATACCGTCTCTCATAAAAAGACAATCTCAATCTCCATAGATGTCAGCTAGTACTCACAACAACAAATTAAATCAAGCCATGCTTACACACCTAAATGTGTATTAACCTCTACCCTTTGCACCTTGTGTGGTGTAGAGCTTAGATGAGTAGCAGTCTATTGGCAATTGATTCTTTTTAGGCAGGGAATGCAAATAACAATTAAGTTATGAATAAGACCACTCTCTGCTTCACACACATGCCCAGCTCAAGTTAAATTGTGAACAGATGGAAAGTAAAACATTCTCATATATTTCAGCTTCATCACATTCCACAATATTTTTCTAGATCAATAAAAAATACGCTTTTTAGAACTATAAGCTATTTTCAAATAGGCAATCCACTGATCTTTAGCTTACTGACTTGTTTCCCTTTGCCACCTCACTGATTGTGGCATTATTCTTACTGGACAGCAATTCACTATGGGCATTATTTGTAGACAGTTAATTTTCTCTTATGAAATTGATTTCAATAATTTTACTTTCAGCATTTATAAAGGTTATTTCATACCTGTGTATTTGCTAGATGTGACTCCCTGTTTTCTTCCTACAAATGAGGTATTTTCCAGTTTCACGAGCTTTCCACAAATGTTGCTGGAAAGGTGTCTAAATCTGCAAGGTGAGGGTGATATATGCTGTAAAAATCATTGGTTTTACACTTGCACAAATAAATAAGTGCTTTCTTTTTTAACAAAGCAGGCAAATGAATCTGAACTCATTTGAACCCTCTAGAAAATCCTCTGCAGCAGTGGAGGAAACCTCCACCATCTTGCAGCCATAGCATTTCCCCAACAGCTCCTCTTCACCTTCTCTATCCTTTTTCCTAGGGCTGTCTTCATTTATTGCTACCATTTCCAACTCCTTACTCTTCAAATATTTACACCCCGGCTTTGTGATGGCCACTAACCCTCACCTGCTCTTTTCTGCTTCAACTTCCTCTAATCCTCCCAGGTTTTGTGCCTCTGTATTTCCATGAGCTCCCCACCATGAAGAGCACACTCCCATTGCCAGGTTCCATTACTAATGGGTGCAGTGCAGTTAGAGATAAGAGGATGACACACACCCAGACTTCAGCAGAGCCACACATTAACACCACCACCACGCTGAACACAGCCACATTCCCCTGGTGCCACTGCAGATCCAGATGTTGGGGTGAACTGCAGCCTGAGCTTCATTAGGGTCTGGAATTTTCTCCCTGCTTTTTCCTTTCTGCTCCTCTCCTAGCTCAGCCCACCTTCACATGACAACTATAAAGTCATGGAGCCTTTAGCACAATCTCACAAACCCTTATGCAAGTAAACAGTTTGATTCCCATGGAGCTCCTCCAGGATAAGGTAAAGCATTGCAAAATTTGGAAAGTGGCCACTTGCTGAGGCACCAAAGACACTTCTCCTCATAACTTTATTTTACTTGTAAAGTGCTGTGCATTTCATATAGCAATAAATTTATACAGTCTTTGATCATTTATCTTTCTGGGGCCTCTGTAATTTTCAAGTTAACCACTTCATTCTTCACTACACACAGCCTCATTTAATTTCCTTATATTAGACAGGCCCAAAATAGATCAAACAGTGCTGAATTTGGGTCATTATCCACAAAGCATCTCAAGACAATCTGCCTTAGTTGTCAGTGAAAGTTCACTTGCAATATTTTACTCACACTAGAAAAGGAGATAGGGAACACTGACAACCTTCATGAAACGAGAAATCTTAAAAAGATTTAAAGTATGACCTCAAGAGCTTCTTCAATGCTCACACATCTGAAAACTCACCTCTCCTTTTTTCTCCCAAGAACATGGTTAAAGTATGACCTCAAGAGCTTCTTCAATGCTCACACATCTGAAAACTCACCTCTCCTTTTTTCTCCCAAGAACACGGTCAGGAAAGGATTTTTTTTTTTTTTTTTCAAATCTGACACATTATCCCAAGAACACGGTCAGGAAAGGATTTTTTTTTTTTTTTTCCAAATCTGACACATTACTATTCTACAGAGCAGTACCTGAAAGCACCAATTTTTCAGGGTCTCTTCATAGCAGCCATTTCCTCTGACCACCTAAACCTCATCACCTGGTTTAAATTAACTATGTGCTTAAATACTCCAGTGCCCCAATGCTAGAATAGCTTATCTCTACTTCTAAAAGCAAATCCTCCCTCCTGTTTTTTCTAAGTACAGCTCTGGAACACTGAACACTAGCTTTAACCTGGTTTTGTTACCCATTCATTTTTCATATTTTGACTTTTGAAGATTTTAATTTTGAAATTAATACAGGGCATTGTATCTTTCCGCTAAACCAGTTTTTGAGTTAGTTTCACTCTAAATCTAACAAACAGAAAACACAGAGTCCCTGCATTGGTTTGCTACAGATATTTGCATATAGTCACTAAGGAAAGGTTATTTATTCCTTCTGATTGATTTTTAAAATTTGTCTGTAGCATAAAGAACTAAGGTATTTTTTTTTTTTTTTACATTTTGATTGGTGATTAGATCATGAACCAAGTCAGAATCTAAAAGAAACACTGATATTTAAGCATTATTAATTTAAAGGATAAATTTGAGGGCTTCTTTTATCACTACTATCAATACATTCAATAGCATTCCAGCATTCAGGCTTACAACACAGAAGAGTAAGTCCTGGCAAACAATAGCTCAGACATACTGTATTTATTGCAGTCATGAAGCCCTATTATGGACATCTTTGTTTATTTCATCACAATTAAACATTCATGAAGAAATATTATGGAAAAATGCATTTCTGGTCTCATAGCTAATTAGCACAATTTAAGAGTACCCTGTAGTTAAGCTGCCCAGCCTCTCTCTCAAGGAAAGTGGGGATCTGAATCTAAATTACAAGTGCTCTCCTCCCCCTCATCTGTGCATTTTCAAAACCAGGATTTCAGTCTTGCTTACTAACCCATGTCAGACTGATTTGACCTAACAAAGAGGACAGGGTGCAGGAATAAACTTCTGAAGTGTATTTTATTTAACTTGCCTCATAGAGAAGCACCAAATTTCCCCAGTATCGATGTCATCACACATGGTCCGGATTTCAGCCTGTAACAACCAGTGAAAAATAACTAAAAAGACACATGCAAAACAATAAAAACTTGCTATTTGAAACAAAAGCAGTGTTTTCAGAAAATCAAGGAATACTGACAGCAAGCACATAGTCTGTACCTTCCCATGCCCACTACATCCTTACATTGCTATTACAATATTCTAATAGATTGTTTCTCCATGCAAGGTTATAAAAGTGTGGTTTATTAGGGTACTGCAACCATAAACTTATGATTGTTTCCCAGGCTGAATTTATATCTAGCCATCAAAATGCATTACTACATTCCAGTCACTTCTTTTTTTCCTTGCACATTAACATAATCATCCCCAACACTTCAAAGTAAGGGAAGTTATATCTAGCTGGTATTCAAACCTACAGCTCTGTCTTTTTTAATAAAGGCCCTCTTTTTATTTTCTAAGGGCATGATGCATATGTAGGCAATCACCAATGATGAAACCACAGCTACGTTATAAACTACCTTATTAAAAATTAAGGATTGTAATTACATATTGAAACCAAGAAAATTATTATTCCTTTTTCCATACTCTTGTGTACAGCAGTGCTTGTGACCCTCAGACAAAGGCACATCCAAGAAAACGAATGTGTAATCAGTTCTTCAGACTCAGCAATGGCTTGGGGTGAGAACCGGGATGCTCCTGAACAAAAAATCCCGAACCCCGTGGTTCATCTGTCACGGACAGGCAGCGACCCCACCGCTTAATTGTGTGTTTAATTGTGTGTTTAATTGTTTAACGGTGCCCAAATCTCTCCATATGCCCACGCACCAGGTTTCCTTATAGAAGCTCGCTGAATTCCCATAGTATCTGTGTACACGATCTAGATTTCAGCCAGTGAAAAATAACTAAAGGGGCACAGGAAAAACAGTGAAAACTTGCTATTTCCAACGAGACCGCTGTTGTCAGAAAACCAAGCGGCGAGCACCACGCTGCCGAACTAACTTTTGGTATGTTTTCATTTTAATCTTTAATAACTACACGTACAAGAAGAGAACCCAAGGCACCGAGCGGGGCAGGGAGCGGCGAGCCGGGACATCCCCGCCCCGTCCCGGCTCGCCCTTAGGATTGCCGGGCCGGTCCCGCAGCGCCTCTCCCGCAGCTCCGGGAGGCCAAACGAGGGCGGACAGACAGAAAAACCCCACAGCGATGAAGAGAAGCCGAGCTCGAGCCGCTCGAGCTACTCCCAATGCCCACGCCACCCCGGCCGAGCCCGCAGGGGGGGCGGGCGCAGCGCGGAGCCGCGGCCCGGCCCCGGCCCGCCCCTCAGCGCCGGGAGGCGGAGCCGGGCGGGCGATCGCGGCCCGGCCGCTTCCTGGTCACCGGAGCAGGAGGCGACAGGAGCCCGCCGAGGCGGCTGCAGGGGTCCGGCTGCCGCCATGGCCTCCCTCTTCAAGAAGAAGACTGTGGACGGTGAGTGGGCGCCCGGGGAAGGCCCCGCCGCGCCCCCGGCAGCGGCCGCCCCCAGCCCTCGCACGGCCCCGGGCGCGGGGCTGGTCCCGGCCGGGGCTCCGGGGTAGCGGGAGCCCGGCGGGGGTCGCGGCCTCGGGCCCCGCGTCCCGGCGGAGCGGGGGCTCGCAGGGAGCGGAGCAGGAGGCCCCGGCCCGCCCGCTGTGACTCACCGGCGGCGCTCCGGGAGAGCCCCCGGGCCGGGCCGGCCCTGGCACAGCGGGGCGGGGGATTCCTGGCACTCCGGGAGGGGTGGGAGCCGGGCCCGGCCATCCCGGGCCGTGGGTGAGGGAGGAGGAGGAGCAGCATCTCTCGGTGGCAGCGAGGGACACAAAACAGGCCCGGCAGGAGTTGCTGGGCCCAGGGGGAGCCGGGACGCGAGCGGTGCCGCTGTGAGGGGGCCACGTCCAGGCTGCGGAGCCGCCGCCGCCCGGCCCTGGGCTCCGCGCCGCTGTGGAAACAACTTGGTCTTGGTTCTTTGTAGCCAGTCTGGTACCAAAACGCTTAAACTTCAGCAGGAATAACGACCCTCAAATAAAGCCCCGAAGGAAGCCTTGGCTGCCAGCAGGCCGCTGGGCGATGCTGAGCCCTCCAGTGTCGTGGCCCAGGGCTGGCGAGCCCCGGGTTCGGCTCTCCGGTGTGTTGGGTGCCCCGTGTCAGAGCTGGTGGGTCGGCGTTTGAAAAGGGCTCGCAAAAAATGACGCTGCACATCAACCAATTGTGTGTCGCCGCAGGGAGCACACACAGGTCCCACCTGGCTCTTCCCATTTTAGATGCGGCACCTGGGAAGGGGAGAAGGGGAGCTGGCATTAAGCTGCCATGACCAAGGAAGGATTGCAGGAGCCGGATCAAGCCCTGCTGGATGTCACTTGTCCAGCCTGTTTTAAGGAATGCTTCCTCCTTGCCCTGGTGTGTGTGACGACAGTGTGACACACAGGAGTGGCTAATGGCATAAGACTTATCTCAGAATAACCTCTCGTATTCTGTCTGCTCTAGTAGCTGGGAATTTTCCTCGGTTATCAGAAACAAACAAGAACCAAGTTCTCATCTTGGCCTTCACTTCTAGAAACAAATTAAACAGTCCATAACTGCAGATAGTTGTTTTCAGTTTATTGCTGTCTTTAGTTTAAGCCACTGGGGGGATCAGAAACTACAGAAATAAGCATCGTGCTTCTCTTATTGTCTCCTAGTACTGTTCTTGTTTGCTGTCACCTTGAAGTTCCTACCTCTCAAGCTCACTATACTAAGGATTTTTTTTTTAAGTAGTGTAGTTAGAAAAGCCAGTCTTGTATGTAGCTATTAAGCTTTTTTCTTTCAAATTCACCAAGTGCAGCTGTGCAAGTAGTATACATTTATCTACCTTCAAAATTACTTGCCTGTAGCATTTTCAAAATTATTTTCTCTGCTGTTTTGCCAGTGTGAAGAATGCAGTTATATTCCATGCCATCTTTTAGTTCTTAGTTATTGTCCACTGAAAAGTCTGCATCTCCCAAGGATGCTTTTTCTGTAGTACTCACAGCAGTAGTAGCATTGTAAAAACAGGTGTCATTTTCACACTGTTTTTTAAAATATATATTTCTTTGCCCAAGACCTGGTCAATCTCCAGCAAGATTGGAAGAGGAAATGTATATTCTGTTTTTTAAATGCCACTAAAGGTTTGGGATTTTTTTCCGATTCAAACCTATTAACATTGAAATAATTCCAGCAATGGATGTTTTACAGTATGTCTGGCTTTAGGAATGAAGAATGCAAATGCTTCTTGCTGTTTGTAGAAAAATTGCCTCAAACCTTAAAAAATGAAAAGGGTGGCCTGTGACTCTAGAATTTATCCTTCATGAGCTCTAAAGAAAGTTTATGTGACAGTCTGCTCCTTTCAAGCTCCCACCCAGAGTGGGAGTAGCTGAATCTCTGCTCCATAAGAACTGCTTCCCTCTACAGAGGTCAGAGGATGCTGAGTCAGATGCAGATGTCCTGCTCTGCCTTTGCCCAGGTGAATCACACCCAAGCACGTGCTGTAAATCCTATCAAAAGTTAGTTGCAGCTAGCATGATTGATGCCTAGACTGTAAATAATACTTGCTTTAATAAGAGGATGTTATCAGTATATAATTTTTAACAGCCCAGTGCACAAAACTCCTATAGGTTTCACCTGACAGACAGTGTTCAAGCGTTGCTCACTGTGTCAGTTGTCAGTAAACTGAAATTTGTTGTAAAGGCCTCCACTTTCCTACCTTATTATTCTTAAGCGTCTCCTAATTGAAAAGTTTCAAACACTTGCTTTATAGACTGACTTGAAGAGGGGGCTATGCAGATGTGGAGGAGGAGAAGCTCCCCCAGAGCAGAATAAGGACAGAGAAGAGCAGGATCCAAGACTTGCACCTGGGATTATTGTCACTGTTTTATGGAGCTGGGAACTCCTCACCTGCTCTGAGATCTCCTAATTCAAGGCTCCTTCGGCTGCCCTACCTGTTGCAGTTAGGCCTGGCTGGGGGAAAAGCAGTGGGGTGGCAGTGACCTAGATATTGCTGAGTTAGTGCTGGACTTGCAGGAAATGTGTGTACAGATGTCTTACTGTGGGGTTAAGGCTCTTACTATGGTTATGGTGCAAAGTAACATCCTAGGTAAAACAGCTTTTTATGTTTTTAACAGGATATAGCCCACACTGCTGACATAATGGTGTTGTATGCACCAAATTGTATTTTGCTGATATCTTCTGTATCTGAAACACTGACACTTCGCTCTGAAGAAAGGGAGGTGTCAAACATGCTGCATGTCTGCAGGGTGCTTAGCAGATGTTTATGGAGTAATTGAAAAACTTTGCCCAGCTATCAATATTTTCTTTCCAGATATAATAAAGGAGCAAAATCGAGAGTTAAGAGGTACACAGAGGGCTATAAGCAGAGATAGAGCAGCACTTGAAAAACAGGAAAAACAACTGGTAAGTATGACAGGTGACTTTATTTTGCTCTTTAAAACACACACATGATAAAAAACTTGCAAAATTTTAAAGATAGAAATCAGTGCATAACAATGAAATGCTGAAAACAGTTGTCTTCCCCCTTTCATTTCTCAGTTAAAATTGTGTTGGAAAGTATTTACTGTCTAAAAGTGATTCTTAGCCTTTTACACAGGAAAATCCTGAAACATTGTGTTTAGATAAAATAACCACATTGGGTTTTCCCTACAGTTCCCAGCATTCTGTGTTCTTCAGAACATTTTTTTTTCCTAAAAGGTTTGTAAATCAGTTGGCTTGTGGAAAAATTAAAAGAAGTGCTATCATGTGTTACCATGACTGTCCAGTGGGAGAGAGTGCTTGAAAAACCACAAGATATCATGAGTACCCCTAGAGTTATTCTTTTCATTCAGACAGAACTTCCCTAAAATTAGCTGATAATAGTAGGACTGTTTGCCTAAATTAAGATGTTTTCAGAGCTTACTGTGTGTGAGCTTTCAAGTGCTCAGTGGCTGAATGCTGCACCTGTGTGGCACTATTAGAGGAGAAATGGATTTGCCAGATGGTGGGGTTTGATGCATGAAGAATGCTCAAACTGTGGGAAAAGCTGTGTGAATCCAGCCTGTTCCAGCAGCTATTGAGGTGGTGGCTCATGGCAGCAGGTTGCATGAATTCCAAGAGCTGGGAATAATAAACTAAAAGATCAGAGAAACTGTTTCTGAAAACCTTGGACATCTAGAACATAGTAGGTTGCTCATAAATAAGGCATTTTTTCCTGTATGAAATAGTCCAAATATGGAAATAACCTTAATTGTAGTCACTATTAAGGCTGAAGTGTTGATTACTTACCACACTAAGTGGTTTCAGAAATGTTAGATTTCTGAGAAGAAGAAAGGAGCAGTGAAATATGTCTTTGAAAAAGTTAAAATTTGCTGCTGGAATGGGAGTAGCAATGGATAATAAATATTAATTTTCAGTGTCAGATCAGGTGAAGAAGTATCAGGGGCTTATCAGTCAATATCAAAACATTTCATTATGTGCTTTCTCCAGAAAGACCTTTTTTTTCCCCCCTTATTTTAAAGTACTACTCTGAGAAAACCAAGTTATGCGGTTATATTATTTCTATGGATAAAAATACCTTAATGTATGCAGACAGTTCTGTTTCAGTTCAGTAACCTGATATAACTATATGAATTTTGATTTTTTTCCAGAAGAACATAACTGACTTCAGTAAGCTTGCCCCACACCTCTCAAAAGCAGATAATGTACCCCAAATTTAACCAAATTCTTTTTAACTAAGAATAAAATCATCTGTATATAGGGTTTGATTTCTGCAGGTGGATTATCTGCAGTGACTTGTATTTTGCTTTGGAAAAATCAGGTTATAAAAGCTCTGTAGGTCTTTCAGCTTACTGAGAAAATCCCTATTTTCAAACATTTGCTGTTAAAATATGAGGTACAGACTAATCCCTCCAACCCTCCCAATACTTTAAATACAAAAAAAAAAAAAAAGAGGAAATAATATTCTGGTGATGTTATAGGAATTTTTGTGGCTTCTGTGAGCTACTTTCAATGAGCACAGCTTTACTTCTATTTCAGGCCTTTAAGGTTTGAACAGTCTCATGCTGCTTCGTTGCCACTCTGTACCTTCCTGGATTAAAAATAGTGTGTATGATACACCCTTTAGAAATTATGGATCTGCAGAGGGGATTTTGTGCCAGAGCCATCTCTGAAATAAACTTAACTATGAACTTTTCTGGTAGTCAGGGTAATGCAGTGGGCCAGTTTACATCTGCCTTTAAAGGTGACTGTTCTGCATATCCTGGGGACTAGAATTTATCTTTTTGTAGCTTCTTATAAGTGCAGTTTTCTGGATTACCAGTGCACCTAAAGTGAAGCAGCTGCATACTTACAGCAGGCATATTATCCTGAAAAATCCGGGAGAAAGCTGGTCTTTAAAAGCTGCTTTTACTTAATTTAAAAAAAAAAAAAAAAGTAAAAATCAAAATGTACAAATGGACATGTACAGAAAACTGAGCCACTGTGGCAAGACCTGCTTAAAAAAGCTGTAAAGGAAAAAGTCGTTACAATTTGTACATTACCAAGTCACAAATCAGAAGGCACACTTTGAAGAATCCCAGATGCCAAGATTATTTGTGCCAGGCTTTTTCCTGGTACCTCTGGGCTAAACAGATTGTTATTTCTCTTTGAATTGACAGATTGGGGTTTGGTTTTCTAAGACAGAAGTGTCTTTCTTACAGCATAAGCACATGTTAAATTATGCTATTTTTATTATGATTTAAGTCCAGCTAAATTATAACAGCCTATAATTATTGGTCATGTAACTTTATTGGTCATCTAACTAACATCATTAGTGGTCATCTGACTTTATCTACTTCTCCCCCAAAAAGGCTGTGAGGTTCTCTTGAGACTGAAAAACAGTTTAAAAGAGCTCTCCATTTCTTACATGAGTGATGTTTGATTGCAAGAAATCAAAGTTGATTAGAGTCATGGCACCAGTAGTTGTCTGGACATCATAATTCCTTCACTTTTTGGGGTTTTTTTTGAAGTGTGGCTGCTTATCCAGATAAGGAATTGAATGTGCACACAGAAGTGAATGTGACGTCACGCAGGAATTGAAGTCTTTGTGGGAACTGTGTGCTACCACACTATAATTCAATTTCATCGAGTTTTTTCCTTGTGGTCGTATCATACCAGCATGACATTGATTCTGCTAAACAGCCTTGTTAAAAAGCAAGGAGCTATTTATATATCTTACATGTCTGAAAATATTCAAGAGGATAGTTAATTTTGAGTTTAATTATTAGCGGTAAGGCTTAATTACAGTTTTTGCGTGAATGGAAATTCTGTGGAATTAATCTCATGCCTTTTTCCCCAGGAACTGGAAATCAAGAAAATGGCTAAGACTGGTAACAAAGAGGCCTGCAAAGTGCTGGCAAAGCAGCTGGTGCAGCTGCGGAAGCAGAAGAACCGAACCTATGCTGTGAGCTCCAAAGTCACTTCCATGTCCACTCAAACCAAGGTCATGAACTCCCAGATGAAGATGGCAGGAGCTATGTCAGCCACAGCAAAAGTAAGGCACTACAAGATATTCTTTTTTATATTCAAGTGCAGCATATGGTTGCAAAAATTCTGGTTTTTTGGGTAATTGCAGGGCTAAAACTCACTGCACAGGGCTGGTGAGGATACAGTAGGGAAACATAATTTGAGTTTATATTGTTACACTTTTGTTTGGTCAATCTATCCATACATACTTTCTTGGGCTAGACATCTGTCAAATGTTTACATGATAAAAATAAACTAATGCTAGTGAATGAACTCTTTTAGTACGTAAAAAAACCCCAAACCCTGCTGCTACAGTGCCTTGCCTGTATTTATTGTCACAAGCAGTTTTTACTTGGAAAAAGTAGGGCATGATTCATCTAGAAATCAAGGCAGTGTGTCACAATAGCTTTATGGCTTTTGAAAAAAGTAGGTTATTGCTTTGGATCTAAAATTCCTAAAAAAATGTAATCTGGAGTTTGCAGTCATTCTCTCTGTGCTCTCTCAGGAAAGAGTATTGCATTAAGTTTTCTCCCAGATCTCATCTCATAAAAGAGTGAAAAAACTCAGTTTTCCGAGTTAGGTGTCAACTTCCCCTATTTTCCTGAATTGATAAAAAGGGATTTGACTTTTGACAAGGAGGACTGTTCAGCTCAAGGGCAGGAAGCAGAATGAGTGTGCATCAGACCAAGCTGGGCTTTGATCCCAGTCCAAGTTAAATCCACAGCAATGCAACTCAGTGTAGAAAGGAATTACCACAAAGGCTTGGTGGTCAGGTGCCTTTCAGACACAGCATGAGGGCAGATTCCAGCCAGCCCAGAGTTGTGATACAGAGTTGTGGCTCTGCAGCAAATTTACAAATAGGACTTGTCTGACTGATCAGGTTCAACACCTTACTCAGTATTCTTACAACAGTACTCATGAACAAGTTAGTCTTGCTTTTTGATTATTACCTGGGTGACTTGTTTTTATCTATGATAGATCTTGGATTAAATTTCTCAAAACCAAAGTGTCACTGGAATAGTTATGAAGATTAGGTCAGTAGGAAAAAAATCCAAAAATAGTTTTAAGCAGCAGGTAATTGTATATACAATTTGTGTAACATTATTGGAGAGAAAGGTCTTAAATTCTTTTGATCACTTTTAAAGTGAATATTTTGCCTTATTAACACGGGAAGCTTAAATAATTGTTAATCTCATAAAACCATTAGTGAAAAATGTATGGGATCAGTTGCCATAACAAGCAAGGCAAATATGTGAATGCAAAGCTTTCAAGTATGTGTACTTTCAGTATATTTCTTAGCATATATGTTGCTAATTTTGAACATATTAAAGTCCAGTTAAGTTGCCTGTTTATTTTATTCATGCATCTGACCATTATTTTCTGAAGATATGTAAACTCTCTATCAGTGCAGATACTTTTGACATCCATTTATACCAACACCTTCCAAGTCCAGAACAACTTCTTAAATTCAAATAATGTGACCATGAGCACAGTCTTTGAAATTCAAGTAACATTAGTATCGTATACATTATCACCTGGAAGAAACTCAGACATGAAGGCAGAAACCCTTCTGTGAAGACTGTAGTGGCTTGATACCATCTCTCTTAATTAACCAAGTCTTTTATCTTCTCAAAGATGGTTAAATTTTACATTTGAATTACTTATGTCTATATTTAGATATCCCACAGTAACATGCTTTTCAGGAAAGAGGGAAGTACCCCATAGCAGTGCCCACAAAGGCAGTAAAATGGGTGAAGTTTATTTCACTGTCACAGCAAGATCTCCACCCATCACACAAGTGCACCCTAAACAACTACTTCCTCAACACTTGGATATTTTCTTTCCAGAGAAAAGTAATTTTTCCATTAAATTGTAACATCAAGAAACAATTTAAGGCCTGTCCTCCAATGGTGGTTCAAATAAATGGTCCTTTCTAAATAAGAACCTGCAGCCATTTACTTCTTTAATGTGTGTAGCCTTCAAGTTAGGAAATGTTCTCCATTCTTGTCATTCAGATCAGTTGGTTTTTTCCTAATACAAGGCCAGGAGAGGGTCATGGTGCAAGAAAGATGCACACATTTAAAATTCTGTCTATTAGGACACTAGATAGCAATATTTCTTACTAAGTGCAGGCTGTACTATTGATCTGTCACTTACCTCATGTTCTCATGGGATGTAAAGAGACAAGGAAAGTGAAATTTGGATTAAAGCTTCTTTCTTAATGAATGCACTGATATTTACTAACGTCTCATTGTATGATTTAAGAGTTTTTTCCATATTAATAGACAATGCAAGCAGTTAATAAGAAAATGGATCCACAAAAGACACTACAAACTATGCAGAATTTCCAGAAGGAAAACATGAAGATGGAAATGACTGAAGAGATGAGTAAGTTCTGCACTGCAGGGGACTGGCTTCTCTTGGCAGAGGAGAACCAGCCTAAAACCACTGATGTTTGAAGTTTATTTATATAGTTAATGAGACTGACAGCAGAAATGTAGAGCAAACAAAATAATGTATGTCTGAGTAGGAATGATGAGCCTTAGACTTTTTAGAAGCTCTGGGTATTAAATCTAGAATCTGTTCCTTCCCATCTTCTGCAAAACATTAATCATAATTTTAGAAGGAACATTCTGGGAGGGGAAGAGGGTTTGAGACCCATTCAAGGTCTTGATGGCATAACTGGTAGGGAGACTTGAAAATTTGTCTTAATTTAGATACTGATAATCTCAGCTTTTTGCACATGGTGGTATGATATGGTTCTGTCTCCTTTTTCTTAACTTAAGCCATAAATAACTTTTTGGGGAGGCAGAAAGTTCCTTGTTCCTGTATGTATGTGTTCACTGTCAGCTAATTCCTTGTGTTGCTCAGAGTCTTCTTCCCATCTCAATCCCTGCCCCTTTGTTGGTCATATTAAGTAGCATGGACTCAAACCAAGATGGAAACACCTCAACTGCACACAAGTTATCTGAGCAGTTAACAACTTTGCAATGTACTTGGAGGAAGAAGAGAGGAAGGGGATTTTTATGAAACTATAGGTGTTTTGCAGAAATGGTAAAACCTGATGTGGGGGGAGATACAGCAGCTGAACTCTTCTGGTGGAACTGAACATTTTTATAAAAACAGCCATGCCTTACCCTGTTGTTGCCCTGGCTGTGCTCACAGGCTTTGCAAGGCAGAGCTAAGAAAGCCTCTCTAACACCCAGGTACCTTCTGCTGGTATCTTACACCATGGTATCACTGCTGTGTTTTCTGGGGGTAGAAAGATGGTACTAGGCCACATTAGTCACCTTTTTGCTTAATACAATCTGGATATTTTTTTCTTTCTTCTAAGTTAATGATACTCTGGATGATATTTTTGATGCTTCTGATGAAGAGGAAGAAACCCAAGATATTGTTAACCAAGTGCTTGACGAGATCGGGATTGAAATCTCTGGCAAGGTATGGCTATTTTTGTACAGCTCATGCGATTTTTCCACTGCATTCCATTTTTTAAAAATAGTTTATTCTAAAAGTCAGCTTGTCATAACCTGCATTATTCTGAAGAAAACTTGTGTCTCCTTCCAGATGGCCAAAGCTCCCTCAGCTGCCAGAGGTTTGCCATCTGCATCGGCATCGACCGCCGCCACCATATCGGATGAGGAGATCGAGCGCCAGCTCAAAGCCTTGGGCGTGGATTAACTGATCCACTTCAGTCTGCCTGCTGGGTGCTCAGCTCTACACACATGTACAAAGTGCAAATGCTCTTTCAATGCAACTGATTTCTAGGAAAACCTCAAAGTCTCAGAAATGGCAACTTGAATTTGCAGAGCAAAATACTTGTTTTTTTTCTTCCACTGCATGGAGCCTTTTTGACTCTGAACCAACCAGGGGTGTAGTTCTAACAATAAATTCACTTACACCCGATCCAGATTGGTCCTTTGGATTCAAAGTTTTCTTCCATCTGTGTTCCTGATCTGTCTGTAGAACTGGCTATTCTGTGGCTGGTCATGCCACTTCCTTGGACAGCACCTATGTAATATTTATCATTTTTACAAAACTATCACTAGAGAAACATTTAGTCTGTCATCTCTTAGCACGAATGAAACTTCACCTTGGCTCTTAGTTGCAAACTTTTTTTTCCATGAGAAATAGCTTTGAATGTCTAGCTAATTTAGACAGAAAGAAAAAGCATTTTATGAATTTCTTCAAAATTCCTTTTGGGCTGATGAAATAATAGCTTGTTATTCCTCTTACCAGAAGGGAAGGATATACTCCTTGAGCCGTTAATTTTTCTGGAAGAGGAGTTACATTTGTTAGTAAAATTTGTTGCATGAAAGGCACTGATTGAACTCTCTCGTACTGTAACATAGCTGGTTTCAACAGAATTGCTGTGCCTTTATGTATATAAATCTTGTACCTTTGTGATTTTCTTTCAGAAGGAGTCTTTGAAAGGTGAGTAAACTTAATAATTAAGATGGTTTTACAAAATGCTTCGGTGAGACCTCTCTGTATGCTTGATGGGTCTCAGTGCTGAAGTGGAGAGATGCGCTCATTCAGAAATGCAACTTGTGCACTTGAAAAAAAGGTCATTTGCCTGAAGCAACATTTGTATATATTTTACAGTACTTCTTAATGGAAGATAACTGTGTAATTGTATTGTTTGCTAAGATGCAACTGATCACATTGATAAACTAAATATTAGTTTTGAGAACAATTTTGGATCATAAATGATAACTACTTGTCTAAACACTATAATAAAAACTTTCTGGTTCTGCGAAGGTTTTTCTATGATCTCTGAACTGCATCAACACAATTCTAGCTTTATGTGGAGTATGCATTGTGCTAAGGAATAAGAACTCTTGATACTGGAAATAGACAAAATGAGAATGCAGTTCCCAGTTATTACTTCCTGGATGCTGTGATATTCCTCAGCCCTGACTCTGCTGGAGATATTTGCCCCTCAGTGTTGATGTAGCGGTGCTGGTCATTGAACAGAAACAACAGTCATTTTGGCTTTAAAAAGAGAAAATCAAAATACCTCCCAAAAGCAAAACCAGGAAAACTGCGGGGGAGCAAACCTCATAAAGAGACTTTGCTGCTAGGTAAAGTATAGCAGGACACCTCAGAGAATGTGCTGTTGTTGCACCATCTACTGTTTGGGATTGAAGCCAGCAAAGAGAACTCATAGGAGAGCCTTCGTCAGGTTTTAGGCCTAGAATTGCAGGTGTTCTTTCTCTTTCAAAGAAATAATGCAAAACCGAATCTGTCAGGTAGTGGGTAGGAACGTGTAAGTTAATATATTGCATATATCCAATATGGGGTGATTTTTTTTTTTTTTACAAGTTATTTTGTAAAAATCTAATAAAAGGCTTTTTATCCCACAATGACTTTGTCCTCTGTAGGGTTAATGTTACACATCTGTCTCTTACTGGGCTTTCTTTGTGAGCTCTGATAAATATTCCTTTGACTTGCTTTGATAAAGCACCATCATATTTGTTGTAGATGCTCATGGGCCTTTGATTTAATATTCAGTAAAGACTTTTTCAAGTTTGCATTCCCATGTCTGGAACCTCATGCCCAAGTACTGGTCTGTGGTCTTGAAAGAGAAATCATAATGTGAACACAGGAATAAAATGTTAGTGGTTGTTTGTAGTTCGGTTGAACACCAAGGCTTGTGTCCTTGCTGAATGAGATGTGCAGTTGATCCTTTTAATAACTGTCAAAATTGGGCATAATTCCATAATGAGTTCTTTTCTCTGGGTCCTTGAGGAACAGGAAGAAAGGAATTGCTTTTTTGGTGCCATTCAGACTGCTGAACTAGGGCTGGTGTCAGTATCAATCCTGTGGTTTGTTACAGGTTACCTTTTCAATCCTGCAGCTCTAACCTGTGTAAAAATCTTTGGGTAGCAGGGTGAGGAATGCTGTAGGTTTGCAGTCTTGTTATGTGTCTGCAATTATGGTCAGTATGTTGGATCACGGTAAAAAAATTGCACCCCCTGCTTAGATACAAATTCCTTTTAAATCACACTGATTGAAAAAAAACCAAAACAGTGAAACCACTCAATCCTTACCCTCCTTTATCCTTGCTAGCACCTAAATAGGAACTGTCTCTGAGTCTCCATCTGGGAGCAATGACACAGTTGTGCACACACCTAAAAATGGCTCTACCCAGAGTCTTATTCCTCAAGTGCCCAGAAGCAATTCCCAGAGGAGCAGTGAGAACACAGTGAGCATCAATGATGCTTCCTCCCTTAATACTCTTTCAATCTGTTTCAGAAATAAAGTACCTCCAGAGCCCTGTGCAAGTTCTACACACACCAGCTCTAAGTGGCTTTTTCATCTGAGAACTCTTCCATACAAAGGAACTTTGACAGCCACATGTTTCTTTCCACTGATGTTTTTTTCCCAAGCATGTTAAAAACCACCACTTTTTTTTTGTTTGTTTGTTTTAAGTTTCTTTCCATCTTCCTGTATTTACTCCTAGTTCTTATATTAGGCAGGAAGGTGAACAGCCTGCCTTCATCAGCTTTTTAGTACAGTTCACAATTGAGCAGACTATTGCTAAGATGCAACTGATTCACATTGAGAAACTAAATCTAAATACTAGTTTTGAGAACAATTTTGGATCATAAATGATAACTACTTGTCTAAACACTATAATAAAAGCGTTCTGTATTCACTATAATAAAAGCATCCAATGCACACACATTTAAGTCTAGCAGAGAGCCATTTCAAGTTACTCACCTTTGCTCAGCATCTTGGCCTGTGCTTGGTGGGTTGTGTCCCTCACATGAGGGCACAGCACATCACAGTTCTTCAGAGACAGCTGAACCTCAGATTTAAACATTGTGATAGCACCTTGTTTTGCCCTCTAGTGTGGTTTTAACACCCTGCCTAAAGTTACCACGGGAAAAGAAAACCAAGGAAAAAAACCCCACAAGTATCTCAAAAACAGGCACAGCCCAGCTTGGCTGAATGACCAACTAAACTCCTGCAGGTTTACAGAGTTGCTCCTTGGAAATCCTGCCTTATATGCAGGTTAGGTCCTCCCCCCACACCCCAGTCAAGAGTAATTGGTGGTAATTAAGTTGTTCCCAGAGAAAAAATAATTAATTGCCACTTTCTATAAGTAAAGCTCCAGCTGCAGCCATTGAAATTGATTTCATCCATCTTTTCTTCTTTAAATAATTTTAATTCCTTTGTATTTCTGTGGCAACAGGTAGGTGGGTTTAAATGGTGGCTGCTTCCTCCAGCTGGCCTTTTGCAAGACAATTTTGTTATGTGTCACCTTTCATTTTATTTAATTCTGCAATTAGCTTTCACTTGTGAGACTTTTTGAGGGGCAAGAGCCCACCATATTACAGTGAGGCTGCTCTGGAACTATCTGTTAGAGCATTCTAAAATACACTTCAGCATGACACCCAGCTGAAAGAGAGTAAAGTGTTACCAAAACAGAACTACAAACCACTGCCTGGAGTGCCAAAAGTATAGGAATACTTTATTGGATGAGGAGCTTGCGAAGTACAGGTTGATAGCATTTCTAGGAAGGCTTTTATAATTAAGAAAATAATTTAGAATATAAATAAAGTTTTTATATACCAGATAGTGATTTCAACATAGATAACGTTTGACCACATCACATGAAAGGTACACCAGTGCATGCCACCACCTTTGCTGAGTGCTGATCCTCTCAGCTGAATGTTTTTTGTGAAGTTCATGACCTGCTGATAACCTGTGGTGGATAAAAGTATGCACCTTGGTCTCTGCTGTAGTGGGTGAGCTATGCTAGCTATGAGAGCAGCCTGAAGGGAATACAAGGCCACAGTTTCTCCCCTTTGAGTTATTAAATTGAAGTTTTCTTCTCAGTTAGGGGCTTAGAGTGGTGCATTCATCCATAAAAATATATTTTTTTTAGAAATCCAGGAGCCTGATTTCCATTGCTGGATATGCTTACGGTCACTGTAATAAGTATCAGAGTTAATTTAATGTACACTGGAGAGTGAGCACTTAACTTTTTCATGCTGCTTCTAAGTGGTCTTGAACATTAAACTCCCCTGGCTTTCTGTGGGCCTATTATATAGACATTTTCTAAATCATCAGGTTTGTTTTATGGAAAAATAAAATGCATCTGGCCAGTACTATTGCGTGTACTCACTTAATTTCAGTCCTGGGAAAACAGTCAAAATACTTACATGGTAATGGGCTAATTCCCATAACAATGAGCAGGGCTGATGAGATGGCTGGATAATCTATCCCTGGTGAGTACTACAGTCATTAATTCAGTTTTCTCAGTGCCTGCCTGATAGGTGGAGCTCTGGCACTGGTTTTTTTCCCCTCAGTTATCTCTAGGCAGGAGGATGACAAATAAGGGATTATTTTCAATTAGTGGGGTGTAATAGAGGGGGAATGTGCAGTGCAATAAATTCTTCTTTTGTATACTTTTTAGCTTAACACACCGTCTCTGGTGTAAGGATGTCCACACATGGTTTTAATCAGAAAAAAGTACAATGCAGAGAAAGACCAATGTTATAAGACCCCCAATAACTATCTTTCTTCCCTCAGGCCACAAAGTCCTAAGGTCAGATAAATTGTATTCCTGTTTGTATAGCTAAGCCTACCCAAACCAAACTTTGAGGCACACAACAAATTAGCAAGAATTACCTTTGATAACAAGCATTATCCAAGCCACTTCTACGTGACACCGGGTCAAGGCAGTCAAATGCTGGGCTGAGACAGAGCTCGCGGTAGGAGCAGTGTGACACCTCTGTCCTGGTGAGCTCACTGTGCCTTAATTAATGACAGCAAAATCTTTCTCATGCTACAGCTGCTGGTAGCACGTAGGAGGAACGAGTGGTTTACCGATTTTTCTCTTTTTTAACAACACAGTATTTACAATATTTACAAAAAGGAAAACAGAAGTGCACGTGTGTACGTGGAAAAGCTTCACCGGCATTCATGGTGCTCCTTGATAATAGAGCTGAAGGCATTCTGGTGTAAACTGGTCTTCACTCTTTTTTCCCTTTGTCTTCTGTTGCAAAACCAAACTCTCACGACTTCCTTCTCAAGATTGAGCCCCTCAGCCATCCTCATAATTTCCTGAGAAGACGGCTTACTTTGTTCTCCAAAATGCCTCTCGAGGGCTTCTTTGGCAGCAATGCTGGATACAGGGGTAAAATTTCGCCTTTAAAAACTTTTCTGTACACTCAGGCTTTCACCACTAGTTCAAGAAAAAGATCAACAGCACTGACTGATGAAAGATGAAATAAACCAAGGGTAAAATTTCGCCTTTAAAAACTTTTCTGTACACTCAGGCTTTCACCACTAGTTCAAGAGAAAGATCAAGTAACAACACTGAAGGCAGTGACTTGGTTTATTTCATCTTTCTCTATGTAAAGGGAACCCAAAGCACTAAAAATACACTGTAGCTCCCTGCTGACATGAGCAGCGTGATATCATACAGAATTTTGGCATGGGGTGATTTAAAGGCAAAAATAGGATGAAGTTCAGTGCAATTTCAGTGTTAATCATAATATATTTGTGTTTCTTGATATTATCTAGGAGACACAGCTACTAACAAGTTATGAGTGGGGATCACAGGAATTGGAACAAGCCTGACCATCCTTCTGCCCCAGCAAATGCACATCAGTGGTGTTACCTGGTTGTATCAAATCCTTTGGGTTTACAGAGAGCAGGAGCTTTATTACTTAGATTTGGGAAACACTGTGTGGTTTGCATCTCACTGATTATAGAGACAGCACTAGAGTATTCCTAGAAATCACAGAGATTATGGCCAGCTGTTTTAGCCATCATCACATTCTCCAAATGTCTGCCCTCATCTGTTCCTCAGAGACAGTAGCAACCAAAACTGAGTGGTTCACTAAACAGAATAATTTAATACTGCTGTTTTTTCTTATTTCCTGACAGAATTTGCTTCCAATTTCTGTTACATACTCTGAAAAACTACATATGTGACATTCTTATGTGCCACTGGGAGGCATCCAGAAGTTTCAGCAGTAGCTGTAATTTCTTTGGACACAAGAGGGCACTTCATGCATTATTCTGGAAGTGAGAAAAAAAAAAAAAAAAGAAGCAGCAGCCAAACAACAAAAGCTGGCAGTTACATTCCAAAGGGACTAGAAAACAAAAAATAGAAGAAGAAGAAGAAAGCACAAGAGAAAGTGCTGTTGAATAAGAGAAGCACCACACACAGGATCTTTCCATTGTTAGGATGTCCAGTCATTGTTTTACCTCCAATTAAAAATGGTTATAGGCAGAAATGGTTAGAAGCAAAAGGCCTTTGCTAGTGAAAAATCCCTGTACACTGCTAAATGGGCTGTCCTGCACATCCTACTCTGGCTCTCTACAGGACTGGAACTGGTTTTCTGGGATGGGACTGGAAGAAATTTCTTCCAGCGTCCTGGGAGATATTTCTGCTATTCTGTACACTCCATGCATTTCAGTTTTCCCCTCCATGCTCATCCAAAAAAAAAGATAACTATACTTTAACACAAGCAGACCTCAGCATTTAAAGCTGGTAAAACAAAATCTTTAGTCTGCAGAAGACATATAATAGCCCTAAAATTTTGCATGGGATTCTGCTTGAAGTGCAAGTCAATATTTAGAGGATTTCAGTTCCCTACCTCCCACTTGTTCTGCTTCCTCCAGCCACTTGGACAGGATGGATTTCAGTTTGCACGCGTTCTTGAAGCTCAGCTGCAAGTTCTCAAACCGGCAAATCGTCGTCTGGCTGAACTCGGAGCCGTGCACAGCAGCCAGCGCTTCCCCAACGTTGGTTTGTGTATAGCCTGCCAGAAACAAAGGGGGAAAAGCAACTTTGAAGCTTTCTAGGAGGATTACTTTCCCTGAGGTGCTTGGAGAAGGATCCAGACACACCATGTCTTTCTGTAGATGGTGTGAAGCAATAAAGTAATCCCTAGAGGCACTGCTGGTCTCCTGTTACTTGCTGCAACAACTAAGCTGAAGTCGTCAGAGAAATGCTGCAGTTTCCATGCAGACTCTGACTCTGCTTCAACAGATCCCTGTTCATTTCTCTGAATGTGGATCTGCCATGGCTGAGGGGCTGGTTCCTCATCCTCCTTTTCTGCTTCAGTGCCAGGACAAGGCAAGATCTCTTCAGGCACTCGCAGTCCCGTGAGGCACCTTTTAAGCTCCTTTTTTGACTGCACTAACCCTGTGTCTCTCAGACTCATAACCTGTTTTTTCTTGTAAAGCTCAAACTGAGATTATTTTTCTTGTGCATATTGCATTTCTTCCATTTTACAGGCTCCATGTGATTTTCTTACACCAAAGGAAGTTTTGTTGCCTCAATAATTCTGGATGAAGATGCAGTGATTAACTATGTGTGGCCTGGCAAACACTTTCCATCGCTGTGGCTGACATCAAATACAAGATATACAGGAAAATTGGCCAGTTTGTAACCATTTTTTAAACCCTAATTTCTTTTATTTCTGTTTAGACTCCAAATACTGACTTTCTAGCTGTTAAATTCGTGCACACATACTGCAAATAATCTTATAATTTTTTTAGATTTATAAAATAAAAGGATTGTCTATAATTCTGATGCAATGTTGTAAGTGATAATGCCAAGAATGACAGGGCTCAGCCCACCTTTGTCCTCAGCAGTTATCTCACAGCAACAAAGATATCAATTGCTTCCCAACTGTGTCTTGGAACAAAAAGAAAAAAAAAAAAAACCAGGAAGAGAAGCTTCCTACTGGTGTGAAGGATTTCCCATGGATGTCACTCAGTGTATACTGAAATGACAGCAGACCATCAGATTAAACAGTCTGTGGGGAAAAGAATGGGTATGGGAGGTGAGATGGTTATGAGGGCTATCTGCCTGAACTTGCAGATAATTTGGAGCTGTGCAAAATATTGCACCCGACACTGAATGTAATTTATTTAACAGAAAAAAATTTTCTCTGCATTTAACACAAATAATTAAAGGGCAGGAAAGTTTCAAGTCCTTTTCTGCAAACTAAAAGCTGACATTCATTAATTCCATGCAAGTCTTCTAGGAACGGAGAAAGTTTGCAGGGCAAGGCAGGATTAGAGTTGTGCTCAGACGACAGCAGAGGCCAGGCCATAAAACACTCAGAAACACTTGGGCTTTCACTGGACTCTTCCAGCCCCTTGTTCATGGACACGAAGCACGTACCCAGCTTGATCCTCCGCAGCTTAAACTCGTTGGCGAATTTCTCCAGCTCCCTGATTTCAGGCGAGTCCATGTCCACGGGCTCCTCCGCAGGCTTGCCCTTCCTGCGGAACTCCTGCTTGAAGTCCGCGGCAGCGGGCTCGTCCGTGAGCAGCGGCTGGGGCAGCGGCGTGAAGCCGTGGCCCAGGGCACAGGAGCTGGCGCCCAGCGCGTGCTCCGGGAACTTGTACAGGCAGGGCGTCAGGCCACCTGGGCAAGGCCAAAGAGAGGGCTCATTGCGTGATTCTCTGCTGCTGCACACTGAAAACCTCCCCGCGCCGCCTCGTCATCCCTGCCCGCAATTTTAGTTATATAATACACGCCAGAGAATCCAGCAATTAGCGTTTCCTGGGATGTGTTTTCTCTTTTTTGTCCCAGCACATGGAAACCTGTCAACAGCCCCTTTACCAGCCACAGGCATCCTGTCACTTAGCCAGCTGTGAAGCACTTAAATAAGAGGCAAATGGCCTAAAGTTACACAAATAAAAATCCATGCTCTAAGCTGAACTGAAGTGGCACAACAAGATCAATGGATCTGTGTAATTCTGAGTCACTTAAAATTTGCCAGTGTCAATTTTCTGGTACAAAGAATACTTCCATGTAGATGCCATTTGATGCTCAGACAAGATACTATCTTGTTTTAGCTGCAGCATAAAATTTCTGTGAGGAAAGTACATAGGTAAAAGCTCAAAGAAAAAAAAAAAAAAAAACACCAAAAAAAAAACAGAACTCATTCAGAATGATCCTTCAAAAAAGAAATTGCTCAAGGATAAAAAAGAACTATATTTCACTACCTTTTGTTCCCAAATGTCAGACTTAACAAGGAGATTCAGTTAAGAGTGAAGGCTGATTTTTCTCTAGATACTGTACATAGAGCTAAAAGTCTGACCTGAGGGAGGCATGGGGTGAATTATTGGAGAAATATTAACACTCCTCAGTGTATCTGGAGCAGCCAGTAAATTCCAGATTCTCAGGTCATCCTTCACCATTTTCTAAACTATACAAAACTGTGTAGAAAAACTCAGAATTTCATTAACCTCCCACTGCTGCCTCCATTTATTAGAGCTAGGTTTTTCTTCACTGCCCCAATTACTCCCATCAGTGTTGGAGGTTCTAACCGCATAGAACTATTTAATACACTTCGCACAGGATAACCACCAAAAAAATCTCAAAAAATAATGAAAAATACTTTAAAAGAGGGGGACTTGCTTTGCAAGGTGCTGACACCATTTACCACGTTGGGGTGGGGCATGCTGCATGTCTGTAAGATGCGAGTCTGGGAGAGACTTGCTGAGAGCATCTCTGGAGTTGCAGGCTTGATGCCTAAGAAAATATAGTAAGAAAAGAAGATGAAAATAAGAAAAGAGAAAAATAAAAATGTATTTATTTTGGAATTAAAGAAAACTAATTTCTGAGCAATGTAATTTATTATTACTTATTAACTTTCCCCAGGGACCTGGACAATGCTAGGAATGTTTTCAAAAGACACAGAAATGCATGATGAAATACAAGAATTTGGAAATTTGCACACCATTAAGGAAGCCTACACCCTGTCCCTATTAGTCTATGCTGATTTACTCTAGCATTTCCTTAATTCTTAAATGAAATAAAATTCTGAGTTTGATTTTGGATTATTTCCAAGTCCCAGTTATTTCCTGGGAGTTGCATTAACTTGGTTCATGTCATTATCTCATTGACTGCTGCTTAAGCTTGCACAGAATATAAATGCCTCACTCTTACTGAGCCTAGGACAGGGAAGAATGAGCAGGATGCATTAATGAGTGTAAAAATCCATGATCACATGGCTGATCTGCCTGCTGAATTCAGCTATCCCTTCATTATGCCATCATTTTATTTTATAGCTTCATCAGCCCAGGTATTGGTCATACCCAGGTGTGTCGGGTATGCCACTTCTGGTCCCTCAAAAATCACCAGGAGAAGTGGCCAGAGGTGTGCAAAAAGATCAGCACTTTCCCAGCTTTGTCGGGAGACAAAGATACAGAGTGATTCCACAAGAGATGCAGAGTTCTGGGAAACTCTGGGCACTAATTTCCCAATCCTTTTTCTAACAAATCAATCCAAATCCCATCTCCTTTAAACGATTGCCTTGGATTGGTCCCTCAGAAGGACAGCTGGCTAAGATCCACGCTCTGACAGCTCAGCCAGCTGAGGTTTGGCCCCTTACCTGCCATCACCCCGTAGGTGGAAGGCTGATTCCCATAGTGACAGGAAGGCACGGAGTAGTGCAGGCCTGGCCAGGGGCGTCCCGGCGTCGCCGCGGCAAAGCCAACGCACGAACACGCACGAGTTGGGAGCAAAGAGAAAACAGATGGGACTCGTAAGAATTCGAGATTCTAGACACAGCCTTGAAGTGTGAGGCAGGCAGTGCCTTCTGTGCAGTTGTAGCTTCTCCTGTGAGCGTTTAACACAGGTCACAGCCATCAGGTTAACAGGGAGAACCGCCACTAGAAATAGGGGGCATCCTCTGAGGCAGGACTAGGAATTGCCGTGCTGTCCCTTGCTGAGCTGCTTTTGGTATAATCTATGGGCATAACCCAGTTTGCACAAACTGCTGAGCAGGGGAAGCATTGCACTCTTAAAGGGAAAGCTGTTCCTCTCCTCACTCAGCTTCCACACACTGGTTCATTCTGTCTCACACTAAAACTAATTCTAGGCTCCCAGGAAATTGCCTTCACTGTCAAGCAAACCCTGCAGCGAATGAAGGCCTGGGTTTCCAAAAGCAACACTTTGGGACATTTGCTTTGGTGTGTCCAAAAATCACAATTTCTTGAGTGCCAAGCAACAAAGAGCATTTCAGAGTGCTTTGGCGAGGTGGTAGAGAAACAAGATGGTAAATTCTGGATTCTTCTAACAAGTCAGGCTTAAATAAATATTTTCCATCACCAGCAAACACACGGTTAATTTATCTCTAGTGTTTTCACAGGGGTATTTTAGATCCGTGCTCAGTAATAGCCGGTGCCTGAAGAATGAGACAATTTTTTGCTGAATTCAATATAGAGATATGGCTGTTTCTCATGTATAAGTAGGAATAGAAATGCATGTACTGCCCCCTCTAACAACTGCAATAAAACAGAATATTAAAAATTAATGTTCATGAACATTCAGACACGTAAGACCACATTTTAAAGAACACATTCCTGTTGTTCAAAACAGTCTAATTAGGGATTAGAATATTTGGGTTTTAAATCAGTAATCATAACAGTAAAGACTTCTTGTACTGTTTAAATATACTTCCACAGATATAAAATCTACTAAGACAAACATGCTTATACTAATGGAGATGCAGTGAAAATAAAGATTGTGTTAATAACTCTAGTGCATGTAGAGCAATTCAACTTTTCTGTTAAGATCTGAGTCTTTACTGGTTGCATTTTCCACTATTTCATAATCCACATACCATAAATTTTATGGATGAAAATACAATTTTTGACTTGCTAATAATGACTTAAAATTAAATAGTGAGGATGATGCTATTTAAATGAAATAATAGCAGTTAAAGTGTTGAGGATACTGCAGAACATCAGCTGAATGGCACAGCATAGTATTTGAACGGAAGTATTTTCACCTTTCTTGTGATGGAGAATTGCTACATCCATTTTTAAAACTTTTGACATTTAAAACAAGTTGTTATTCAAAATTCTTTCACCATTATATTGTACACAAATTCTCCTCATTTATGCTCAATGTGACGCTTTTAATGACAATTCCTTAATCTATGTATGCAATTTGTAAATCTTGACTCATTATAGTTACCACCCTCTGCTTTTGCTTTCCCAGGGTCGTTTTTTCCACAAGATATTCTGGATGTGGTTCTACAATCACAGTTTCCACTGACTACAGTGGCATCTGTCCTTGGGTGGCAGATACAAAATACCAAAACCAAACCTGTGGCAGGCAAGGAGATGCTTTGGGCCAGCCCTCATCGTGTGCTTTCCATTACAAGTCAGAGGAATCTAGAAGATACTGCTGTGATACAGGCACATAAATTTGACCTCATACAAAATTTAAATTCTCCTGTTCCCTGCCACTATTGCTAACCCACAGCTGTATTGGGATATTTTGAACCTCTTGCTTAACGTATAAGATGATCCAGTTTTCTGTTACCAATAATCCGTTTTCACTACATACATGCTTTTTCTTTTCATTAAAATGCTTTATTACCAATGCTTTTCAGGAAAAATTTGCTTTCTTGTTAAGACTCCAAATGAAATTCTAATGTTAATGCAATTTCAAATAAATCAACTATTTCTTTTTCTTTCCCTGAAGGCTTTCTATCAACAATTCCTGTATTCCAGAATCCTACCTCTGCAGTATTAATGCTGTAAGAAAACTCTCTTTGGCTCAGATATTTAGTGATTAAATAGTCCTAATATTTAAATGCATCGAATTCTGTTATATACACAAACATACAAGATTCAAAAATATCTGCAAGGTTTCTACTACACATTTTGAACATCACACTTAAACCTTTTTCTTGATTCAGTTTGCAATATGCCTTGCAAAGCAAAGTTTTTCTTTGTTTAAAACTCCCTCAAGCTATATTGACACTTGAGGTCTTTTAAATGTGTTTCCTATTTAAGATAATTTATAATTTTTTAAATTATGGTTACATAATAAACAACTTTTTCAATTCATTTACATGAAAGTTGTCATTGTATTACATTGATTGTAGTAATACTAAAGACAGTGTTTGAACCTGTTCTAAGTTGGCAGCATATTTGAGTCTAATCTTGTAACAAACTTAAAGAAAATTACGTATTTAGCTAAAACATTTGTGCTTTTTCTGATTCATTCATACGCAGAGTTTTGTGAAATTGCTTCTACTCTGGCATAGTCCCAATCATGCATGACACTGACCACTTTAAACACTGAGAACTCAATGAACTCATCTATCAATCACCCAAAAATTACAAATGAGAGCAAGAGCATTTTCAAAAAGTACCTGTAGACACAACATTGGTGGTATGGTTGGAGACCTGCAGGCACTCTGCAGCGCTGTGATGCATTATCAGAGGCAGAGAGGGAGAAGAGTCAGAATTCAAGGGCACAAAGGTGTCTGAGGAAGCAAATGCTTGGCAGCTCATACCCTCCTAGAGGCAAGAGAGCTGCCTGTCCCGTGTTCTACCAGAGCAGATCCTCCAGGATTAATGGCACCTCAAACTCTGTTCCAGGATTTTACCTGGGTATACACACAGAGGAGGGCTCCGGAGCACAGGGAGGTCGTGTGCAGGTATTTATACCACTAGGAAATCCCTTTATCCATTTTAATGTTCTTTTCCCAGCAATATTGCTACCCTGGTACAGAGCCTCCTTCCTTCCCACACAAACACAATACGTGTCCAATTAATGGAGGGGCGGGGGAAGAAGAGGGAAACCAGAGACAGGATTTGACAGATATTTTCAATTAGGTCTTTTGTGGAGGACAATGACCAGAAAAAAAAATTAAAGTATCGTCTCCAAAGTCGGTGGCAACAGACAAGTGAGTTTAACACTAAGTAAGTTTCCACAGTTAACACCTGCCTCCAAAATCTCATCCAGGCAATTGTCTGGAAGGCAACCTGTCTGAGGGCTCAAACAGAAGTCTGCTATAGTCAAGAACCTATAGGAAAATAATCTGAATTAACCTAATTCCCAGCAGTTGCACAGTGATCATTTGTCTCGACCTGTACCAGTATAAATCAGAGATGTGTAATATGAAGCACCTGTAGCCAGAAGGAAGTTTTGAACAGATAGCTTTCCATAAGTATGATGTGCTAAATGTTTATCTAAGATGAGCTCTTGACAGGGTCCATGGTGTCCCTTAAAACTCTTCTTCTTATTATTATTATACTACTGCACCATCTGAAGTCCTCCTCAAGGTCCTAAGTAAAATCATGACCTTTACTCAAAGAAGAAAAGTGAATTTTTGACATGAGACTGAAATAATTTTGGAACATGATAGAGAGCATACAGCTTACCCTAAAAAAGATGAATAATGCTGTAGTACACCATAGTCACATATTCTATGTAGATGCAATAAAGGTGGGCTTGGTTTGGTTTTTGGTACCAAAGATGTTTGGTCATATTTTATGTGAAGATGACTATATATTTTGTGTGTTTCATATTGAAACTGGGTTAAATGTCTGAACTAGAATTTTGACAACACCAACTCCAGATACGTGGGATGAGAGCAATCATATTCGTAATTGCACCATTTTTCATGTGTTACTGCAGAAAAGTGGCATTGCATTGAGCCATTCTGCAGAATCCTTTAAGTGGGTCTTGGGAAAAGCTGTGTCTAATATTGGGAAGAAATTTCAGAATTACTGCACATGTCAAACTGCACTTCTCTTTAACAGTGGTTATCTACTGCTTATCCAGGCACTTTCAGATTGCAAAATATACAAAACCCATCAAAATAATTATTGCAATATTATGGAAGATACTGTCATCAAATGAACCCCATCTGCATTACTTTGGACTTGGCTCAATGTATCCTAATGTCTGTGGATTCATATTCAAAAATTATTTTAGTTATTTTCACCTCCTGTTCCCCCTCAGCAAGGGACATGATAAATCTAACAGGGGGTCCCCTCCACACACCAGAGTTTTGAAGCCGTGGGAGAAAAAGAATAACTTTACATCCCTGTCTTTGACAATTCCTTTTTCTCAAATCCCAACAGGTGTCACTGTAGAGAGTGATTCAGTAAACACAAAATTTACAGTTTCACTGTAAACTCGTGTCTAGATGCAAAGTTGCAGCCTGTCCCCAAGTACGGGATGGTGCTCACTTCCAGACTTCCCTTTCTTGCCCAGGTCAGGAGAAGCTTACCCAGCTTTGCCCAGGTGCTCAGGCTTTCCAGACCTGTGGAGATCATTAGAGGGGGTGGTTGTGGGTTCATGGATGTTGCTCACCCTCAAAACCCAGAACTGATCGGGATTCGGAAAGTAAATTCAGTCAGGAGCCACAAGGCACTGAGCTTTCCTTCAGAGTGCAGTATAAAGGTGCTCTGTGACAGCATTCCAGACACTGCTTCAAAAGAGTTTTTTCATGCCCAGACTATTCATTATTGTCTTTTATAGTGCTGAATAAAAAAATTCTAATTTTGTGTGTTTGTGCTATATCGCCTACTTCTTGCTAATAACTTCACTACTTTTCACTTTGATTATGACCAAGTTTCTTTAGTTGCATTCAGTTTCAAATAAAGGGTTTTTTGCATTATATTTGAGGATCCTGGAAAGCTGGATTGCTACCAATACTAGGTATTTGAAAAATTTCACATTCATCAGAGCTCATTTCTAATACAAGTAGCACCTCTCATAAAGCTTTGTTAGCACCCTCCACAGATACTGTTCTAAGGCTGCAGATTGCCTGACTCAAAGTTACTCTATATTGTGATTTCTTGGTCAGTTTTCAGACTCTGCTTCACAGCACACAGTTCAGCTGAAAGCTTCTGGCAGGAATTTCAGGCCACTGACTGAAAGAGGTAATTCCTTCTCTATATCTACAAGTGCTCTCAAAAGCTCAGTGGGAGTTTTCTGCCCTGAAACCCAGAGTCCATTCTCCATTTGGATGGTGGCATGATGCTGGTAAATGTCACAATCCTATCTGCTTCCTGCTGAATCCTCAGTTAAACTGGCCTTTTGGGGGGCAATTACTTCTATAAGGAGGATGGCGGGAAATGAAGATTTATTGGATAATTCTGAGCTTACCTCAATATCTTTCCTTAGGTTGAATCCCAATCCTTAGTCCGTGTCAGTAGACTGACTCTTTGCCCCATAAATCTCTTCTGATTGAATCTCAAAATAATGAAGAAAACCATCAAAAACCCATTGAGGGTTTTTAAGACAGCATGAAGCTGTCTGTTTTAGTGGCAAAAATATCTCTTCATGTGGTTTTCTTAGCTCAGAAATAGCATCCCATTGTAAGATCTCAGGTCTGGCCATGAGATAGGCAGGGAAACACCATCATTTTCCTCCACAGGAACACAGCATTTCTCTTCCCAAGAGATGATTCCAGGCTGGTCAGCAACATGGATTTCCAGCCTCACCTTTGCCAAGAACCACAAAATTACAAAAAAAATCTGGCACAGTGCAAGTCTTGGCAGCACCTTTGATTCATTCATTCCTTTTCCCAGGTCTCCAAGCCCTTTTGTAGACAAATTAAAAACTATAAGGCTTGTTCAAATAAAGAGTTTGCAGAGGTGGAAGTCTCTACAAGCCAAATCATTATGACAGTCCTGCAGATGAAATATATCCCACTGAAACAGTCACTCACTTACATGTTTACACTCTGCAGAGGTGTGTGTGTGTGGATGTCTGTCTGTCTGTCTATTTATCTATCCCAATAATGCATCTCAGAGAACTTGTGGTTCTTTGGCAAGTGAGCTTCATTTTTGCCTTCACTGCACATGAAGGGGGTGATCTTCAACTCTGTTTTTCCCAAATAATACTGCAATTTGCATCCTGTCACCCCATACACTTTTGTACAATGTACTCGTGTGTAAATATTTGTGTCACATTTCGTTTTATTCAGAATACTGAAATTCCCAGGTTTTAACTCTATCATAATTTCATGGTTATTTTTCGCTGGAGTGGGTAAAAACTGCTCTAGAGATCTGCACATTTCTGCACATTTACCCAATTCTTCTTCTTCTTTTTCCTGTGCAGAAAGTCCTTGAACTGGAATGACCATGTTCATGTCATTGAAATCCCCCCAAGGCAGAGGGAGTTTACTTCCCACACTGTAAATGAAAAAGACATCTCTAAGTGCATAACACTGTTCACGGGGGGAAAAAATCAATATTTTTTCTTAGCTAAGACACAAACTGACTCACAAACTGTCAGTATATGCCAGGGATAGTTTCATTTCACAACTGATGGGAGGAGGGAGGGTGTATTAAACATTTCCAAGGAAGACACTTTCCCAGGGAGCAGCACAGTGCAATTTGCTTTTTAAAAACCTATAGAAAGCTTATCCAGTCTTGCTGCCAAAGTCTGGCTCACCGGAGTCTGAGTAAAACACATGTGCAATTGCATTAGAGCAAACAAAAGCCTTAAAGCCTGATTTAGACCAAGTGGGACTACTTGATAAAGACCAGAAAGAACATAAGATTAGTTGTTTCTCTGAGCCACCTGTCCTTAAGTTTAGATCACCTCTGCAGAAAAGAGCCCCCTGAACGTGCAGCACAGACATGATCTGTTATCTGCAGGGAAAGGTGGTGTTCCCACGGCTCTCAAACAACAACCTGAGCCAGGGCAGCAGCTCCCATCATAAAATATGGTTAAACTCAGCTATAAGAGCTACAACCTGAAAGAACAGGTACAAGTTCCACTGTTTTTCTTCATGCTCCCAGTCAGACTGGTGGTCCTTAAAATTATTCACATTGCAAATATACTGGTGGAGACCCTGACACCAAATGGAAGTGATCCAAGCTCATTCCAGACTTATTCCAGTGGAAAACAGGGTAGGAGAATAACTGCAAACAGTCATGACTGGGACCAGACAGGGGACCTACACCAGGAATGAGTTAATCAAGTATGTGGGAAAAAAAAAAAATCAACTTGCACTCAACAACTTTAAAGCATTTACGAAATATTACTACTGACAATGATTTCACATTTGTTAAAGGCCAGGTTTAAAACTCACATGTATTGCAATTGACTCATTTTCAGTTTTTTCAGGATGATGTAACAACAACTTCAGTAGCAAAAGTTTTTTTTTCCCCTGCGGTTTCCTTCAGAAAATCAGAACTTTTCCACAGAGAAAGAAATTTATGCACCCAGTTACAAATTTAAATCCACATAACGCTATTTCTAGAAACCTGGAGTTTTCAGGGACCTAGAGTTTCAGTGCTTTTATTCTTCTCCAAATGCCTTCCTTCTATTTTTCTTATGTCATTTCAGAAAGGGGATCTGTTTTCATCATGCTACAGTAGCCGAACCATTAGTTCTTTCCCAGTTTTGCTTTTCAAGTCATAAAACAAACATTGCTTTCACAAAGCCTTGGTAAATATTCCTGTACAAATGCAGTGGAAGTGGTACTTTGGGTCTTGCACATGCACTTTAAAGGTCCCTTCACATAACATAAAATGGAGCAAAATATGCACCCCCTGCTTCTGAGTCTATACTTTCATTAGCAGAACACTTTTTCCCCAAATGCTGTTAATCAACAAGTCTTGTTTATTTAAAAAGTAAAAGAGGTTTAAAATAAGGAAATAAGGGGAATTGACCATTTCCATCTGAAATGCTGCAGAAATGCCCTGAGATAACACAAAGATGGAAGGAAGAAAAAAATTGAATGAGTGTAAGTACAACAGGGCAAAAAAGCTCAGGAACTAAAGGGAAATTGCTTGCCAGGGTAAAACTGCTGAGCCAGATTGCTGAGATAACAAATCTGGCCCTAGAAAATACCTTGGAACCACCCATTTGAATATCTACCACATTAATAGGGGTCATCCATTTGAATATCTACCACATTAATACTGAAATTTATCAACATTACACATCACCTAAGAACACATCATCTATCTCTGCATATCTGCTATGACTTTGTCCTTTTACTACTTGGCAAGAAAAGTTTCTGTCAGAAAAGCCAGAATTTAACTAGCAGTAAAACTAGTACTGGTAGTTCCCTGCCCACAGTGCAAAAATCCACTGAACACAACTTTTTCTTGGAAAATGGGCTCACATAATAAAGCAATTGAACAAAAAAAAAAAAAAAGGACAGTGAACACCCACCCCGATACTTTTCTTGTAAGTATCTTTTACTTCACATGACCCCAAAAACAAAATTTCTTTTTAGCTCCCAGATAGGGCATTGAATACCACCCCTCACCATCTTTTGAAAGGGTTTCCTTGAAAGAAATTTCCTTGTAGAATTCAAAAATCCTGAAAGCTTCAGAGTACATTTAAAGGCTCAAATCCTTCTTCCATGGCTTTATCACAGCAAGATGCCTTTGGCATTACAGCCTGTGCCACCTTGAACAGCTTGCACCTTCTGCTCTACCCTGTGGAAAAGAACTTCATGGTCTCAGTGTTGCTCCAGCCCTTGGTGGGTCACAGAAAATTTTCTGCTATAGCAAGACAATCCTCATGAGCATCTCCATGCCACATATGCAGCCCCACCTCCAGCTCTTAAAAATTAACTTAAATAAAAGGAATAACCAAGAAAATTTCCTAGCCCAGGCACTTTCCATGATTCACAGGCAGAGGTGAGTGTGTGCCTCACATGCCCAAGCCTCTCCAGGGAAGTTTGAGGGGCACGTAACAGGCAACAAATGAAATAAGGTTCTGTGAGACTGATTAATACTTTTGCCCATTGGTCAATTTTATTGGAAGCTTGGGACAAAGATGTGGTAGAATTCACAGGGAATGTACTGAATAAAGAGGATGCTCTTTTTTTTCTCCCCTTTCTTCTCCTCCTGGAATAAAAATCAGCCTCTGCTGTGCTCATCTGCTTCATGCCTCCTGTCCCTACTCCCCACTCCTCCCTCGTTGTGTGTCACACGAAAGAGAAACTGGATGATATGTTCCCAGCTACATTTGGATATCTGACCAGCAGAACTGATGAACACTTTTCAGCTCTGAAGTTGTTCCGAAACTAAAAGCAAAATCTTCAGTTTCAGAAGTTTTGGCATCAAATCAAATCAACAAATTTAAATGGAAACTTTCAGCTTTGATAAAAATTTATTCAGAATTTCAAAAATGGTATCAAAGTTCTCTCTTAATGCTTTGGGCATCTTTCCATGAGCTTTCATCATTTTTTTTAACTACTTGAGGTTATTTTAGACAAAATATCCAAGTTTTTTGATCTGCAGCATTGTGAGCACTATATGAGGTAAATTGAACAAACAGAATAAACTGTGGGAGGAAAACTTCCCAGACAAACTGCAACTTCAGACATCCACGCTTTTGGAATTTATCCAGATTTGTGATAATTTATACAATGTTACTTAATAAGATTTACAGTAGTAAAGACACAAGAGAAAAAGGAAATCTGTGGATTTTTTTAAAACTCAATTGAATCTTCTGAGGTCTGGATTTTAATTTTTTTAAACAACTTTAATACTTTAGATCACAACCTGTGCAGATACATTTTGCTCTTTTTTACCAAGACAATTGTAATTTTCATACTTCAACCTGGAAATTTACTTACATTACTTTAGGTTGAGTCTAATGAAAATGAACAACCAAGTAGGAAAAACCAAACAGAAAACAGCCCCAAAAAGACTGAAATTCATTCAAAATTTTGGAATCAGACTTTGGTATCTTCACTGAGCAGTGAATTAAGCAGTAAACATTCTCACAATACTTCACAAACATTACTCAGTAAAAGTACAAGATGAGGGCTAAGTGGGATTTCTGATTTCACTAAAATTATTAGTGATGAGAACTCAATTATTTTCTGTATTCATGGAGAGGAGTGATAGAGTAACACCACTTTCTCTCATTATCAGTGTAAAATAAAGGTCATCAGCTGGTTACAAAGATCAAAACCTGCAGGACACCATTCTGTGAGCTCCCAGAAAATCCTGGTCATCTATATTCATCCCTGAACTTTGCCTGCACACACTGCATGGATGAATATTCCTGTCTTAGACAGACAAACAGCAGCAGCTCAACACGGTCAGCAGTTTTGTGTTTCATCACCAAACAAAACATCTTGCCAGCAAAGTGATTTCATTAGCATATTCAAACCACTGGCTGGCTCAGTCTGAAGGTCACTTAAAATTCCTTGAAATATGAGATAAAATTTTAATTCTTAAATCTCACATAACATTTAAAATGCATTATTCTTTAGGAAAGTATCTCATAACTCTCACTGAAAATTTAATCCGCACAACTCGATTAATCATCACCAAGCAGTGTTAAAACTGAAAAGTGCACCTTCTCAGGAGGAGAATAATCATCGTGGTAAAACATGATTTTTGCCCTTTGCTGTCTCCTGTCACCGAAAGATCTCATTTTTGTCCCCAAAAGGTACTGCTTGAATATTTTGGGTGAGGAAACCATGTGTTAAATAGCTTGCCCAAGAGAATATGAAATCAGAGGCCAGCCTGGGGATAGCAGCCAGACCTACTGATGACATTTTGATCAGATCTTCACTTATAAAAGTGTACAGCTTTTAAATATATTCCTGTGCCATGGGGAAAACCTCTCACTAGACTGAGATAAGAACTCAGAAATTCCACTTGCACTTTCTGGGGTGTATCCACAGGCAAAGGACCGTGTAAGTCCATTCCTCAGAATTCAGAAGCCACTGCCCAAGATCTGAGCTGATTCAGTCTCTGTGCAAGATGCCAGATAAGAGAGCATTCTTTTCTTTCAAATATAAATGAGAATGGGGGTTAGGGAAAGAGGTCTTTCTGACATTTTTGAAGGTGAGAAGTAAAATTGTATCATTTGTATATGCACACCTCTTAAAATATTGTTCAGGTAAAAGATGGAAAGTGGGAACTCCCAGAGCAAAACACGGCTCAAATAATAGTGCTTGGAGCACCTGCTACTTACAATTTGCATGGGCATAGAAGAATTACTTACTCTTTGAAAACATTCAGATGTTTTCATTTCTCCCCAAGGCAAATGTTTTAATGCTTCTCCTTGGAACTGTGTCTACAGCCCCTTCACAACATCACTGCTCTGCTAAATCCCTTTGAAGAGCCCAACCACACAGACAGAACAAAAAGAGGCAGGAACAACAGGGCTTTGAAATTTCCTTTTAAATCCCAGAGTTGCACTTAAGACTGACAGCATGTACATTTAACATATGGATAAAAGCTTCTCTTCATCGGCAAATGCTCTGACCTAAAGAAGTAGATATTAAAAAAATAAACCACCACGCCATTTTACAGGTGTTAAAACAAGAAAAGCACAACTGAAATACACGCATGGGCGGGGGAAAGCAGAAGAGGGGGAGTCCTTCTGCTCTTTACATAGATTCACAGCAGGGAAATGAAATCCTAGGTTTAACTCAACAGCATTTAGACCTTTGAAATCATTCCCCCTTCCTTCCACACAGGGAGAGCAGGAGTGGCTGTGGGTGAGGAGCCTGGTTCTCAGCCTGGCTCAGTCGTGGTGACCTCCTGCTTTGTACCACACCTGCAGCTGCCCTGCAGTGCCAGCGGTGCAGGAGGAAGGCCACCACCCCCGGAGGAGGCACAGTGGGCCAATTTCCATCTGCTCCAGGGCTGTTGGCCAGCCCGTGAGGCCGCAGGCAGCCAGGGAGCGTCGGCACGAGACACAGGAATTCTGACATTTCACATGCAAGGTGCAGCAGCCACAAAACTTACTGGGAATTCCCTTTTTGGGGGGGATTTTTTTTTCCTTTCCAGAGCAATAAAGCACTCCCCAGGTTGTTCCTCAGTGCCTGAAGTAGCCCCTCAAGGAATGGATGCTTTCAGGCCATACCCTTTTCCTTCCCCTTCCAGATCTCTGGAGCTGGGCTTTTAATGAGGTCTCTGTTAGGAAATTCTTGCAAGAGCTACTTTAATTCAGGGGACTCCCAGGGTACTGAGCACAACACACAAACCCCCCGGGGATTTTAAACATGATTTTTCTCTATGCACTCCTTCCCTGTGTGGGCAAGGATTTCACCAGAGTGAAATTCCTCCACCTGTAATTGCAGCCTCCCCTGGCAGGGGAAGGAAAAAGAACACAAACTGACCACCATTCCCAACACCTTATGCACCATTTTCCAGCATATTGCAGTGGATGAGGTGAAATAAAGGAGTTATTGCAAGAAAAACATAGGCAAACCTTTGTTCTAACTTAAGACATAACACAAATAACATTCTTCAAAGTCCCTGTCAAACTATTGGGGTTTCATTTTGCAAGAATAATAATTATCCATGTGTGATGCTGAATAACAAGTCAGCAACACAGAGGAATCTGTGCAGACTCCATGCTCCAGAAGTGTTATACACAGGGAAATATTAACTTTTCCTAACCACATACCTGGACCAAGGCTGGGCAGATGCAGGAATAAAACATAACACTGCCTAAGGAAGAATTCCAAGAAAAACCCCCCTCCTCATTCACGCTCGGATCAGTATGAATGAGTATTTTCAGAAGGAAAAGGGAAGCAAGCACAGGGAGATGATCTGTAAATATCACCTCTGAGTTCATTATGGTCTCAAGGTCTATGCTGACAGTGGTGCCATGATCCCACCACTGCACTATAAAATGTATTTCCAGGTGTGGACTTCATCAGACCTCACCAAACTTCAACAAATCTAAAATTAAAAAAAAAAAAAAAGAAAATAAATGGCTGCTTTTACTAAGCTTCCTGTGACATGATCCATCACAAACCACAAGAAAAACCTGAAGCCACAGACCTATACAAAACATATTACCCTGAAAAATATAATTCAGCTGGGTGCATCTTCCCAAACCTCCTTAGAGAATAAACAAACATGCAAATTTTTTTCTTATCTGAAAACATATTACCCTGAAAAACATAATTCAGCTGGGTGCATCTTCCCAAAGCTCCTTAGGGAATCAAACAAACATGGAATTTTTTTTCTTTTCTACCATTACCTTATTAATTCACTTTGTTATTTTCTCCTCTTTTCAGACATTGCTTTCCCCCTGACTTTGAACTGGCTATAATTCCCTTTTCCAAACTCCCTCCAGCTACTCAGTCGACTCAACCACACGGTGCAAAGTCACTTGCATTGGAGAGCAACATGTTTTTCTTGTTGCCCAGTAAAACTTAAAACTACAGGCTGAACAAAAATATACAGCATATTAAATAAAAGGCTGGCCTTTCTAAGAGAAAGTTTATATTAGCACATTTTTTTCAGAGATTAAGCATAGTCTAACCTGTTTATATTTAACTAGAAGTGAATTTGGGTGGGGTATTACTGTATCTTCAATGAGAAAGTTACAAAAAACCCAGCACATCCCCTGTCACAAAACTGTATTAAAGGAAATAACCACCACCATTGTCTCTGCCACTTAGCATTTACTAGAAACTGATCAGAGTAATACTGTCATATTCCAATTACTTTTATTTGACACTAGTTTTATAAAATCTAAGCAGAATTTTTCCAGAACTTCCCTTTGGATTTTCTCAGACTGACTAAATATCTACTTTTAGAAATGAATAGACACCAAATTTCCAATTCCAGTCCTGTTGGAGCTGTTTAAAATAGCCGGTGCCCCACCTGACTGCTCCTTTGCAGAGAGGAACGTGCAGGTCTTTGCCTCCCTCTTTGCACCCCAAACACAGAGCAAAAGAGCAAAAGGAACATGAAATCAGATCTCCCTTCTCTGTTTCAGTTCACTGAGAGCATGGTGACTTTTTAAAATGCCTGGGGGAAAAAAACCGAAAACATTTGATTTTTTTAATGTCCCCATGCTGAGATGATTCACAGCTATTGGCATTTATTCTGCTTTACAGTTTTCATGCAGATCATCAGCCAAGCAACCTGAACAATTAATTAAGTTCTTACAATTAAATTCTATTTCTGCCCTTCATGACTGTTCTGTACCAGCCTGAAACAAATTATCTTTGAGTCCCCAAATGATTTAACAGAGATTAACAATGTTAATTCTCTTTAACAGAGAAAGATAATTAAGAAATAAGGAATTACAGAAAAAAACATGCATTTCTAGCAACGCCTGTGATAACTTCTCATCTCCACATAGCAAACACTGTACCTGAACAGATTTCCACAAAGCCATCTCTTAATCTCTTTCTTAATCCAAAACTCAGCCTCATCTTCATGTTTGCAAAACATAACCACTTGTTCTTTTTTTCCGTCAAACTGCTGAAATCTTGTCCATATCACCTACAGAATATTCTTCTAAATGAATAGCAAGATGTATTCCCAATAGCAAGCCATTTTTCAAGAGGCAACAAACTTTATATAGAGAATAAATAAATTTATAAAATGAATACTTCATATCTAAAGAGAGAACTGATTGATATTACTAAGTGCCTCCACCTGTCAGAGGAATTTATTAATAGCTTTGCTTTAAATAATCATTCTCAGGTAAAGATTGCTTATTAAATTTTCACTGTTTGCTCAATGGTTAAAAATTATAAAAACCACGAAATTATCACAGTGGATTGTGTTTGTTTCAAGAAAATCCCCTTTGTAGCAAAAGCTACCAGAGTGATATTAGAAAGGAATATTGCAAAGGAGTTCTATACTTACAGAAAACTATTTGTCATAGAAAAGGGAGGTAAGACACCATTTTAGTGTGAGTTTCGATTTAAATACCTCAAAAATACAGAGAGAATTTCCATGTTTTTACATTATTTTGCATGTTAAAAATAAGGCTACTACTAACCTAAAGAAATTGTGGCAGTATGCTTTGCTCTCACAAGGTGATTTCTGCAAGATCAGAATTTTTCTATAATTGAAAATCATCTTTTAAGCATAGGAAATCCATGGGGAAAAGGGCAAAACTTGCAACATATATTTGTTTATATGCAAATGGATACTCATACTTCAGAGTTCTGCTTCAGAGAGAGAGGGATAGAGCTGATTCTGTGTTTATATTACTCTTACAGCTGAAACACAGAAGCTGCTCATTGTCTGTACAGCCTCCTTGGAAACAGAAATGCTTTTAGTTCCATGAAAGTACACTCTAAATAATAATTCTCAGAATTTTCATAAATATTAGCAATTTCGAGTAAAGCTAAAGAAACAAAAATATGAGGAAAAAATGGCATAGTGGAAGTTATAAATTATAAACCCTAGGACACATTTTGGTCATATCATGCGAAGCACACCCTGGTACCAGGGTGTGTTAGGTCAGAATAACTAATACAGACTAAAAACATCCATTGGTCATGCAAGGTTTCTTACTGTTGTTCTACCAATTCAAATTATATGAGAGTTAATATTTGAATTATTAGTTTTTCACTGCTGTGAAGAGGAAAGAACTGTTTAAACCTTCCATTTCGAGAGTTTGCTGCCCTTTTGTGTTCTCTGGTGGTGAGAGCTGTAGCTTTGAATATGACACCTCAAAACACGCTTCAAAAATGAGCAAGAGCTGAGGTTCAGTGTCATATCTAAGTGTAATCTTTAAATAAATTTCACGGAGGAATAAAATTGTTTTATGCAACATATAAAACTTTCTTAGCAACTTCTTTAACACAATAATCCCAAAATTAAACTTATTTAGTACCCATTTACTTTCAGATTTCTAATGCAAACTACACATTCATTTAAACCCCCTTTTAGCTCCTCAGAAACATTCTTCCCTGCATTAAATTTTTAAATATTTTTTTAATTAATGAATAAGTTAATAAAACATGATGATGATTAATACCACCATGGTGGGCAATGATAACAAAGACGCTCAGATACTTCAGTGTGAAGATCACCTCTAGAAAAAACATGGACCTATGAACACATGTGACAGGCAAACTTTCATATCAAATAACTAAGAAAAAAGGTTAATAAAAGTAATTGCTTAGGTTTTTTTCCCTACTAATTGAAAAATAAAGGCACAACAAATATTCATCTTTCATAAAAAGAAGTAGCTGGAGCATTCAGTACGCCTTGAATTGCAGATTTTACAACACGCTGCATTCTGTCTAAAGAAAAAAATTAGCATAAAAATGAATCAATTGTTATGAAGACACCAATTAAAAAAGGTTGTGTCCTTCACACACACACACTTCTGCATTGTACTCTTTCCATAGCATAGGCTTGAATTTTTGGTAAATCAGGAATCAAAAGTAAGGGTTCTTTGTGTCAGCAGGCATTTTGCATTTCCATTCAAACTAAAGCAGAGTAGATAAATTAATGCTGTCATAGACAATCCAATGTCCAAGCCCACGTAGGTTTCACCTTGTTTTTCCATAGAGGGCCAGAATAATTGCCCCACAGAGATTTTAGTTTTTTATTTGCACTATTATTCCTTTCATTTAAGAACAACAGGAGATAAAACAATTCAGCAAGGTTTCAGTGCTTACATTCAATCAGATACCATAAAACTTAATTATAGGTTGGTTTCATTATTTCCTCTTTTAATTCTATGTCAGCTTCAGGCAGAAGCAACAAATTCTTTGTGCTGTGCTAGCCCCCAGAGACCCCACAACTTGAGGAATTGGTACCCAAGGGTTGCTAGAAGCTTCTTTTGAGAATTGAGGTCATATTCATAAAATAATGAGTGGTAGTCAGAAATGGAGACTGAGATCACCCAGCTGTCAACCTCCAGGTTTAGCAAGTGTTCCACAACCCTTTTTTCCCAACACCACCCACAAGCTGCTCTGCCTGAATACCTCACCTTTGTGATATACAGGTCAAGTTCTTAAAAAGTAGAGTTTTTGGCCTTCAGTGGTAATTATTTAGGTTGTTCACAGAGGTGCCTCATTTGCACTCAGTGAAGGAAAAAATTATTTGCCTTCCCTTCCACCCTTAAAGCACAGGTGAGAGTGCATTACATCCTCCTTAAAAAATAAAAAAGAAAAAAGTTATATCTTCAGGGTAACTTTTCTGGTGTATTAATAGGTCAACTTGTATTGTTTACCACAGACCTAATAGTTACAGGCAAATCAAAGCCTTTTTCTGCTCCAGCCTAGGCACACTCCTCATCTGCAAAGGCAAAACTCAAAATGTGTGTACCTCAAAACGAAGGGTGCCTTCACCTAATCACTTAAACATATTCTGGGAAAGGCACAAACATGCATGCCCTTCTCCATTGATTCTTTATGTGTTTGACCTCTTTTTGTCCTGTATTCTCTAGCCTGCTTCTTTCTTATATTCCCATATCTCTGTCTCGTTACCATTGCTCATCACCTTCTTGAAGATATTCATAAATATGGATTATTGCATGCTTTTAACATGCAGAGGTTTTGGGGTTTTTGTTATTGTGGAGAAAGTTACAGTCTTTTCAATGTTATTTCATTCAAGCACAGGCCAGTTTCCAAAGCCACATTAAAAGGCACCTCTCCGTATTCCAAATTCTGAGCATGGAGAAAAATAGATACAATTGAAAAGATGTTTTTTTTTGTATTGGTGGGTTTTCTTAAAAGATGATCAAAGCATTTTTTCCTTGCTCTTCTCTCATAAAAGTGGAATTGGTAAAAGTGTCCATAAATATTCATCTGAGACTCCCTCTAAGCAGAAAAAAATCTGATCCTGAGGTGTCAAAGCCAGGCAACTACAGAACAGCAAACATCACAGACAAAGGCTAGGGCAGTCTCAACAACAGATTATAGCTCAACACATTTTTTCAATGAACAGACATTCAAAAGTCTTGACAAAAAGAAGAAAACCCATTCAAATGCCTTTACAGAAACAGCCAAAAGCCAAGGAATCACCTGCCTCATCTTCAGTGCCCACACACCTCAACAGGGAAGGTGGGGAGAGAAGCAGAAAACAATTCTTTCATGAACTGGAGGAAGAGAAGGGGAAAAAAGCAACACCAAACTTAAAAAACAAAACAAAACAAAAAAACAAAAACAAAACAAAAAAAAAAAAAAACCCACAAAAACAAAACAGACCAAAAAAATGAGACAGAGGGAACCATCTGTGCTCCCCATCCTTATACCCACACAGAAAGGGGAGAAGTAGGTCCCCTTTTCAGAAGTGTCCCATGAGCCCATACCCACAATTCAACTGAATCCACCTGAAAATTAATTCTGTGCTGCTTAGGATCCAAAGAGAGGCATGGAAAATGGGATGGAGCAGGACCAGAGAGCACAGACCTCATGGCCTTCAGTAAAACCACTCTGTTATGTCAAGTCCCTTCAAGCACCTCCTCTGCAGGTCCTCACAATGCCATTTGGGGTCTGCCTTTTTTCTTTTACATGTTCTCTGTATTCTTCACACATGTATTTGTAACTCTGTCACCTGTTGTATTAGGGACTAGTTTTCCCAGTAATTTTCCATGACCTTTCCCCAGGCAGAAAGACAAAACAAATTCCAGAGCTCCAAACCCCAGGAGGTGCAAGGCTCTGTGCTATCTTGGTTCTTCCTGGGAGGCAAGGCTGAGAACAACTCTTTGGGATACATTCTCATGGAAAAAGCACAGCCAGTGCTGAATGGGGGCTCCAGAGAAGGGGCTTGACCTGCGGGGGAATTGCATCACTGCTCATCCTCTTAATTGGTGCTTTTTTATCAATTATGCTAATCTCCTAAAACCTATTAAAATGTACTCACCCCTGAGGGGTGGGCTTTTGTGGACATCTTTCCATAACTGCCCTAAAGGTCTTCATTAAAGATCTCCTTTTATATTACCTCCTTACTAAAATTATCTCCTGTTTCCCTACCAGGTTGGGAAAAAGGCAACACTCACTCCTCACGCTTGGAAAGTCTCCCCTTCCCTGTGGCTGCCATGGGGATGTCTCAGACCTCACCTATGCCCAGTTCCCCTCTCCAGGATATCAAATCCCTGCTCAGGCAGCAGATGGCACACACTCCATAGGGTCTGACACCAGCTACTGCCAGGAGACAGCTGGTAATTCTTGCGCTGTGCCAAAATCCATGTTACGCAGAAGACAATGAGATTAGTCCCCGAGGCAGGCTGGCAGTGGCCGGCACAGAGCTGTCACACACCCCACACCTTTTGGAGCACAGAACACATCTCCTCACCCCTCTGGGACTATTTACCTCTGAATTTGAACGTGGATATAAGCTTTCAATGACACATGGTGCAGGAAATCTTCAAGGTGGGCAAAGGGAGCCCCTGGAGCAGGGACAGGACGGGGACTGCAGCAGCACTGCTGATGTGACAACTTGCAAATCACCACAGCTGGTGTGTTTGGGCTTGAGACAGAAACAGCACAGGCTGTGAGGTGGACACACCTAATTCCAGGAGGAAATCCGGAGCACCTACCTCTGCCTGCCACCCAAGTCATGCTCTGGAGAGTGTTACATTGGGAAACTGAAAAACGAACAAGAAAGGCATCCACCTCAGACAAAATAAAGGCTGTGTATCATAAGATTTTTCTGCATCCTGGCTTTGACTCTGGGCACAAAACACTGCTGTTTTCATCCTGACTAACTTTTGAAATGCATTTCTGGATGAGCTCTCCAAAGCTGCTATAGGCAAATTAAAATCTGGAGCTTTAATGGGATTGCCGAATTCAGGCCTTTCAGGTCTCTTTGAAAAACCAGTTGCTAAAGTGGCTTAAAAAAACCTTCAATAAACTAGAACTGAGTCTTGGCATTTTATAAAATTTAAGCATTGCTCTTTGAATATTTGGTGATTTGCATAATCTGCAAATGAACCAGCAGCACACCCACACAAATTATATTTGAGAAAAACAACAACTACAGCCACACTCAAAACACGTTCCAAAGACAAAAAAAAACCCAACAAAAACCCCCCCATCACCTTGTTCCTTCAGACAAAAAAAAAAAAAAACCTAAAAAAAAAAAGACCCCAAACCAAACAAAATAAACCAACCAAAAAACAAACAAAATTTAATCAGAGGAAATACTCCTGAAATACTCCTGTAGTTTTGCTGTTCAGCTGTTCATTTTGCTTCCGTGGAAGGCATAGAACAAGTTATGGCTGTTCCTGCCAGCAGGGAGCAGCGCCAGCAAAGCATTTTCCCGGTTTCCCAGCAGGATGAGGCTGCTGCAGCTGCATTTTGTGTGTGCACATCTGCTGGCACACCAAGAGCTCTCTCCCAGTGGTATGGATTATTCCAGGCTGGACCGCACAAAATACCAGCAGCTGAGCCCAGAGCTCAGCCTGGATGCAGTGTGAGCTCAGCCCATCAAAGCTGGCAACTCACAAGGATTTACAGGAATTGATTTGTTCAAACAAATTAACCATCCGACAACAAGCAGAAACAAACAAACAGCTCACTGAAAACCACCCCAAATCCTACAACACTAAAACCCCAACAGATTGTAAGAAAGATACAAAGGCAGAGGAGCAGAGCTTGGTTTCAGCCCTCTGGCTAGTCTTGGGTGAGTACCTCAGGGTGGAGGAAAGCACAAAAAACCAGCCTAGTTAAAATCAGAGTGAAGAGTAGGGGGGCAGGGGGAATCAAACCAGCTTGTGGCCACAGGGGGATTAATTTTCCATTTATTTCCAAGGCTGATTTATTTCACTTAACTTTAGAGATCTGCAGTGAAGATGCCAGCAGCTGGGCCTGGAGCTTCAGACTCTCTTTGTAATCAATAGTGAGAAATAAGTACTTGAGGGCCCAATTGTCTGATCCATTTTTAGACTACATTCTTTTTCCCCCCAGATGAGTTGAATTGGAACAAAAAGTGCCCATTTCTCTCTATTGACCACAAAACAAATCCAGAACAACCAGGTCAGGCATAGCAGGCCTATGCACACATTTTCTCAGTGAAAGTTCCCTCCCCGGAGCTCTGAAAAGCCATTAACATTTCTTTTCACAATTAACATCACCAGTTCAGAAACAACCCAGCCACACGCTTATCAAATGTCCCTCCATCTCACCAGAAAAATAAAAAAGCATCTTCAGAAAGGTACTCCAAGCAATAAAACTTGTCTCCAGCACTCTCAAGCCATTTTCATAACCACTCACCCCCAATATTTTTACTCCTCTTAAACACTGGTTTAAAATATGAATGATTCCTGGCAAACAGAAAGAGTTTCATGCTTTAATTGCAATAAAAATCCATTTTAATTATGTTACCACCTGTTGAGAGAATAAGTTAACTGATGAGAACTGTATAAGCCAAGAACAATAAACCAAGCTGAATGATTGAATAAAGCTGAGAGAATTAGTCTCTAAGTATTTGATTTAATCCTTTGATAGAAGCATCTGATGTACATATCAATAGCAAAAATTGTGAGAAAACAACAGGAAAAACTTAATTTTCCCATGGGTCAAACTCTCCTGCTCTTGATTCTGTTACCACATTAAGCTCTTCACATCTCCATCTTCTTTGATATCTTACCAGGCAAGACTGAAAACAGAATTCATGTACAGTAAAAAAAAAAAAAAAAAAAAAAAAAGCATAAAAGACAACAAACCTACTACTTCAGTAGTTTTTCTATTTACCTTCATTATTCTGTAATATTTTTCTCATGCATGGCATCCATATTAATACAATATCTCTTCCCTCCACTGAAGCTTCATCTGATATTCTGACATTGATTTTGATATTCGTCCACCTGGAAAGACATCAAAAAAGAGAAACCACTGCACTTCAGGCAGCTGTTTAGTGACCTCATCAGTTCAAGGTTCAGTAAGCCAGGATGGAATCTAAATATATTTCAGTTGATTCCATCTTGGCTAGACAATGGCACTTCCCAATTCTCTTCCAGAGTATAAAACATGGCAACAGCGAGGATTGACTCTATATTATGTGACTGTAGATGACAACTTCCTGAGCTTCTGCTCCATGGACTGTTCCTGCAGATGGATAACTATCTTTATGATTTCAAAGGGCATGACCAGCTGAATGAGCTGGGTTTTTTTCAAGGAAATCCAGTCAGTTTTCCTGCAGCTGGAGGGCCACTACCTCTCAGATGGATTGTGATTTCTAGCTATGGATCAGGAAAGCGTGACATGCTGCTAGGCACAGGGGAGAATAATAATCAGAGCTCAGATACTTAGAAAATCCAGTTTCCCAGGGTTTTAACAAGGAACACCATCTGTCCTCTTTTTACTATTCTGATACTCAGGTTTCCCCTGCTGAGGACGTCCTTAGATTTGAAAGCTCCTGAACCTTGGCTAATTTCCCCAACCCTTTTCCTAAGGGAGATCTCTCTTGCTTTTCCTTTCATTTGCACTGTGATCTCTTCCCAGCTACAGAGTTAGAAACATCCATCCTTTCTGAGCACTGGAAACAGACCTTGGACAGAAATTACTCTCCTAGAAATTCAATAATATGATTTGAAAAATAGTACCAGAAAAATGCATACTGTAGAAGCAACAACTGATTATGTCAAACCCAGGAATATTTTCTGAATCTCAGTGATTTGGGAAAGTAACCAGCTCACAAAGAAAAGAATTAAAATTCCAGGGAACTGCACCTGCATCCAGAATGCTTTAAAGAAAGAGAATCAGAAAATGAATATTCCTAACAAATAACCAGGTCTGGGAACTTAGTTATAAAACAATCCTCACTACTTAGGGATCAAAACCTGGATAAAACATAGGGAAAGGGTCACAGGGACACACAGAGCAGTGTGCATACCTTCCAAAAAGTACCTCACCTCTCGTGGTGCAGGGAATGAGCTGGCTATTCCCCACTAGCCAAGAAATCAGGACTCATGGCACACCAGCAGATATAGTCAGTCAAATTTCTCCCTCTATTTCTCTCCACTTTTGGACATCAGGCCAAAATTTTATCTTGCTGCTCTGCATGGTTAAACAGGGAGAGGGCTCCAGCCCAGTGCACTGAAATATTTTTTAGCCCGTAGTTCATGGACTGCTGGTGGTTCATAAAACAGAAGGTGGACTGTGAAATGCTTGCTGCATCAGCCCCTGCTCCAAAAGCTTATTCCCATACACAGGAGCAAAATAAAATGCAAAAACAGGAATAAATAAAGATAAGAGAATATTCCAACTCCTGCTTAATATTTTCTTTGTTAAAAGCAAATGCTGTGGCAAAGCTGCAAACACAGGTGTTTTCCAGAAGGTAAGCTATCCATAGATTAAAAAAAAATAACTACAAAACCAAGAAAAGGTACAAGATGCTGTTTCCCTTAAAGGTTGCCTTGTAGGCCTGTGGACTTCAGAGCTGTCAAGTCTCTAAAAAACTGCTTTCTCTTCAGGAAAACAGTAGAGAAGAAATTGTAGAAGTAGCCTTGATTCTGTGTTAGCATGTACTTTCACACCCTTGTTTGTGATGTGCAGAAATAGAGCCTGTGCTGCTGCCAGTGAAACTCATAAACGTTATTCTCAATGAATTCAGAATCTGGACTTCATAAAATTAATTCTTGTACAAATCAAAAAATGTGACTTAAGCACTGATTGAAATTGACAGCTTGTTTTTCTCCCTCACTTCAATCCCTATAAGCCCAAGTTGTTCCAATTAATTTCCTGACAGGCAGGTATCCAGATCACAAGCAAAACTCCAAATAAACTTTGGCATTCTCATCAAAAATCTCAGCAGAGCTCCAGAGAGCAGAGCAAGTTTGCAGGCCATCCCAAATGCAGTCCAATATGAATACAGACCCAAAGTACAAAAATAGGATGTTCAAGGGGAAAAGCAAAATATTTACTATCTCTGCATGAAAAAGCTTCTGGTTCCAAAGCACCAATCACTGCCTTTAGTGGCAGAGGGAGGCACCTGAATTAGTGACTGATGGTTTTTAGGACTTTTATATACTCTCTGAAAGGGATTTTAACTGCGTGTCTGGCTTCCAGTTGCTCGGTTTCTGAAAGGAAACCTTTATTCCTGACAAGCTCTAAGATCCCCGGGTAAAGAGACGTTTGGGAACTCATTTCTTTCAGGAAAGATAAAAAAAGAAAGAAACTTTAATTTCTTCAATAATTTCTGGTAGGACATTTACCTGTTCCTATCTTATTTCCATCATTCATATTTAATTACAGTTAATTAGCAAACAATGGAAGGCAAACAGGGAAAAACACTTGAGGTAATCCATGGATGGGACCCCCTGCTACTGAAATGTGCAGGAACAGGAAAACTGACATGGAATGAACTATTAAAGTGTTTTTATGAAAAGGCTGAAGTACTCCTCCTCCTCTCCCCAAAACAGAGGTCAATGGGAGCATCTGTCCTTTACACTCCAGAAGCTGAAATCTGTCACAGGAAGAGCCCAGGGTACTTGAACTGCCTAAATGACTCTTTTCTGTTACTTACAAAGTAGAAGCAGCAAGGATTTTGAAAACAGAGTGTGAGCTATATCCCAAACTCTATATTTAGATCATATAAAACATAAATTTCAGGTTATCAATTCAAAAAATATCAGAAAGGTTGAATTGGTAGTTTGAAAGGACGTGGTGCCCATGGAGGAAGCATTTTCACACAGGACAGCAAAAGCCCGTACTTTGAAAAGCTGCAAATCCTCTAGGTCTCTATGGAGAAGGTGAACAGACCAGCCCAGAAGGCTCTGTTGAAGAAGAGGAGGCCTCTCTGTGTGTCCCTCAGGAGCTCAGCTCCTGCCCTTCTCCTTTCCTGGGCCCCTGCTCATTGCCACAGCCACAAGCCAGCGCCCAGAGGAGGTGAATCCAACCGGTGCTTCCAAGTTGCTACAGCTTCACCCCACTGGAATTCAACAGAAATGGGTTTTTACAACTCCTTGCTCCCTGGCAGCTGCAGAGACACAGCAGACTGGCTCTGCAAAGTCCATCAGTGATGCTCTGTGTTGTTTGCCTTGACTTCTTTGTTCACGGTTTTCATGAAAGCAGTGTTGTAGCACTTCACATCCTTTCAAGGGAGCTGTTAACTACAGCAGGGAAAACTTCCCACTCTGCAAGACTACAGGGCCACAAATCTGTCTGCATTTTCTGTTTGCTACAGATGAAATGCTCTTTGCTGTGCCTCGGAACATGGGCAGCAATGGGGAAACAAAGAAAAGCAGTAAACACATTTACTGCATTCACTGTTAAGCAATATAATTCTACTAAATATTCAAGTTCAATACTGCAATGATTTCCTTTTGAATGAAGTTCACTCAAACATCTACATATATATATATATACATACATATACATATACACAGAGAGACATATCAAGAAAGCCATATAGAAAATGTTTCTGTTGGATGAATAATTTTTCTAGCTTGGTTTGGGGTTTTTTCTCCAGAGGTCACTGATACCTGATGCATTTTCTTTAATTTCCAAACTTCATCAATTAAAAAGAATAAGACCACTTTTTTTTAAGCAATGGTTGGTTTTTGCCTTTATCTCGTTATAACTGGATATATCAAGATAGAAGCCACTGTAATATTGAGAATGTGTGCAGGTTTGTAAGTGCTATGCTCTGGGTATGCTGACTGCTAAGTTTGTTTAGCACTACATTAGCTGTCTTTTTTTGCCAGCCATGTCCTGCCAAGAAATTCACTATAAACCGAGATAATCCTGCGGAGAAGTTTGTAACAGCTGATGCTAAAAAATAAGCCTGCAAAATAACTTGTCATTCTCTTTAAGTAAAGAAAAATGTACTATACGGCCTGAGAATAAGCCCTGATTTAATACCAGCTACTGAAATTCCAGTGAGCAGCTTCAGCAACAGGTGTCTGCCTGCAGTCATCTTCTGTGTGGGATGTAATAAAAAAAGCAATAAATAAAATTACCTTCTCCATTTTAGAGTCTTAGAACTCCAGATCTCAAAAATGTACTTCTTCACTGCCTGAGAGAAAGAATACAAGGCATTGTTTTCCACTGCCCTCTTCATGAGCAGGTTATCCTGGCTGGATTCCCTCTCCCTTGGAGGCATCCTGGCCCTCAGGTTCCTAAACCCCTTTAGGCAGGGCAGTCCCAAGCCCTTGGCTCTGTCCTCACCCTACCACAGGTGCAAAAAGGGAGACAGGAGGGCTGTCCAGGGTGGTTTAAATTAACACTTCAGGAAGAGAGCACACATCAAAGCCAGCCTGGATGGGGCTCTGAGCAACCTGCTCTAGAGAAAGGTGCGCTTGAACACAGCAGGTGGATTGAAACCAGCTGATCTTTAATGTCCCTTTAACCCAAACCACTCTGTGATTCCATGATCTGCACCACTTTGGTCATGTTGGCATGATGGAGGAGTGGTGGAGGCAGTTTCAAGGATGGGATTTTCATTTAACTCTCTGGTAAAGTCATTCTAATCAAATTTCTGGGCACTCCAGGTGAGTAAATAGGAATTATTTGTGTGTTATAGTTTGCTTCTACAATTTTGGTTTGTGGTAGACACATCTTTGAATTTGAAGCTTTTCTCTTTCTTTTCCAGAAATGTCCAGGGCTGAGCAGCACTGCCACACTTCAATTACAGGTGCGATTTCTCAAGTAGAAAGTGGTGTGTCCCCGATGCCTAAGTGTGCCTGCCACTGCAGAGGAAAAATACCCACTGTTATTCAGTCTTAGATTTACAAATACAGGCTCCTTCTCTCTTATGGATCTGAATTAACACATTGGAATTCTCACCACTCCCCCTACCAAAATAAAAGTAGCTCAAAATCCCAAACAAAAGAAAACATAACAAAACCTTCTTCTACTTGTACTTTATAACAATATCATGCTTCCTGTTGAAGTCAATTGTACCAAATCAAATACATAAGGAACTTAATTCCAGGTATAAACAGTACAGGCAATGAAAAAACCTGTCTATATATAGATATATATTTAGTAAGGAAAAATCTCTATATTTCTGATGCACCCTGTCTTGTGATGGCACCTTACTGCCAGCAAGGAAAAGCCTGTGGGTGTTCCCCTGAAAAAACCCAGCCACAAACACAAACAAAACACCCACACCAAAATCATGTCTGTTTGTCCTGTAGCACTGGATTGGGAGAGATGACTCCATGCTTTGTTGAAGAGTGTTTATTCCCTTGTACTGCTTTTCAAAAAATTAATTGGATAACCCTCAGGTTTCAAGTGCTTCAGTCAAGCTATACCTAACCACTTTCCTCTCTAGCCCAAATCCTCTCTTTTGCAAATGTCATTGTCAAAGCCTCTGCCTCTCATACTCTGTGCAATAGACAGCACATCCAAAAAGTGCCATCATGCCCTACTGAAACCTGGAGTCCAAACCACATCAAATTTAGTGAACTGACTGCATCAGTCAACAGATGATGGCCAATACCTTCTTCCCAGGCTGTCAATGTTCACATGCTTGGACAGAAGCAGCTTTGTCCAGATTGCGGGCATTACTTTCTGTAGAGATCTCCCACATATTTTACTCACCTCCCAGAAGCCAAACACATGGTGGTTTTCTATTTCCAGCGAGCTCTTTATGTCTAGACAAGCTGCGGCCATCTCCTGTTCATCACAGAGCACGCAGGAAAGTGGCAAATGCTCAGGATGGAGGTGTGACAAAACAGAATATTTTAATTTTCTTCCCTAAACTTGGCTGTGGTCTCAGAGCCTGCACTGAAGCAGGTTCACTGTCTGCCTTGAAGTGACAGCAAATGTTCTCCATAAGCCACACAAACCCTCCTAACCCTCTCCAGACATTTCCTAGGAGGTAACAAAGCATTCCACTTGAGAGCTGTTGTGGACTTTTATACATCACAGTCTGAAGGCAACCAGCTACTAACCACTGCATGTTGGGTTACACTGGAAACAGCCAGCAAACACAGCTAGAAAGTGTTATTTTAAATTCCTGACAGGACAAATAGATGCAAAAAAAAGAAAAAGGTGATAGGTCTAGTGGCATTGATATTTGTATCTCAATTCTTTCCATGGTTATTAGGACACCTACCAACTTTATGGACAAAACAGAGATTGTCAGGAGCTGAGAATGGAAGTTAATTCCTGTAAGAAGCAGGAGACCATAACATTCACTGACACTTGACCAAATAAAGGTCAGGAGTCACAGCCAAGGCCAGAGTGGGAAGTGATCTACAGATTCCCATTTAACTGTGAAAAGGATAACCTTTTCTAAAAATAAACAAACAAGTTATTTCTTTAGAGGAGACAACAAACTAAATGAGCTTTTGTAGTGGAAATGAGAATTGAAGTTGACTGATGGCTTCAAAATCAGTTATACTTACACAGCAGTGGTTTTAGATAAATAAGAAAAAAGAACATGCTGCTTGTACATCTGTGATCACCTCCCTAAAGTGCAAACCTGATTGTAGGTCTGTAAAATAAGGCAGAAATAACCAGCTTCTGTCTCTCTGGACATTGCTGTAAATAACAGCAGCAGCAGGCTGGGGTCAGCTCATAACCATTCTGATCCTTGCATTAGGAAGGTCACCCATGTTGTTGCTTCCTGCCCTGCTTCTCTGGTGTAAATCTATTCAGCTGTTCCCTATTTAGTTAATTCCAAGGTGGGGATATTAAAATGTAATCCTAAAGAAAGATGCTAATATAATATTATTAGGATATATTACAGATGCAAATATATTATATTAGGATTATACATTATATGTAACTATCCTAATATAATCCTGCACAAGGTATTATCACACTGCTTTAAATTACTCAAATTCTTAGCAATTATTAGCCAGCTAATCCACACCTTGCTGGGTATGTAAATGGTGGAAAAGGCACATCTCCTAGGTGGATCCTCTTCCTGCACTTCTTGAAACCATTACTAAGTACACACTGATTTTGAAACATGAAAATTTTCTTTTACATCTGCAAATTTAAATGTAACACAACACACTGTTAATTATCTGTTCTGTGGGAAACCCAAATGAACATTTTTAATCATATTTTTTCAGTTTTTTGGTAGAGCTAAGAGTCAATTTTATCCCCTTGAGAGAGGAATTTTGAATAGTGTGATCCTAATGGACTACATGGAACCCCATGGTTCCCACAGAGCACAGGAAAATGGATCAGATCCATCCAGCATTAAAATGACACTTTTAAAAGACAAACTGTCCTCTTGGAATGAAGGCTCAGATTCTTTATAAAAATACATATATGATTAATAGTTGATTGGTGTGGATCATTTCACAGCACAAAAAGTCAAAGCTCTTACAGAATTTCTGCTTAAAATTGTGAGTAAAATCTTCCTCTTAATATACACTGATTTACAAAATTACAGCATGCCTAAAACAACTATGCACAATCAAAAGAAAGTAGCTGATTTTTTAGAATATTTCATGATTTTCTCCTGTTCATTTAATAGAGGAATATAAAACTTTCAAAACATTTTCTTTTGCAACCATTTCAACAACTATTTATAGGGTGAAACAGAAATATAAATTTGACATTTGGACTCCTTCAAAAGTTGTACAACATTCTGGTTACTACTATTTTGATTTAATCACTTCTTTTTATGCTGCAAACCACCAGCAGTGAAAATTATTAATAATATAACTGATTATTAAATTCAGAATTGGCTCAAATTCAAGCATACAAGATATTTGTGTATTCAGAGTAGTAAAAAATCCAACAAAACCAAAAACAAAAAAGCCCCAACCAATCCCCTTTTGCCTTGAAATTTGAAGTGATTGCAAATTAACCCAGATTCCAGCAGTAAATAATTTTTGTGCACAGTACTCCAGTCACCATACAGAAAATAGCTGAAAGAGGCACCATGCAAAGAATTTTCTCAGGTTGACAGTATGTTTTTAAACCTGGGTTTTCTCAAGAATAAAAAGCAGTATTAAACTGAAAGTTTATGTTTTAATACCATATAAAGTCCTGCACATTAAAATTGGAGCTCTGGATGTCACGTGAGATATCCATCATGGCAGACACTATTCAAACTGCTGGAAAAAAAAAAAAAAAAATCAAAACGTCCACATGTTTCCAGGACAACTCAAATTCTTGAAAAATTCTTGTCTTGCTAGCACTTGGCCTTGCTAACAATTTCTGCCAAATTAATTACTATGAAGGCAGCCAAATTTTTTCACCTTCTCTATTGCATATTTCTCCTTTAATGCACTGCTACTGGTGAGTAAATATCACTGTTCTCTTGCATTAGGGTTCCTGTCTCAGTCCAGTCAAGCTGAGAAGTGGGTTCTTCATACACAGATTTAAAAAATATTATTTAATTCTTTGGCCAGGGATGTTTTTGGGCTTCAAATATCGTGTCAAATATCTTAAGTAAGCTGAGTGACACCTAAATATCATTTTCTCATATGCAGTAAGAATTATTCTTCCTGACTTATACTGTAGATTATAAGAGCTCTGTCACCTCAACTTCAGTTCTTTTTGCTACAGAGGCTTTAAAACATACATTCTGAGTAAGAAGCTAAATTGGATGTATGTTGCATGCTTCTCTGCACTTAAATAGTATTCTATCTTTGACAATAACATCCTAAAGAACTTTGCTCAAGACTTAAATACTCTAAACAGCAAAAATGTGAGATTTTTGCTGAGTATCTTCTCCCTCCTAAGTGTCAAATACAACATATCTTGTGCTGGGAGGGGAAGACTGAGAAGGGGGAAATAATTATGCTGTGCAGCTTGGAAGGCTGCTACGTGTCACAGCTAAGGATTTTTTAGACTCATAGAAAAAGTTGCTGAGCCTTGTACTCTCAGATAATTTTGTGAGATGTGTATTCCTGTGTCTTGTACTGCTGCACAGTGTTCTGTTATCTGCCCTTCTACCTCCTTGTGAAATATTCTCATGAGCAAGGGCAGAGTTGCCTGCATGGAAAAGCCAATTTCCTTGCTAATTCAGTGGGCTCTTATTACCTTCCAGAAAGCCAGAAAAAAGAAAGGACTGCAAATCTGCAACAAGTCTGGGGCACCTTTGGAGAACACCAGGGACAGACAGCAGAAGAAAGAAAGAAATGGCCAATGTTGTGTTGCACCCCTAAAAAGTTAAAAGATTTAAGAAAATATTTAATATTTAAGAAAAGGCTGCTTCCTGTCTGTTCCTATCAACAGTTTGAACCCCAAATTGCTAAGTTCAGTACTTTTTTTTCTTTTTTTGTGCTAGAAATGTGGCCGTGTCAGTCTGCCCAGCCTGCATCCAACATACATAAATACCATCCTGGCAAGTTTCCTCTCTTTATCAAAAGTAAGGAATACCACTTAGACCTGTGGCAGAAGATACAGCAAAGCCCTAAGGCTGGAAATGGGTAAACTAAACTTTATCAAAAATTTACAACCCAGTTTCCAAAAGATGTTTAAAGGCCAAAAGGCACAAATAGCACCAGGAGCCATCGGCTGTTTTAAGTAATGATCGGAACAAGAAGGCAACTTCCCCCACTGATGTCAGTGCACAGAAAATAATGTGGTCCTGTACAAGGAACTCTCATCATTCAAAGGCTTTGTAGAGCACGAAGCCAGCAAAAGTTGTCTCTGTTCAACTCTGTGGTCCTCCTGCATAAAAACAACAGCATTGTGCTAATTATATCTTTTGAAGAGAAGTAGATAAAACCTGCAACCTTTAACCACACAGAGCCTACTTCAACATCTCTAACATCCTGAGCAGAAAAAAAAATTAAGGATCCCCAAAAGACCATAAACAGTACCAGTTGCATTTTGTCAATTAATTAATATACATAGACAGATTAAGAGATTAGAGATTATAGACTCAGGTTTGCTTAAGAGGAGAAGAGAGAGAGGAGTTTGCTCTCAAGAGGAGATTCATTATCATGGAATTTTGACCATGAAGATAAACATTGGCAGAGTCCTGATGTTTTTGCAGGGTCTAAATCCTGATGATCTCCATTGACACCCAAAGTCTCAATAAATTAGACTCCTTAAAGAACTTAGCAAGAACGAATCTTCTCAGAGAAAAAAAGGTATTAAAAAGACCAGTAGTTCTTATGAGGGCTGGTTGTCAAATGGCAAAATTAGTGTCTTCATAAGTTTGGAGACAAACAGAACAATATCACTGAATGCTCAGGCTCTTACTTCCACTGGAAACAAACTTTCTTATTTCATCTCCAAATATCTAAGAACCAGACAAGAAAGAGAAGATGGTTTTGTAAAAGACCATCTTTTACAAAAAGGTAACAGAAAACTCTGTCAGAATGGGAAGACAGACTCTGCTTTCCCTCATTCTGAGAAGGGGCTGTGATGACTTTGCAACCCATCCTGAAGATTTCCTTTCATTCCCATCCTGAAGTGCAGTACTGCACTCCCAGGCCAGCTGTAACCACTGTGCTAGCACAGAAAAAGGGTCGAAATACTTGAGAAAAGCTCCTTGAGAATTCAAGAATTTGTGTGCATGAATTCTTCACACTCGAGGAGCTGCTGCCTCTTGAGGGAAGGCAATTACACATTTTCTCACCTGGCTGGGAGTTGGATGAGCTGGGAGTTAGGCAGGCAGCGCTCTTGAGGGAAGGCAATTACACATTTTCTCACCTGGCTGGGAGTTAGGCAGGCAGCACTGGCATGCATGGGCAGGAGCTAATTAGAGTCAGCTCCCAGATGGGGAAGGCTGGAGCTGAGGAAGTTCCAGTGTGGAGCACCATCATGGCAGTGACCTCAGACACTCCTTAACGCTGACCCTCTACAGCAAGTCACCTCTGGTGCACCTCTTCACTGCTGCTGCGAGCTGTTCCTCTCATTTTCTGTTCCTGGCAGTCAGATTTATTTTTTTTTTTAAAGTAGTGCTTCACACAAATCCACACGACTCGCAGCCCACCATTCCCAGCCTTCTTGCCTCCTTGTCTGTGACTCTGCTTCCCATTTGCTTACTGATAGATGCTCCAACAAAAATTATTCCTCAACAAAAGTAAGTTTCACTTAGCAACAGTTTCCAGGTGAGATGTGCCATCCAAACTCACTGCAGAGGCATTTCTTTGACTGAAACAAAGGAACATCAAACCTATTAAAACACTTAATAAAAAATCTGTTCAAAATACAGCAGTCTTTCTCTATCCTAGCAACTACCACTCTCTTAAAAATATTTACTAAGAAGACAAGCAGGAAAGTAATTTTGCATGACAGCAGGCAAGAGAATATATTTACTGGACAGCATTTGTCAGACAACCTGGGAAAAAAAAGCTGTATGAGGAAGCTGCAGCTCAGACAGGAAGATTTCAGCTAAGCCTTGAAACAGGAGCACACAATGTTAAAAAGTTCCCAGAGGATCCTAAACTACATGAGTTCTTCCCAGAATTCCCATACAAACACAAGGCAAATGATTAAAATGGCAATGTGGAAGGAGAAGAGGGAAACAAAACCCATGGACACTGATGGAAACAGCTAAAGGGGGAAATGGTGAATACAAAGATTGGGAAGAAGAACCAAAGATGTCTACATAATAATATGACACAGGTGTGTGGAATGAAGGGTGGCTTTTTTACCCTATCAGTTGGCTTTTGCATTTTTTTAATCTTCTGCTCAAACAAACAAAAACATCCTGAGCTCCAGCACTATAATATTACAGCGTATATGATAAAAGATGGAGGCAGAATCACTGCATGCAAATATAGTCAGGTAAAACTGACTCAATGCCAAGGAAAGACTTTGTGGACTTTTTTTAAAAACAGTTGTGACAATGGAAAATGCCACTGCAATGACCACAGCAGAGCTCATGCAAGCCTGAGAACCTCCTTACACTACTGTTTATGGTTAGAGTAGCATTGAAAGGCAAATTATTGGCTATGATGAGAACCATTAATTGTTATTCATCCAGCCCTGCACTGCTGCAGGACCCCATTTGTTTACACCAGACACAAAAAACAGGCTTGGGATCATGCATGAATCTGGGTAGCACTGTAAACACCAAATATCTAATTAATGCCTTAATGCTTCGTTAATTTTTTTCTCAGTTCCTCCTGTTAAACCTCCAACAGGTGACCCCCCAAAATTTCTCTTTATAAGCAAAAAGCTTTTCTTAGGTCATTTGAATACAGAAAGAAAGCACTTTATATGTTTAGTTGCAAAAATGACAGACTTTTAGGGCTGTTAATATTACAGCATGAGTTAAGAGAGACCAGTGGATATTGTGACACAGGAATAGAGACTCTGTACAACAGGCAGAACTGAAAATAATCTCATGACATTTATAGACTTTTCAGAGTATTTCTGTCCATAAAAACCAGAAAAGACAGAGTTCTTTTAGTTACAAATTCTGTCTTTTTGTTGATTTTTGTTTGCCATTTGTTACAGTTTTGCTTCAATTTAGAAGATAAACAGCAATAGAACGAAGTTTTTGTTTGACAAGCTCCAATTATACACCTGGTAAGAGTTCTTCACAGTAGCACTTGAAATTCACTTTCATTCAAGACAAAACTGTCAAATTCATTTAATCACTGAGAGACTCGAATAGGAAGTTCATCTGTCTCCAGTTATTTTTTAATGAAATACTCCTACACGCCAGGTAGTTATCACAGAGAACTAGAAATGTAGGAAAATATCTTTTGGTGTAACACAGATGAAAATTTTTAATCAATATTAGTTTATATCTTTTACCTGCAAGAGTATCTTTAGCCAACCTGGGGGGAAAAATTGCTACTTTCAACTTGGCTGCCATGGTAACATGAAATGGTCCAATTTATTGCAGTTACCACAAATGCTATTAATCCTGGGGATGACCATGGGTGGCAATGAGCCATACTGAGGAAGATTACTTTCTTTTAAGTTTTGCTAAGGGATTTGGGAAGAAGTATAATAAGCAGCACTGAAGATGATAGCTGAATAGAGACATTGGAAAAATGAGTTAAAACTGAAGATCTAAGCAATTTTTTTGTTCATATTCCTGTGCTGAATAGCACCAATCACTGAAAAGGCAAGGCACAAGTCTGCTTGCTTTTGGTAGAGAGTAGCAAGTTGAGACTTCAGTAGTTTCTTTTGCTGCTTTAGTACAGTTGGAAACAGTTTTCTGAATCTGTAAGTCTGGTTTCAAGCACACTTTTATTTCCCATGAGAACAAAATGGGACCTGTAACTGTTCTGTCTTTTCTTTTTCCTCTTAAACTTTTAAAGAAAGAACATGCTGGTTTATATACCCTCTCCCTCCCTACCAGGGAACTCGACCACATGTCCAGATATTTGGGATGAGAACCACAAATCATTCTGGTGGAAAGGTCTCTAGAGATTATCCAGTCCAACCTGCAGCTGAAAGCAAGACAAACTCCAAAGTCAAACCAAATGGCTCAGAGTTTCAGACATTCAAGTTTTCCATACCTCCAGGTATGGACATTCAACAGCCTTCCTGGGCATCTGCTGCAGAATTAGACTTCTCTGGCAGCAAATCCACCCCCCTTTCCCCACAACTTCTCTTATTTTCCACCGGAATTTGCCTTTTCATGACTTATGGCTGTTGCCCCTTGTCCCCTTGCTGTGCCCTGCCAAGGGGAGCTCACATCACTATCTCTCTAATACCCCCAGCAACCAGAACCTCTCCAAATCCTTCCTTCTCTACGGTGAATAAACCCAGGATCAGGCCCCTGAAGGCACTGACAGGCCTTACAAAGCAATTGCTGATCAGTAGCAGTCTGAGATATTTTATTGATCTAAGCAAAAAGTCAAGAAACACTTCAATATAACTATTCTTACAGTAGAGTGTTTCCATGCTATATGAAAAGGCGGTGTCATCATAAGAAAATTACCGCAAGAAAATTTTCCAGCACAATCACTGTGAAAGCACAATCATTATTAGGAGCCAAGACTTGTATCATGCTGTGCTCTTAAAGCTGGGGGTGGCAGAGATTGCAGGAAACAATCCATACCTTCTGTTGGTATGATGGTCCAGAGTAGTAGAAATGCGTGCATCAAAATTTGTAGGATCAGCTGAGGCACTTATTTGGTGGACCCTAAAAAGTGCCTCCTGCTGCCCAGGGACTGAGCTCACTTCTGAGTAAGGGTTTCAGGTCTGCAGAATTTACCAAGGGAGCTACTAATTACCAGATGTGTGACCACAGCAGAAGGTTTTCCAGTCAGGCCTTAAGGATCGCTGTCTCACTCCACACTTCCACACCCTCATTTCTGCCTCAATTAACAGTTTGTTAGAAGCTGTTCAACCTCTTATTTCACAGCCTGTTTGTACCTTTGATGTGCAATCCACAGGGAACCTCCTTATCTTAAAGCCCCTGGTTGATGAAATATTTTTTGTTGCTTTTTTCCCCTCTTCTTTACTTGTCTACAAGCAAATTGTCTTTTGCCCCACAGGTATGACAACTGAACAACACAAATATAGGCAGCAGTACATAATTTTAAAGAGGCATCCCAAAAGAAGAGAAATAATTTCAAATTAATTCTTTAGTCTTGTTCTGTGGATGACTGAAGTGCAAGGTAGGTATAAGATACTTCACAGTCACTAATTAAGCATAAGAAGCTTCTGAAATGTAATATGCGTGGATTTCTACAGGATTATGCAGAGCTGGCATCTGTTGCTTACTAAAAAAAAAAAATTAACATTTATTAATGTATTTGGATTTAAGGCAAATTGTACACTGGCAAAGAATAAGTTTCACTTTGCAAGTGGTTTTGTAGGGCCTTGGAACAACCACCCTTGGAAATGAGTGGAAAGAAAATGCCTTTCCCTAACAAATACATTTGTACAGAAGCCCTATTGAAGCAATTAAAAGCATCCTACTTTTTGGAAGTTTGGAAAAGGATATTCCTGTCTTAATTCTTTGGAATAGTGAGCAACTATATACATGACAAAACCAAACATTATTCTAATCCTGAAAAAATAAATCACCAAAATGGAGCTTGAAAAAGTCAGCACGAGAAAAACAGGAGATTCCTCTGGGCTATATTTTAACTTCTCATTAAACAGGAGATTTTTTTTTTTTAACAAATTATGTTCCACAATTCCAATGCAAATAGAAACTTGTAGGGGGCAGCTGGAATTAAAAGATTTAACAAAGGTTTTTAATACAGATAATTTTTTTGTGCAAGTACATCTTATTAACAGACGATTTCACAAAGGTTAATTGTTGCCATCAAAAGGTGATAATTAGACATTTCTCACAGTTCAGCTTACTTAGAGAAATACATCTCTATTCAGGAATATAATCAATCATATTCTTAAGATAAAAGGGAACTTCCCAGCATGCACATTTACAGGAGAACATCTATCACTCACACCTACTGGAGAATTAATGATAGAACCATTTCCACTATCCTCATATTATTTAATACTGCAGATTACTTCAAATGGCAGGAAATCCTCATTAACATTTATTTTTGCCTAACTTGAATCAGACCACTTCTTTTTCAGCCACCTGGAATAAAATGAAGAAATAAAGGGATGGGCAGCAGTTTACTCTCCACCCTCAATATCAAAGGTGAATGGAAAGGAATGCTAAATGAGGAGACACTAAAGAGGCTTGGACTAGGAATGCCAGAATAACCAACACCAGAATATCTGATATAAAAGAGATTAGGGATTTTTCTTTGGAGTTGGACAGCAGTAGATCAAATGTGCTTACAGAAGAAGGCACTGAGCTTCAATATTCCTCACCATCCCTGATTAAATACATCTTGAGACTTGATCTTCTCGTGAAGACTTTTCCTAATTAAGCCATTTGATAAGCATAATCCTAAATTAATGGGCAGTTTTGCTTTACCTAGAGCCTATGGTTTTCTGCCGATAGGACTGGTAACTTAAAAAGTTCCAGCCTTGAACTACAACATTTATAAATATGTACATATAAATAAATCAAATATAAAAAGATCTTGTTTTATCATTAGATTGTGTAAGACTCTTTCTTCTTTTCTTCTATAACTAACAGATCAAATTGTTGAGGCTGCTGCTATCTATGTCATATTTCTGTCCAAAGTTGAATTTTTGGGGTAAGGAGGGTTTTTTTCTCCTTGTCTTAGGTAGTGTGGGGGTTATTTTTTTACAGGAGTCAGCCATTTCAGGAAGAAAATCAGAATAAAAGAGCTCCAGTTCTTTTAGAAAGGATAAAACATTCCTTAATTTAAAACCTCATGTCTACTTTAAAGGCACTGAAGGATGGGTAGGAAGAGTGTGTCCCTGATGTTGGAAACACAATTTCATCTGCTCAAACTTGGCAAGTCGAATGACTTTCAAAACTCTGGGGGTCATGAGTAGTCAGCAGACACCACGACAAAAGCAACTCATTTCCAGGGGCCATCAGGAGCATTAGACAAGCTCCAGCTCCCTGGGGAAGCTGGAGGCTGACCTTTTTACACCATCACTCTCCTGCAGTGCAGAGAGCAGAGCCGCAAGGGATGGGCAGGAATTTCTCTGCTTCCTTGAGACATGCACAGAGAGGTGCAGGAACACAAATGCCATTTAATGCCCTTGACCATCCTGCCACTTCTGAACCCCCAAAAGGTGTGGAAATGAGGGTGCATTATTTTAACAAAAATCAGGATGGATGGCCAAGCAGACAGATGGAGCAGGACTGAAGCCATGTGGGACACAAAGCCAAGGAGACAGAGCATGGCTCAGGTGGCTGAGTAAGGAGCCAGCTGGGTGGGACACAAAGTGGGATTGGTTTCACCCAGTTTTAGACGTTCATCTGTGGATTAGCCCACCCTTCGTTCAGGGAGCAGTGCTAGAATGCAATCCCCTCTTTCTGTTTTAGGTGCCATCTGTGAGAGCTCAGACACAAAAGCCTCCATTGTAAATTCCCCCATTTAGTTGTGTGGTCCTCCTGAAGCCTTTTGTGGGCAGAGAGCTAAGAGTCAAAACTGGGGTTCTTACTCAGCAGGAGACCACCAGGACTGGGAAGTTTTGGTTATTTTTCAGACAGCCTTCATTAAATAAATGTTCTCCAGTCTGAAGAGTGTTTCAGAAAAGATTACACTTTTTGTGGGAGGGAAATAGTAAATTAACATATTAATGAAATGCATACAATGTGTGGGAAAATAATTTTTCTTCTTAATAGATTTCAGCCCCTCTCTCTGTACTGTTTTTGGGCTTAAACCATTCATTGAAAATCTGAACAAGCTTAGTATTTTGTTCCTGGACATATATTATTGCCAGCAAATCCTTTAAAAATTAAAAATGTGTATTCCACTAATTAATCTGGTTCTCCTTGCAGAACACCTGCAATGCTGCATTTCTTGGTTGGACAGTGTTTAACTCCATCTACAAACCCTTTAGGATGTAAGGAGTGAAGGCATTGCCCCAAGGGTTACAAAATCAAGTAGGTGAGATTAATTCAGTAATTTATCTTCACATCACTGGGTTTATACCCCAGCCAAAAGATGAATAAGTAATAAACACTTTATAAATGCCTAGGGTTACATTAAATTAGTTTTATTCCTAAGAAATAATCTATCTATCTTTGTGGCATTCACATTCCCTGAAAAAAATCCCTTTGCCCAGGATTTTTCTCCTGGGAATCTGAGAAGCCTCAAAGAAAAAGGAAAACAATTCTTATTCCATTTGCTTCTCCTGTGTTTTGCTCCTTTGGAATGTGTTTGGAGATTGTTTACCCGCAGGTGATTGTTTCATTGGAATCTGGTGTGGGTTGTTTTGACTCACTGGCCAATCAGTGCCAAGCTGTGTCAGGACTCTGGAAAGAGCCACGAGTTTTTACTGTTATTTTTTTAGCATTCAGTAAGTATCCCTTCTGTATTCTTTAGTATAGTTTAGTATAGTATTCTTTAATATAATATAGTATTATAAAGTAATAAATTAGCCTTCTGAGAACATGGAGTCAGATTCATCATTCCTCCCTGCCACAAGGGTCCCTGCAAATACAGTATCTTTTGAGATTTTGTTATCAAAGAGAAACATCAATCCCAAAAACTATTCAGGCAAATGCCTTCTTGGTTCTATGTGTTCAAGTTCAGGATCTAAAACAGAGCTTTAAGTGAGAAAAGGCCAGTATATTTGGGTTATTTGGATACACATAAAACTGTAAAACTGTTTTCCATATGAAGTTTTCCAGACTTGAATATCCTCTCCGTTCTCCTGAAGCTTCAAATAAATCACACACTGTGCAGTGCTTAAGTTGTACAGTGCAAGAAGACACCACTGACTTCCATAAAAATGCCATTTCCCCCTCCACTAATCAGTACAAGTCTCCATCAAGTGCACTACATTCTCCATTAAGCAATTACTCTGCACATTGTACATTCACTCCTTCAAGGGTTCTCTAACCTCCGTGTCCTTAAATAGAGTCAAACCGGCTTTAAATCGCCAAATGCGTTGTTCTCCGAGAACTCAAGCTCATCCAGATGATCCAGGGTGCTGAAATTACTGAGCAGCATAACTGAGCAAATCACTCTGCATCATTCCTTTAATTTATGGACTGTGATTTGGACGTGAACCAATCACAAATTTCTGTGCAACCTGACTAATTGCCGGTGCTATTGAGGATCATGGAACAATCTCATTATAAGGAGCATTAGAATCAAAATCTACTGCATGCACTTCAGGGTAGGTTTTCCTTCTGCCACAGGCCTGTATATTTGTTTGCTTTGCATTGCTCAAGTTCTGCTTGTTTTCATGCAACAGTTTTCTAGCTTTCCATGTGCATGACAAAATGCTTCATTAGTGAACATCTAAACTAATCATCTTTTAACCTTTGTGACATCTCAGATCTCTTTAGGCTTTACAAAGATATCTTCATTAATTTTATCTTCCACATCTACTCTTTTTCCTTTATTTTACTACCCAAAATTTGACAAGCAGCTGAAAGTTTCAAGGACTGGAGGCCTTTCTTGTGTGTGTGGGTATTAAATAAAGCATGATACTGAAAATGCTATATGTACAAAAATTTCAGTTTTGCTAATATTGAAATATTTCTCTATAAAAAGTTTGTTATCATATGGAAAAACTCTTTAACAATCTCTTCAAAGACCTTCAGCGCTCTCTTCTTGTTGCAGCTAAAAATACCAGAAGATGTGATGCACATTTAATTTGCCTTTTAATTAAGCAAGAAATTCAGGCTAGAAAACCCACTTGCGCAAGCACAGCTGCCTGTTGCACCTTGGTGCCAATTTGCTAAGCTGGTACTGGGGAAATGCTCTTCCAGGCTATACCATGTACCAGGAAACACCATTTTTGCAAACCTGAATGGGCTCCCCTAATGCCAAAGGGTTTAAAAAAGAGGTCGGGAGGAGAAGGAAAACTTGAAGTGACTCAATTAAAATTATGATAAATGAAACGTGTTGGAATCTGAAATGGAGGGAATTCTCAGAATTTTGGGTCTACAAGCCAAAGCTTAAAATTAAACATGGGATTATATATGAAACCTTAGAAAAGGTTTCTAAACTTAGGTGATAGAAGCAAGAACATGGATTTATAGTTTAAAACAGAAACATGTTACATTAAGAAGAGGAAGGTATAGAGTTTTAGAGTTTAAGACATAGAAAAAAGAAAAGTAGTTACAAAGGTAAACAAGAAGTTCAGAATGCAGCACTATAAGTTTGTGTGTCATAATATGATTGACTAAGAAAGCTTACACTGCAGCATGAGTCCATAAAACAAAATATTTAAGGATTGGGTCAAGAACATAAACACCCTTGTTGGCAGGGTTTTATTGGTCAATAAATCCTTTAAAAGTCTTGTCACTAGGGGTCTTGTGACCTGCTGAACCATGCAGTAAAGATGTGAACAAAACTCACCCTTCCTGTCTGTAGAAAATAAGAAAATAAATTGTATCATCTAAAAAACTCAGAGGTGCCATCACCAACTCATTCAAAATTCCTTCCAGAATCCCCACAGAAATGTCTGAAGCTCTAGAGGGGATAACTCCAAGTGTCATTGCAGCAATTTAAAAAGTTGCTGCTCACAAATCTTTTTAAACTCCCCACTGCAAATCTGTGCCAGGGGGTTCCAAAAAACTCCCCATGGCTTCATTCAGACCCTGATGGGCTCACTGGGACCTGAACCACCCCTCTGACCTTGAGCTGTCACAGAATTGCATTCCCAAAGTCCCATGCCCATGGGATTCACGTCAGGTATCAGATTTGTTCAATAGCTACAGTAAACCTGTAAATCTGTTTATCTCTCCCGTTAAGAACAAATGGGTCTGACCCACCCCATGCTCAAGAACTGAAGTGGGCCTAAAAAACTAATAAGAATAAGAATGAAATCTATGTTCTGTATTTCCCTTCTCTTTAGGTATTTATGCTATTCCAGCTATTTCAGACAGGGCCATCTGGTGGTCTTCTAACTATCAAGAAAAAGAATGAAATAGCTGAGGTTGTCAAGAGACCAGTATTGAGCTGATATTCAGGCAACAAAGGATTTATCCTGTGACAGGCTTCTTGGTACCAAAGCTATCAGTTGTTGGGGACAAATCCTTCCAAACAAAAGACAGACATGATTCATCTTGATATTCAGTTATGTTCCATTTTAGTCCTTCTGAAAACAAAACAATTCAAAAACATAGACTATGAAGAAAAGTTTTTCTGTTTCACCTGCCATCCCTCTCTTCACACTGTTCTAGCAAGACTATTTGCACTCTCAGATGCATTACTTTTCCTTTTTGGTACTACAGATAGCTAAACTATTTACAGACCAGTAATATAGTCCAGTCCGCTATTCAGTTACATAAAACACATCTTTGCTTCATTTATTTTATAATAATCTGGTTTATTTATGTGAGAATGCTTCACTGACATTCAAAACAAGTGGGTTAACAAAGCTTCAAGCACACATTGGCATTCACAAGGCTGTGATTTTATCTCAGTCTTCCTTTCCATTAAATACTACTGGCAAAAGTCCAAGGTACAGATCCACAGATCAATAAGAGCCAGGTCCTGCCTGCTTCACTTTCCAGCAGACAGTACCTAATGTAATCCATGGAGTTCTTTAACCAAGAACAGTGGATGTTAATAAACTAAAAGGTATAGAGCCAAGACATGCCTCGGCCCCAGTTTTTAGTCACATTCTAGGTCTTTATGGCATCAGTGGGTACTAGAGTAGCCTTCAGTCATAAATTATAAAAGGCACCCAAAAATCATAAATGTTTTTGGCAAAAAAAATTCAACCAAATGGTACCATAAATATAATTTTGCATCCAAAATTAATAACCTGTCATGCTTTACTTTTCATTTGTAAAACTGACTTCAATTTTGCAGAAGCTGCAAACAGCCTTTGATATAAATTTCAGTTCACAAAAGGACTTTCAAGTAAGAACAAAACACACAAGGTTTGGCTTACTGATTTTTTTGACTCAGCAGCCAGTAGCCTCTTAAGGTTTAAGGTGTACTCAAGCCCTGCAGGAGTCAATAAAGCATAAGCTGAGTACATTCTAGTGAAGTTAGGATGGATGCATCTGTATCAGAAACAGTTTAGCTGTTTTCTCATGTATAAAAAGTCACCTTGCTAGTCACTCTTTTCTTTGCTGAAGAAAGATGGTTTTCTATCACAGATAATTATTCAGCTAATAATAAGGAATTACTTAATACACATTGCCAATTTCAGTATAAGAAGCCTTGCACTACTGGACCATCCATCACCTTAAGCTCTTTAAACCTCAGATTTTTCTGCAGCCACTGCTACCTGTTTGCACATGCCATTTGTATAAAGAATTTGCCATCAAGAAGAACAAATGACCTCTTAGATTAATGCTTTATTGACTCATTTGTTCAAGAGGCCTTTCCTTCACTAACAAGGGAGGTTATTCATGCTGTCTCTTCAGCAGTTACGGGAAACTACTGTCCTTGGCCACCAAGAAATGTTAAAATAATAAAGCTTTGGTATCTACTTTTTGAGGAGAGGCTTACATTAAATGGCTATCCAGAAATATGCTGTCAAGGCCTGAGTGAATGCTGGGCTCTTCAGAGTTTGATTTAATCTTTGACTAAAATCACTTGCTCTTTAAACAGTTTTTCTCAGCCTTTTCTCTTGTATAGATAGAAAATTAGCTCCTCGACTTCCTGAACATATTCTGTGCAATAATCAATATACTACCATATAGTTTTTTGGTATTTTTGTCTACAAGCAATTGTTTCCAAAAAACACCCAAGTTTTCTAAAGACTATTATCTTACAGCAACCTTTTGACTTTAAACAGAGTCTCAGTGGAACGAGACTCTGAAAAAACATCAAGTTTCCAGTCTGGTCTTGCAGGTCTCCTTTGTGGGTGCAGGAAGTGAACAATGCAAAGCTGGGAGGAGGCAGATTAAGAAAATAATTATTTGAAAACTATATATTTTGGCTTAAAAAAATAATTATTGACTTGTTCCCATTTTATTCTCCCCCACTGAAATGCTGCTCTCAGGAAGCAGCAACTTCCTCTGCCCTGTTTCATGTAGAACAGACAGTGATCTCTAGAGTTTTTCTTTGCAAGTGACTGAACAATGATCAACACCTAAAAGACAACCCTGCCATCAGTTGCTACAGAACCTCACGTGCAAAGGCTCTTACTTGCATTTGTAAAGTCCTTTTCATTACAAAGCCCATTTGAGAAAGTTAAATCTCTCAGAACTAACAACATGATGTGGTATCAACTCTTCTGAAAAAACAACTTTGTGATTGCTTAAAAGCCATTCCCTCCCTCACTTTTATGTACTTATCAACTCCCTTGGGTATCTGTAGTCACTATGTTTCATTTTATATAGAAATAAAATTCCTCTGAATGTCATTGTCAAAACTCCAGATATTTTCCTGCTGCATATACTCAAAGATGTTTGGATAGATGTATGATCTTCTCAAGAGGAAATAGCTATATTTGTATTACAGAACAGAACTCATTTACAGTTTAGAGCATGTGCAGCATGCAAAAGATTTAAAACTGGTCCATGAGAACATAAGACCTACAAGCTGACAATAAGATATTCTGGAGACTACACTAGTGAGCATGAAAATACATAAATTCATGAGTAGAATTGTTCTCAGTATTCATAAAGCATATTTTGCCTCCTTTTCCTGACCTGATTCAATTGCCATCCCAGCATTACTCTTCCTGGTTTAAGCACACACACCGAGACATAAGAGTGGATATAGATATTTTTATCCCCGTTTCTGATCCATTTATCACACTTGTGATAAAAGAAAGCTTTTCCACTTCAGCTTCTAGCTTGCTCCTCTTGCCAGAATTGCCTGTACTTACTAGCTGCTCTTACTAGCTTACTTACTACAGTCCCAGTGACTCCAGGCTCCCCAGGGATGTAGGCAAAATCTGGTGGTGGTGGCAGCACCAGCAGGGAACAAAGCTATAGTAGGTGATGCTCATCTCCAAAGGACAAAAAAAAAAAAAGGCATAAAACCTACTCTTTGGACTGCTGCCTACTCAAGCCAGCCTTAGTCAAACCACAAATATCTGAGCTATTTCAGACACACAATCTCTTCCAGTTTCTTGCCTTTTCAATGAGCCAATGCATGACGCAGCACAACAGCAAGTAACAGAATTGGATTGTCAGCATGAGGGAAATTAAACCTCATAAGGAGTTCATTTATTTAGGTTACAGAAAAGCATGATTTAATGTTTGAATAAGAACTAATTCCTGTTTTTAACCAACATTTTGACAAGGGACAAATGAAACAAACTCCGACCCAGAGCTCAGCCAGTCCTTCTGTTTGCACCAGGCAGAGCCCTGGCTGAAGCTGCTTCCCCTTAGTGCAAAACCTACTTGGCAGCACCACCCCTGCTGGAGAGGAGCAGTTCCAGCTGCTGCAGCAAATCTGAGGCCAGTGGATTTCTCATCACAACTGCAAGATGAATGTCCCTTCGTTCTGTGTTTCCAAGCTAAAGATATCTACTGAGCACAACGAAATACTAGGGGGCTAAGCTGGACAGAGCCTGATAGGTCTCTCTCAGATTTCAAGCCTTCTGCATGTGGTGAGCAGAATTTTAGAAGGAATCACCTGGCCTACACTCGGTGCTGTGCTGTTCTCACCTACACTGCTGCCAGCCGCTAGGTGGGAATGTTCACCCTGCAGACTATTCAAGAGACAGCAGAAGCCCCAGCTGAAACCCCGCTTCCAAATAAATCTTCCCCTTGATTACAGATGTGCAGCCATGCAGTAAACCAGAAAGGAATTTCTTTCCTTTCAGAGCAACAATTTTATTTATTTTTAACTATGCTCACTTTTATGCTAAGCACAGAGAAGCATTGTCACAGCATCTCATGTGCATTTGCTGCTGTTTTTTCTTTGGACTTGTAAACTATTCCAAAGCAACTCCACCCACCAGAAATCAATTTCCTTCAGGGGAAGTTTCACAGGGCAGATGCATATTGCATCACTACCATTCAAAGCTGATATAGTAGCATTTTTCTTTGTTCGTCTGATATTGGAGAGAAGAGATGAGCTAGGAAAGAATGGAGATTTTATCCTCCCAAGTAAATTCAGGGTTTATGATTAGCTCATAAAATGTTACATTGAAGTTACCATGAAAAGCATACAGAAGAGGTCAGAAAAATCATGCACTGAATTTATCAGAGGCAGAATATTTCTCCCTGCATCTAAATCCCTCTGTGCACTGAGGAACTTATGAGCAAACGTGACAGAAAAAAAAAAAAAAAAGAGGGCAGCACAAAATTCATATGCTCCAAGATTTGTAGAGAATAAAAATGAACATGGAAATTTTCTCAGCACAAGAATGAAAAATTAAAGCTCAGATTCTACTCCCAGCTATTTAATCACAGTCTTTTTCTGATATTACCACTTCCCTTCATCTTATACCCGTTTTGTGAAGTTGAAGAAAAGAGGTAACTGCTGCAGTTGGTCACAATGTTCCTTTTTTTCCTTCTTTTCTCCTGAGGAGCTGAGGAACAAGGAACAAAAGAAGATAAAACTACTGTTTAAATGAAGGTTTGTTACACAGACTAAGAGAGAAAAAGAGAAAGCTAAAGAATCTGGTTAAGCTATTTTAGGGAGGTCCCTCAAAGTCGACTTAATCAGGGTTAGACCTATGCCTGACAGAGCCGAAACAGGACACAGAATCTCTCACCACCCTGCAGAGTGACTTCCCACAAAGTCAGCAGGACATTCTCCCTTGCTCTGTGTGTTCAACTAATTAAATATTTAGAGGCTGAAAGGGGAAAATCTCCAACTAGCCTGAGTGAAAACCAGACAGAACTTATCTGAGCCACACTTGCTTCAGAGATGAAAGCTTCAAATCACTACTGTGAAATGAAGCGACAATCACTTCTGTTCAGTCTGGTCTCTTAGTGGCAGCTATTTGGACTCCTGTGCAAACACGTGCCACATCCTCACAGATGCTGCCTGCACTGGTGTGGGAGAGCCCTGTGTACAGAAGTTTGCCCCATTAAAGAAAACCAACACATTATGTTGGCTACAATCATCTCCTTGTAAAGCAAAATCAATCCCTAAACAGGCAGGAAGTTTGTTCAAACAGCAAACTTCACTCTTGCTTGCAAATTTTGGATAGATTTGTGTGAATTACTATAATTACTTTGGAAAAATAGGGGAATAATTCATCTTAACCTAGATAATTCATCAGAGAAGACAGCTGCTGAAAGCGAGGTAAAATTGCAACACACAATATAATTTTACAGTTTTATTTAACCACTAAAGCAATCTTTTTTAAGAGTAGTTAAGATAATTTGAATTGCAGATTAATAGAACTTCAGGTCTTGGATTGTTTCTTGTGTGGATAAACCAAAATTTCAAAGGTCAAACAGTAGAATAATACAAAGCAAGGAAAGTTAATGGACCTGCACCTACTCATACCAGGACATAATTTAACCTATTTGTGGTTTTATTTTTCCTCACATTTCCTCTCTGTTGCATTTAAGGGGAACTCAGAAGCTAATTCCCAGTATTTGAATTTGTTATGTCTGTGCATTCGTAGATTCCATCCAAGGCCACTCTTGAAGGATTCCTAACTCCTTGTCAGAGTCACAAGTTGCCCTCAACTGTACTCCTTGCTGAACCCTCTGATAAGCTGTCAGTAATATTGTCATGGAAAACTGGATCAGACCTTATGAAAAGGAAATAACTTATTCCTTTTCTTCCATACATCTTCATTCTATTTTCCTTAAATAGCTGCAGAATGGCAGAAAGGTCTGGGCAATGTCCAGTGGAACAGCCTGGAAGCTGAGCCATGGCCTGAAACTGCGCTCCACGAACATCAAACAGGAATTATTCATGTAAGCACTCCTCGTGTATTCATAGGTTGTGTTGCTCATACTATTTCACAGAAGCAGCCCTGCTAGCTTACACCAAACCTGAATATTCTCAGAAAGCCATCTTGGCCATCTGATCATAGAATTGTAGAATGGTTTGGGTTGGAAGAGACATTAAAGATAACCCAGTTCCCACTCCTGCCATGGGCAGGGACAATTCCCACCAGAACAGGTTTCTGGAAGCTCCATCCAACCAGGCCTTGGACACTTCCAGGGATGAGGCAATTGCAGCTTCTCTGGGCCAACACAGACCTTTATGATTTTAAGGAAGGACAAGTAGAAAGCCATGGAAAAAAGGACCCCACCCCTGCCTGGGCACTGCTGGGCTGGAAGAAGCTCTAACAAAAGGACCTGGCCACAAGCCAGCACTGTGCTCTGGAGAAAAGGTGTCCAGCAGCATCCTCAGGTGTCACAGCAGGAGTACAGGTGGCAGACCAAGGGACAAACTGGTGCAAACACTGACAGAGGTCACCAGGGTTCTTGCTCAGGGCCAGGAGCTCTCGCCCTGAAGGAGAAGCTGAGGGGCTGGGGGCTGTTCTGTCTGGAGAAGAGCTGGTTTCAGAAATCTTAAGGCAATTTACCAGTGCCCAAAGGTGTCAGGGAGCTGGAGCCAAACTTTTCACTGCAGTGCATGGCAGGAGGACAAGAGATGAAGGAGCGAACTGAAACGTGGCAAGTTCAGATGAGCCATAAGGAGAAACGTTTTCAGAGGAAGTATGTCCCAGTGGAGCAGTTTGACAAGAACAATTGTGAAGATTTTCAACACCTGTCTTGATAAAGCCCAGAGCAACATGCTCTGACCATGGCTTGAGCAAGTTGAACCAGATACCTCCACATGTCCCTTCTAACTTGAATGATCTCATAGTATGAATTCACAACTTAGGCATTTAATATTAAAAGAAATACTGAGAAAAAAGTAATCTTTTACATCGGTTGTGATGAAAACCCTAATAATTATAATGGGAGTTTTCCTGTCTCAGAGAAGCAAAAGGATTATGGCTCATTACAACCCATAATTTTTAAGGTGATGGAATCCTTAAAAAAACTTTTAACAAATAATGGGTACCAAATAAAGGCACAAAAATACATTTGAATACTAAACAGCCATAAGCCAACTATATATATAGATAGTTTAATCAAACTGCTAAAGCGGTAGGAGAGATCCAAAGAGTTAGTGATGAAAAAAAATCTGTAATTACTTGCTAGACATAGATTAAAGAAAATTTAAGAATTCTGGAAGTCCTTTATAAACTTAAGATAAAAGATTCAAACGCAAATGTTGTCAAGTCTCTATTTAAACTGTTAGCTTCATCTCTAAGATAGTTCTGATAATGATTTAAACAGGAAGGAACTGGGTTCTTGCAAAGCCAGTCTGGTTAAAACTTCATGGTTTGGCATGATGATTTGTTTTTGATTCAAACAAATATGAATTTTCTCTTACTAAGAAGTAAAGAGGATCATAAAGCTATTTTGGCATCACAGACTTTTTTGAAACATGAATAAAGTCACTACAAGTATTAGGGATTTTGATAGAAGATTTGAGAGACTTATTATCCCAGCAATGTGGCCAATGTGATAAATGAACTATTTTTTAAGTTTAATAATAGAAATATACTCCAAGTAATAGTTATAGCAGTTATACAGAAAAACATATTTTTAAATATTTTTACACTGTAATTAAGTCACTTTATTCTGCCAAGGAAAGTAACACACATTAACAATCTTATTTTATTACCTCCTCCATATTCAAATATAAATTAGACTTCTAACAAGCAAGACTATTATCCATACATCTTGGATTCCTCCTGCAACTCTCTTTAACAATTTAAGTGTGACAGAGAAGAACCAATCTTGAGGGAGGAAAAAAAAAAAAAAAGGCTTAAAAATAAAAAGCCAAACAACACAAAGACATTAAGTTTTGTTTCTAGGATCAGCCCCAGCAAGGAAATTTGCTCCAAGATACCTAGTCTGTCTGATGCCAAGAAATACATGGCTTGTGATGGGTATTTTTCAGTTTGAAAATGCAGTTGGGGGTTGTATTCTCAGTAATATAGTTCTGGCTGAGGAATACTTAAGAGTATAATAACCTCTGTGTCGTACTAGATCATTGCAAATGCTAAAACAATGGAACATTCACTTAATGGAAAAGGCTACAGCCCTAGATTTCATTTAGTTTCTAAAATAATGCTCACAAAATAATTGGCCACCCAGACATTTGTAGTTTATCCAATGCTGTAACTTTCCAGAGAGAGACCTTATAATTCTCTCCTCTTGGTCTTTCTTTTGTAATATTTTCCTTTGTAAGTTTATTAATTGAGTACCATCAGATCCCCATTTGATCAGCACCTTCATTGTTCATTTTCCCAGAATAATTAATCTCCCTCGGTGAGAGGGCATGAGGCACTGTTAGTCATTTCCTCCTCTACCCATTGTCCCGTCTCTTATCTCTAACACCAGATTTACTTGCAAGCAATTTGAAACAAAGACCAAACCTGACATAAAAAGTTTAGATTTTAAACCAAGTCCCTACCAAGGCCAAGTGTATGTACTGAAGCAAGAGATTTTTCTCCAGAAGTAGAGACATAACGTAAAAACAGGGAAATGCCCCAGGTTTCCAGTTTCTGGATGCCAGGTCCAGATACCTGAATGGTTCAGAAGCCTCAAGAAGAGGAATTGCAAGAGCCTCAAGCTGTGTGGAGCCTCAAGCCCTTTGAGCAGCCTGTGCCATTTCTTTCTTTTTTAATCAAACAGTGCTTAAAACAGGGATTAAATCTCTTAGTATCTCACTTGATATCTAAATCCCTTTTTTTAAAACATCAATTTTATCAGCAAACTTTAGAACATTGGAAATTTTCCACATAGTCACAATTTTTTCTTCCCCCACAGTAATTGCAGGAAGTTTGTTTGATCAAACTTTAGTTTTTCCCTTGAGTTTCAGGGCATCAGATATGTAATGTGCAATGCTTTGCCTTCATTAAAGCCTCAAGGTGACCCTAAATTAAAATTCAAAGCAAACATTGTCATGGGATATATACAGAATGAGCTGAATAAATGCTGACAAATTATAGGACAAAAAGTGAATAAAATGTCACTTGTCAGTGTCAGCCCTATGTCACTGATGCTGTTTAGAGAACAGACCTGATTGAAACATCAGGCTAATCAAGTGACCGAGATGATGACTCAGATAAGAAATATTTGTTATTTTTAATCAAATCATTTAAGGAGAAGGTTTGCCACAATTCACCCCTAAGAGTTCTACACAAAACCTGCTTTAAAAGTGGTACGAGAAGTTCACACAAATCAGACTTCCAGTATGACAAGTGGGTTGGAAGGGTTTGTTGCCTTTTTTTTTTTTTTTTTAGTAACAGGAAGAAATAAAAAACCTCAAAAGTTACCAGCTGTCCCTGTAAGTTTCCAGGGAATGGGTTCTAGTTGTAATGTCAAACACCAACAGATTAGTTCTGCACTGCAGAGAGAGTCTGTAGTAGAGGAGAAAGCCAGGAGTTGACTCAATCCATGCTTCAAATTACCACACTCCCACCTGCAATCTTTTCCTCTATTTCCTACTGCATAGCTTGTTTTGGCACAGACCCTTCTCTGTCATCACAAACTACGTCCCAAAATAACCAACATTTGCACCACAGTCAACAGCCTAACTCTGAAGCTTCATCTGTTGCTTTTTTGCTTCTTAGAATTATTAAAAAAAAAAAAGGCAACTTGTTGGAAGTTCCCCCCTCTGAACATACTGCACTTTTTTTTTCCTGTTTATGTTGCTTGCTAAATATTTTGGCCGAACTTAGAGTAGCTTAGAGACCTTGACATTCCAAAATAGTAAATCTTTCTTGTCAAAGCTTTTTTTCTCTCTACCCTCCTTGGGTAAAGAAAAAGATTGAATATTTCTCTGAGTTTGGTAGCTTAAGGGGTTATTTTCTAGGGAAGTGTAAAAGTATTTTTTGTGTCTATATCTTAATAGGATGCACACAGCTTTTACCACAAAAGCTCAAGGGCTTTTTGGAGCAATTCTTGCATGGTTACCAAGAACTGAAATGTGGATAATGCAGAAAACCCCCTCTTTTGTTAGAGAGTGAAATCTATTAAATTTCAATTTTCCATGCATTCTGGTTTAAGCAACTTGTACCACAGGGAACCAAGCGTGTTTGGCTTGGCACTTCAGTACCTTGGCACTTCTGAAGCAGCAGAACAGATAAGGAAGAGAGCCAAAGGGAAAATCTGTTTGCAGTCACAAACAAAACAGTGATTCCTTTCAAGAACAGGTATAGAATCTGTGTTATTAAATACACATTTCATCTTACTTTGTCGCAGCCACTCATCTCAAGAGATGTTTTTGAACCACAGCCAGAGATGTGTAGCAATAGAATAGTTTGTGACACCAGGGAATAAAGAGCTGATAATGGAAGCTGCTTCCAGCCTCTGCCCCCCATCATGTCATCTTATATCTTCATGCTCACTTCTTGCACTTGTAATCACATCACTTGAAAGCACACACATAAAAATCTGAGTACTGTTAATCATCTCTCACTTCCGAGCAGAAAAGAAGCTCCATGGCCACCAGCAGTGTAAAACACCCCAGATTTTACTGAGAAACTTGTTTGTGTAATTGAGCATCTCTGAGGAATTAGACATGTAGAAGCACAGCATCAGATTGAAATGTGTCTGTATTTACCTGTCTTTTTTTCCTCTCACACCTTTAAGTCTTCTGATGCTATTATTTAAAAAAATAAAATGACTGGTTTATTCAATATGAATGAAGATAAATTTCCAACATAAATTTGGAATAAACCGTATCCATGTATTGCAATGCAGTTGTAGTCCCCATTTCACCTTGTCACCTTTTCTTATAAGAAATATTTTGAAAACTTACAGAAAAATACATTATTGGGTTAGGCAATACTGGTTTTTTTTTCAAAACAGATTTATGTTTCAGACAGTTCCTAACAAAACACAAGCAGAATTGCAAACAAATATTTATGGAAGCACCTCAGTATGAACATGATACACATATATAAAACAATGCATTGCAGGCTACTGGTAGATGAGTAGTGAATTCAACTAGTTCATTTGTCTTTTGTGGGAGCATAATGGACATCCTGTGGATTGGGATATTTGGATAACCTCATGTCCAGGCCTTTCAGCTCAATGATTTGAGGAGAATAATGTATTAGTGGAGACCTGTGTTGCAAAATGTCCATTTATCAAACAACAGGCAGTCTATCTATTCTATTCCACTCATGATATAGCTGCAAGTAATTTTAAAGACTATTAAAATTTTAAATATTATTAAATTTAAATATCAGTAGAAGGAAAATACCCAGTTAGGTCAGAACTTTAAGGCAGGGCAGAGGCTAACAAATAAGGGCAGGAGCACAGAGCTCACACTTTAGTAAGATGCTAAACTAAGAGCAGCTACAAAATCTAATGAGAGGAAATAACCTACTTGATGAAAACTTCCATGAATAAGTGAAAGAGATACTCTCTTCTGCAAGGGGATAAAGAGAGAATTGTTTTCCAGAGCTTTCCTGAAATACTGTTCCATTTAGTGACAAGTAGTGATGCTACCGAAATGCCCCCTTTTCAGGAAGCTTATAGAAAGGGCATTTTTTGAAGGCACTAAAATGAATGCCATGACTAGGCTTATTCTGCAGTAATTTATGTCCATTAATTCATGAAATTATTTCATTGTGGACCTGTTGTATATGCAGTTAAACCCTTTTATGTTATTGTATCATCATGTCACTTGCCACAAATGGAGACCCCATGAAACATTCAAATGCCCAAAGCTGAACAAAAATTTCCATTCTTACTGCTAGCAGGCAAATTTGCTTCCTCTTTCACATGAAGTCACATGAAATATAATTGACTGAAAACATTAGAGTTACCTTCAGGAGGAGGCAATTATTTGAGCTCTGATGTATTTCACAATTCAAAGCCAGATATGCACTATGTACTACTAGAGTATCTTTAATTCACCTCCAATAAAGTAAAATACTTTTTTTCCTATTGCTCTACAGTGGATTTTTGTTAATTCATGGAAAGCACCATCATTAAAACACTGAAAGACTTAAATTAGTTTAAAATATGTCTCTGTACTTCTGCTAAGGAAAAGTAGCACAAAAAACATCTTTAACTGGTCATCATTAAAGGCTGCAATTTGCTTAGTGTGCTGATCTAATATAAAGGCATTTTAGTTACAGGTCAAGTCAGACCTAGCACCCAACACCTGTGTAAAAATAGAGGCTGGTAGAAAGATAATCTTAAAAAAGTATCTTGTGTTTAAATAGTCAAAGTTTTCAGAGCAACTAATTTACTTAGAGAAACTCTAGTTTTAATAGTTAATTTGAAATATCTGTAACACCATGTAAAACCAAGAAGATTATGATTTTTTCTTTTATCACGATAATCACTCAAGAACTGACATAAATTCAACTAAGTAATGATACTATGCAAGACCTTCACTTTTGTTTTTCTAAGGTCTGTATCTCCATTCATATCAATGAACAAGGTCTAGTAACCCTGCCCTTTGTTCCTTGAATCAGACAGCTCATGAGACACTTCTGAGTTTTGCTCATGTAAAGATCAAGACCTGCAATTCCAGTCCTGATCACCATTTCTTGGGGTCTTTTTCTGACTGCAAATAAAGGCTTCAAAATCAGGATGGTACATTTTATTTGGTGTTTCCAGGGGCTAAGTTATTCAAGAGAATCACCATTGGAAAAAAAAAAAAAAAAAAAAAAAAAAAAAAAAAAAAAAAAAAAACAAAAAAAAAAAAAAACACCAACCCAAAAAAAACCCAAAACACAAACCAAACCCTTCTCTACCCACACAAAAGGGATCGTCTTTTTCTGGATTTAAGCAGGTCTTTTGAAGTGCTTGCATAGGAATTGTTACACCAATTACTGAAGGTAATGCTTCATTTCTATAAGTTTCTACCACTTATTCTGGCATTTAAGTTTGCAGAACTGCTATTCTCTGTAGTGACCAATTTAGGAATAAAGAAGAGTGCAAGAAAATGTGGTTAAACTTTTCCACTTTGGAGAATGACAGAAATTTTCCAAAGCAAGTCCTGGATTCCAACATCACTTCTGGATTAACTCTCCTGTAATTTCATAGTGTTATGCAGGGGTTTTGCACAGCCTATGGGACAAATGCAGAGATAAAAAAACTGGGAGTTGGGAAGCCATCCAAAGCTAACTAGATACGAGTGGAACTGTTACCTTCCCAGGTGGATATGGTTGGCCATGGATGGTTTTGGAATTGCTGTATTTACTGCCAATTTTCTTTCACATTTTATTCTCAGCTGGGCTGTTTACTAGCAATCTTCTATCATTTTCAATAGGCAGGGCCTGTTTTAGTTAAAAAACAATAATAGTATTTCACAAAAAAGATAAGAGCCTCAAATCAGCAAGTGCCAAACCTGCGGCTCAGAGATAAATTAGACATTGATGTTTGCTTAAAAAGGAGGTGGGTTTGAAGGCTTAAAAAAATGTATTCAAACCCTGAAGCTCCACAACCATGAAGCCGAGGTCTTGACCATATTAGAATGTAAGACATAAAGCATATACCCTGTAAGAGCAGCCAGAGTTGAGGGAAATAGCTGAAACATAAATCTACTTTAAGTTTCCAGGTGGCAAGATGTATTCAGGTGGAGTAGCAAAGGGAGGCTACGGGCTCAGACAGGTTGCACATCAAATGACTCTGTCACACCATATAATTTCACACAGCTAGGACTGGCAAGGAATAGTTGTATATTAGCTTGTCCTACAAAGAAAAACATGAGAGGTTGAAGCCTTAACACTCTGGCCACTCAAACTGGTTTTCCCTTTGAGCAAACTGGGTATTCATGAGAATGTTCTGAATGGTCAATTTTGATTTAAATAGGAGGAAAGAGATAATTACCCTGCCCAACAAGACCTGACCAACTCAAAGTTTTAATATCTTCAAAAACAAGTGCCACGGAACAAAGTTACTTCCTTCTGGTGTGAGGAGAATCAAGCTGCTTAAGCCATGGGAAAAATCAACTTTCAACATCATTACCTAGAGGGTGACAGTCACAAAGTAGGAAAAAGTTATATAGAACACCAGAAAAACACAAAGACTATCAAGTGTGCACAAGTATTTTTGAAAGGATTATCTCTCTGTTCTCATAATTCAATAGCATTTGAAATAAGTACATCACAGGCTGGCTTTCCATTAAGAAGCTTCCTTCAGCTTTTGTATTTTTTCACATTAGGAGAGTAAAAACCATAAGTGGCTACAGATTTTATTATAAATTAAAACACACACAACATGGGGGAAAGAAGCAGTGAATCCTCCAAAAATACAACTGCTTCCAACATAATTTACAGTAATAAAATACCTCCTTTAAAGTGTCACTGTCATCAAGGCACCTCAATATATTCATAGTAGCACATCAATAAAAATATTCACTGGTTTTTTTAACAGTGGGACGCTGTTAAAAAAAAAAAAAAAAAAAAAAGGATTCAGAGACTAATTTATTTTGTTCAGAATGAAATACATCCTGGGGTGCTGTTTACCTTGCACTAAGTGATTCGTGGAAACTTCTTGGCATTTCTTAAACGCTTCCTGTCTAGCAGCACAAGATTTCCTCTTGGACTTGCATGGAGAAGGGAACCAATGCAAACCCAGCCTGCTGGTCAGTGAGGGATTTTATTGGCTGGATGCCTTGTAGAGAGGTCCAGATGAGCCCTCCATTTCCACTTTACTCAGAGATGCTGCCACTGGATGCAGACTGTCCAGAAGCTGGAGCACAAGGGAGCACAAAGGCACCAGAGATGTGTGAACATGCTCTGCTCTTGCACTGCTTTGTTGGTTTGCTGCTTACCTGGTAACAGCAGGAGCACAGAGGGTTCATTCCAACAGATATTTACATGAACTTTCTAAAACACATCCCTGCTTCTCCCAGCAGAAAACAGATCATGATAGAGAAAATAAATAAATACAAATAATGCAAAAGAATCAGTGCCAATGAATTTAACTCTCATTAAATGCTCTGTTTAAGGGGAGTTTTCCTAATTATAAGGCCTGTGTATGATAAATTTTGCCTTTAAACATTTATTTCTGCCTGCTGCTTTTACTCTTGCTAGTTCACCTGCACTAGTCCCAAAAGCAATGCAAGCATGATTCAAGTTTCATGAAGTGTCCAGTCAATGTCTGCAGATCCCACACAGGTCTCCCCCTGTTGAAGGAGAAGCTCTCGTACAAGCTAGTACATTAAAAACCACCAGAGGATCCCAGCTAAAGGAATATCTCCCCAAAGAGTCTCACTTGGAGGCTGTTCCCTCGTTTCTGGTGCTCAGGCTTGTCCTTGGTGACAGAGGCAGAGCACTGGCACCCTCTGTGAACACCAACAGTTGCATTTCCCGCTGCACACCTCTGCTCCCCTCATTACTGCGGGAGCACAGCGATGCCACGAGCCATCCTCCATCACCTCCTCTATAAAGACATTATCTGGCTGCAATTACATTACTAATTCAAGGCAAAGCAGGTGGTAGCTTGGAAGTTAATGAGAACAGAACACAAGCAATGTTTTGTTTTCAGATTAAGAACTCCCTAGAGAAATGACAACTCTGTAAAATCGCTTGCCAAGCCAGGCTCTGCAGCAGCAGCAGCCCAAAACCTGAGCAGGGCTATAGTACCTTAGCTGGGATTATTCCCACAGAGCACGAGTTCAAACAGCAATCAAATATTCTAAAGATAAACGCAAGGAGAGACTTCATACATCAAATAAAAATGAGATCCTGAGAAATAATAGCTGTTAAGTTTTACAAGATGAAAATGAGGAAGGAGTCCTACAGCAGCTATACCTGAGTTTTTTCTCATTTATACTTTGGTTTGTTGTGCCTTTCACAAGGTCGTCTTCCCAGTGCTCTCATTTCTTTCTTGCTGGGCTTAAAAAGTTCATTTTTGTAAATCTCTTGTATCTGCTGGTTACACAGAGTTTTTGAGCCTTCACCAAAGTTTTTTCTCAAGATGGTATCAAACTACCCTCAATAACAAAGTACTAAAAGGAGATTTAAAAGACAGAAGTTCCATTGTACCTTTTCACTGCGGGACCAAATATTTTATTGGACTAAGTACATAATTCTTTATATCTGCATGACCCAAGAAACTCCAGAATTAATACATCTCACTTCATTTCTGTTGACTTCAGAGCAATTACACCGCTATTAGAGCCTGCCCAGAAAACTCAGAATTTTGGGTTCGCAGTTTTTTAAAGCAGTGAACCTTTCTGCCAAGAAAAAATTCCACCACTGGGATGTGTATAAAAATCAGACACAGCAAAATAAATGAACTCAGTTTAATAGAACAGCTATTAAAAACAAAACCACACCATACACTAAATTAATCCTGGTCACTAACTCAAGTTATTTCAAGATTATTTACTTTTTCTGCACCTTGTGCTGATCTTGTGGGCTATTTAGTATTCAGGGTAGAAGGGAGATAAATTAACTTCTATTCTGAGAAGGCCTTTGATTGCAATGAAGAACAAATTAATGGCTTAATTGACTTATTGCAAGTCAATATCAACATTATTACAACAAACTTCCATCTCAAGACATAAAATTAGGTAAAATGTTTTCAAAGAGGAAATACAGATAGGCAGAAAACAGCTGTTCAAACCACAAAGTTCTATATTAAAGTCAAATCTTACTTCTTGGACAGTGTTAAAATAGCTCCGATGAATCACAGGTAATAAAGACCTCAGTTTTACAACTCCTTGGAAAAATGATTTCTCTGTAAGCATAACATGGACAGATGACATCCTTCATTCACCCTAAAATGACCGAGAATACACGAGGTACCTACTGAATTACAGCACTCTGTAAGGCTTCCCCAGAACTTCAGCCACGTGCTCCTTCCTCATGCCAGGCCAAGCTGCTCCTGGCTAGAAACAATTCTAATCTGGCAACGTGGATGGATCATGGCCACAGGTTTGTGTTTTAAATTGAAACCCACAGTAAAGCTTGCATTCACCCATTTTCTAAGCCAAACTAACATGCATGAAGCAGAATTTTGCCTTCAGAGCTTGAAGCACTTGCTACCTGCAGGGAGAATCCCATCCACTGATCCTACTGCTGCCTTTGGACCTGCAGCAGAGAGAGTCTCACACAATATACAAAGTTAACAAGGACTAATACTGAGTAAAAACCCCCAACTTCTGATATTAAAAAAAAAAAATATCTGAGAATGCACTGTAATTTTGGTTGGCTTTAAAATATGGTATAATTATTACTCTCCAGTGAAACACAACTACTGCTTTGTTCTCAGTGCAAGAAGACCCCATATTTAGAACAGCCAGTTCTTGTGTGTTGCTGTCAGCTGACCTGATCAAACGTGATATTAAATATCCTATTTATTTGCCAAGGAAAGGAGAGTAGCAGAACTTTCATAGTCTAGGGCTGTAGAATGAAATAGGGCAGAATTGGCTGCAGTGAAAAGCAGTGATAGAGAATATCCTGTGTCAGTAGAAACAGAAATCTCTAATTCCTGTTGCTATTCCCAAGGTCTGCATGCATTTAAGTTTGGCACAAGGTTCCAGCATTTTCTCTGGATTAGATGCAGATGTGCTCCACATGTGGATGCTCCTCACACCCCTCCCCAAATGCTTCTTGTTCCTCATCTTGTATGGAAAAAAAAATAAATAAAAAAATAGTGCCTTTAGAACAACTGCTGCTTGTTACAGCTCAGCAACATAAAATCCACTTCTCCAAGACTCTAACCTGATATCTATTCACACACTCAGGACAATAGAAGACAACTATGATGTACAAAACCAGAAAAAGTTGTTCTTTCTGCAGTTTACTATTCCAGAACAAACCAGTACAGCCTAAGCTACATTCAGCAGATCTATGGGCTACATACAGGTCCACACAATTTCTTCCTTGTCAGCCAAGCAATGGCCCTGTAAGGTCCTGTTATGTTGATATAGGGTACACAGTGCCACAGAAAGTTCCTAGAGTTCTCTCCTTCCTCTTTTACTGCCAATCTTTTTCTCTCTGTTCATTTATTCCATCACTCATGCTCTCTTCAGATTTAAACAGTCAGAGAGCAGGAGGCCTTTGTCTTATACAGAGCACATTAAACACAAACAGCACCCAACACCAAAAACAGACAGGTGCTCTCTAATCTTCCAACTTAATCACTTAAACAGCAAAACTACAACTTCTAATGAAATCTAACAGCACAATCTCTCCATTTCACTCACAAAATGCCTAAATTCAAAGGCACTTCAGATTCTGAAGCTCAGGATCCAAAACAACTTTGCCCCAAAATCTCTGTGAAAAAAGTCTGTTCTGCCAGTGAAAACAGATTATCAGAAGATGCAGCAAACCTTATCATGTTAAGCCTTTTAGAGAAGGAGATTTACCTGTTACCTTCTTGTCCCAGTAACTTCAGTGATGTGGTTGTTTTCTAGAGACTACACACGATGCAGCTCTGCTGGCCACAAACTTGTGTTGTGCCTTTATCCTACAGACTGCTCACTCAGACACAAAATGGAACAGGCTGTGGAATATATAGCATAGAATCCATTCCATCTGTATTGATATAATGCTAACCTAGTTTAAAAATAGGAACTAAGTGTAGGCAAGCAAAAAGGGGAATTTAATGACAAGAAGAGAAGCAACCACCTGAACAAAACCTGCTCAGGACCTGCTGATTGTTCACACCATTGTTGCAGTCCCCCAGAACCAGACTCTGCTGTGAGTCAAGGACAATTTGGGAAGGTGTAGCTCTCTTCTGGCACTAACCCACACTAAATCAGTGAAGGGATCACTTCAAAGGACTGCAAAAAGTGCAGTTGGGCATTAAGTGTTCCTCATGAATCATTAGGAAACAGAGTCCTGACAGATATTTCCCACAGCACTTTTGGAGGCTCTCCCATTTAGAACCTACCCTTGTATGAACAGGCTTCAGCCTAATTCCCAGTTCAAGTGATAAAATCTTTCCAATGTCCCAGTAAGACAGCTCAATCTAGAACTCAAAAACCCCTTGGATGTACTTTAGGTCACGTTTCAAGTATTACAATGCCAGTTTCCAATGGCTGCAGTAATGATTTTGGCGATTTGATCAATAAGGAGGTGCTATGGTGTTCAAGACAACTGGTTCTCTATTCCAGCCTTTTTCAGCCTTTTAGAGAGTATTGCAAAAATATGACAAAAATTTACTGCTGTAACTTGAAAGCAGGTGGCTGATCATTATGTGAAGCAGGTCTTCAAAGTAATTCAGTTGAAGTCCCACACTCTCCAAAAATATAAAATATCCCATTTGTTCCACAAAAGGAAAGCATTTTTAATTTTAACAGTACCAATCAAATTACATCCTTCATGGATTTACTTTATGTTCACACTTCTAATTAGCCAGAAATACTTTTTTTTTTAATAAAATCAGCATTATGCAAATAAAAGATGCCACTCTGTCATATCCTTGCATTGACTTCAACAAATCCTCAAAGGTACATCATTATTATTTCAAGCATGTTTTGAAGATTTCTCACTTTCTGAACTTGTTCCTTACCAGTTAATCAGTAAAAAACAGTCTCAAGAAGATGATGAAATGAATTTTAGCAAAAAAAATCTCATAATAACAACATTATTCATTAATAGCTCCAGGTTAAAAACATTCTAAGACCTAACCGTTTATTATTTTTATCATTTAAAACTGCCAAGACACAATTAAATCCTAAGTTAGTTCTTGTCTCTTCAGCAAACAAGGAGCCTTGATTTCTGCTGATCCCACCAGACACATCATACATGTGGACAATCAGGAGTGTCATTAATCACACTGCTGCTGGCAGAGATTGGTTAGTTGTCTGGGAGTGGAGATATTCTTCTGAGCTGCAAATGTCCCTTCACATTCTGGAGCAGCCCCTTGGACCTTTAATGACATATATTCAGCATTACAGGAAATTCATTTGTCATAATCAGGCTACTCTATTCAAAATTGTTCACAGACAATTGATCTTATGAAGGGAATACAAAAAGGACCAAGAGGACAGTCCTTTGACATATTACCTGCTACAGGGAGTGCCACAAAAGGAAATTAAGTCTCTCAAAAAGAGAATAAAAAGATGATCTAATGAAAAGTGCAGCTCATATGCCTAAAAAAAGAGAAATTCCATAAATTGAATTTAGCCTATGCTGTCACTGATTTTTCTACAAGAATGAATATGGCAACGTGTATGTTGTCAAATTTCCCCTGATATGGCTCAAGATTAAAGAGGAAAGACTCATTCTGACAGAAAAAAATTCCTGTGTGCAATGTAGGGGTCAGGTTCACAGGGCAAAGCTACTCAAGGCAAAATAACACCACTCAAAACTACTGTCAGAATTATTTACATGCTGAAATTGACTTATTTTGTTCCAAAAAAGCTTTTCATAAAAGCTAAATTTCATCATAAGAACATGGGAAAATGACCAGCTCATGGCTGGCGGCACAGAGGTGGCCAAGTCCCACCAGTTCACAGACACTGATGCTCTGTATGAGCTGCAGGCAGAGCAGCTTCAGAAAGCAATTCCTCCTGAGCCCATGCAAAGGCAAACAGCACAAAAAAACTGCACTCTGAGAACACATTCAGAGCACAGCTAATCAAAACCTCAACACACATTACTCTCTGCTGCTGTCATTAAAATGAGACAGGCCAAACAGCAAACCATCTTGCACAACCAGTTGCTTAAAGAAGATATAAATTACAGAGCATATGCTGCTTTTCAAAGAGCTACCCAGCACTTCAATGCAGCTGCTCTTCCATCCTAGAGCAAAACAGAAAAGCAATTATTTCCAGTGACGCAGGCCTACCATCTGAAGTTATTGGATATACTTTGGCTTCCGTTTCTGTGAAAACAGATTAGATTGTATAAACATCATTTTCATGATTTTAGCACCCCAAACTAAGTGCTTCCTGGACCACAAGGAAAAGAAAAATCCCTTCTTTCTACTTTATCATCAAACCAAAAACTTACAATACCATAAGCCTGGCCTGAAGCTCTCACACCTTGGAATTAGAGCCTGGAGGATGAACACGAGCTAGCAGGAAATAGTAACAACTATTTGGTCAGGGAAGCCCGTTTTTACACAGAGCCCTTGACAGCAGCACTTGGGAGAGAAGGAAATCTATTCCTCAGCTTTTTCATGGCCATGATAAATCCAAGTGGATAAGCCATCCTACGGAGTGGCACAATCTGTTGGCAAGTTGAAGACTTACCTCAGGACCTACACTGGCATCTGCGTGAGAGCCTAAAGCCTTCATGGCAAAGATAAAATGGGCATTGGCATTTGTGTATGGCCTCATTTTTATATATTGATTTATATTTAAATCAATCTTCTTTGATGAAATTTATTGTTTATTTGAAGTGACACAGCCTTAAAATGAGCCAGCATTTCATATATTCCAAATTATTTTTAAGCCTCCATACAAATTGATAAAAATTGAATACACGGTCTTAAAATAACTTCTATAATTACACTATCTCAAACTTAAAGGTAAATAAGTTGGGTTCCTCCCTGCCTCAACCCTGCATTTTTTAAACACCCTTCTCTAAACAGGATAGGTGATAGCACCCAAATTTCATGCAAGTGTAAATCATTGTTGTTTCACTCCTGCCAGAGATCATTAATTTAGATTTTAACTACATGTAAATCCAGATCAGTTTGCTGGGTCTGAATTTTTATATTACATTTCAGAAACAAATATTTCAGCATTTATCTCAAACTGCATGTCAATCACACTCAGAGCTACGCTATGCCATCGAGTTATGTCAGTCATTTGAGCATCCAAGCTCACAATTTCTGATAACCATCCCTGAGAATTTCATGTCTCTTTCTCTCCATAGCACTTCTCCACTTTCACCAAAAAAGCAGTCCTGTCTAAAATAATGGTACAAGTGGAAAATATATTTCTTATTCTTCCTCTTCATGACACAGTTCCCTTCCCAGACAGGAGGAATTGGAGGCTTGGTAGCTCTGTCTGTTCTTTTTGGAACTAGCCCCTACCACAGGAAAAAAGCCAGAACAGGGGTTTCAGTTGGCTGATATGTCACTGTCCTGCATCACTGCACTGATAAATAGACTTTTATGACTCTTTGAGACCTGCACAGCAGTTGGGGGAAAAAAAAAACCCCTCTTGTTTACTATATGATTTATATTCCAAATGAAGACCAAAAATATGGAAAGCTTCTAGGGAAAGCAAGATGCTGAATAAAAGAGGAGTCTGGTATTTTAAAAAACCCACTTATTTGCTCTGCTTAACGGATTTTAAAAGAAACACTATTCCTTCACATATAAAAGGTTTCAGAAATTCCTAAAAATTGGCCAGACTTGATAAGATTAATTTTATTTTCATTGATGTTTCACTAATGCTTAGTGTATTTAGGAGGAGGATTAACCTGTAGCCTAACCCAGATCAGCATCAGATTTCAGAAAGCCTCTCCATAAACATATTAAAGGTTTTTGATTTGATCTAAATGAGAAATAAGTAAAAATCAATGCAATTTAAGGTAATATAAAAGCAAATGGAGCAAATATGATCAATGAGCTGACAATCCCCAGAAAAACACCAGTGATTTATAGCAAAACACAGTTACAGAAAAGTTGAGCAGCAATTATCTTCCTTTGAGTATAGAACAGCCTCCATTTCTGCCCAAGCCCAGCACCCTGACTGGGTTCCTTTAAAATTTTCTGCACAAGGAGGGTTTAAGGCTGAACCCCAAATGTACTAACTTGTAGATATTTAATGTTACACTGTATTTTGATGTGGTGTAATACATCAACATACTGAAATCACAACAAATATTGCACCATACAGTTCAATCAATATAAATCAAGTGTCATTAGCAGCCTGATCATCATGACACTGGACTTCTTTTCTTTGCCTGTTACTTAGTTTTCATTCCCTGTTATTGAGCTGAGGCAAGCATAGACTGCCTCCATGCTGATCTGGGTGGCTCTTTCAATTAACCTGGGCAAACACATTTGCACAATCAGTTGAGCCACCCAAAGGATACAGCTGGTTAATCTAGAACAATGGCCACCTTCTGGTTCCCTTTCTTTTGAGGTAAGTTCAGTGTGGGCTGGGTTGGGTTTTTTACTGGCTGATTACTTGGTTTGGAGGTTTTTCTGTCTGGGAGCTTGGGGGTTTTGGGTTGGGGAGGGTTTTTGGCACTTTTTTGTGAGGGTGGTTTGGGGTTTATTTTCTGGAACAGCTGTGGTCAGTCACACTCCATTGTCCTCCCTGAGCACATTGCACTTGCACATCTCTGAGCCTTCTTGCACTGCAGGGGATGGTTGAGTGGTCACTGCGCTGCCTTTGCATCCCTCAACCTTGATTTTCATCTCACTTCCTCCTTCCTCTGCCCCATCACCCCATTCCCTCCATTCACATCCTGCTTTCTCATAGACCTTTCCACCTGGAATTGGTGGAAAGGACCAATCCTGCCCTGCAGGATGTTTAGGACCTGCCACCTAAACATCCTGCGAGGCAGAAGAGAGCCCAGCCCCACACGGCCTGCACATTCCTCAGCCAGGCGCTGCTCAGCTGTTGGCAGATACACCAGAAACACTTCAAAACTCTCTCAAATGCCCAGGAAAACACAGCCAACCTCATAAGCAGCCAGCCCAGAGTAGACACAGGACCAAAACTGGGTGAAAAATGAGTGTGAACTGTCACCCTCAAACCCCAGCATCACCACAGCCCACCTACATCTCAACCAGCCTTTCACACATTGTGATGCACTCCCAAACTTCAATTTTCTCCCTGTCAGCATGTGATCACACATTTAGACTTGGGCTGGTCTAATCTTGGCCTACAGACACTGCAAGTCTTCAAACATTATGCCAGCAGATAGGCTCCCTGTCTGCCCATATCCTAATTTTAAGGCATCTGCAAAATAATCACATAAGACATTACAGAAATTAAATCTTTTACTAAATAATTGCAATAGCATCATGACTCTGATCAGTCACATCACAATGAGCTGTGTTTTCACAGCAAAAATTAAACAACATCCTTGCTAACACATTTTTAAATGACATTTTAAAGTTATAAGAAGGAATAAGAACACTCCAAGGCAGTTCAAGAATCATACTTCAGATAATCCATAGCTAGGCTGCTACATACAGCAAAATCTGTCAGGTAAATTTTCCCAGGATTCAGGCCAATGACATTTGTCTGATATTTCCAGACAGTGGAAAATCTATGTGTCAGCTTGCCTGTGAGACACTAGGAAATGTTTAATCTCACATTTTAAGAATTAAATACCAGGTTAAAATCATAGCTGGCCCTTTAAAATACAGAGCTATAGAATAATTTTGAGGCTGAGAAGACGGGAGCTTCCTTGCAAGTTGAATTTGTTACTCACTACCCATCAGGGGAAGAATGAAAACATAAGTAATATTGCTACCTGAGCTTCACATTTGAAAAATGTTTGTCCCCCTGAAACACGGTGGATTATTTCAAGTTCTGGCTCCTTGTGATCCAAGTGCCAAAGCTGCAGGGTGGCAGTCACTGAATGCTCAGCATTGTTGCTTTCCAAGAGTTATTTACCTTGTTGTTTAGGAAACAGAAATCATTATTCCTCAAAGCCAACCTTCTCTGTCTCCCTCTGACAATGTTTGCCAGCACAGCCAGCAGCTCTCATAGCATCTCACAGCATCTCTCAGCCCTGTGCTGTACTTATCCCACGCAGCACCTCACAGCCTCTGGTCTCAGAGCTGCACAAGCTCCCCGAGACTGCCTCGCTTCCCTCACAGAATTTTTGTGCTTTCATATTTTTGCACATGGCTTTGATGTCTTTTCCTCATTACTACCACACTGCTGTTTCTCCAGCTTATTAAAAAATTAACTCCTTACTAAAGAGTGACCTGGACACCATGTGAGTATGTTGAAAGTGCAGAGCTTCCAGCCCATTTAGTGGAACTAAAAATATCTAAACTTGCAAACCGAAATTCCTTGAGCTTGAACTAAAATACTCTCTTCCAGAATACCTGTCAACTGAATTTCATGGAAATCATGACAGCATCCTTAAAAGAAAATAACTTCTCCACAAGAACTTTTTTACAGAAGCAACTTTTTAGTGAGCCCAAATAACCAGAATGCATTGAGAAATTCCACCAATATGTTATAAATCATTAAGACCACCACAACAATTTTAAAATTCTTTTTGCAAGATGTAAAACAACCACTATTCAGAAAACCTCTGTATCATACCAAATCAAAAAAAAAAAAAAAAGAACTGGCAACAAATTCAGTGAATGCTAATGGATGTTGGGAGTACCCAGCAAGATTGAAGGATAAAAACATAAAATAAAAATTGGAAGTGGTGTTACCACAGAAATGCTTTTTCCACTGCATTGTTTCTTAAATTCAAAGTTCATTCCTTCAGCCTAAAGTATGCCATATTCTTTTTTCTATTTTACTGCATATATTATCACATCATACCATGATCTAGTTCTGTTCACTTTTGAGAATGCCACTTATTTAAAGACAGCTTTGCAAGAGTTACTGTGTTTATACTGCCCAATGTATAATCAATATAAACATTGCCATCTCCTACAGCAGATGGAAAGTGCAGTTCGTAAATTATAGATTGGTAAGAGGCTGCTCCTTTGGGTTTATCTGAAAGAGCCACTGAGAAAGATATGGATTAAAATTCAGCTGAAATTACAAAATAGAACTTAGTGACAAATTGGACTGTTGTGCCATCAGCATTCCATGAGTTGATATAGATTATGCTGAGTCTATAACTTAGAAAGACTTGGGCTATAAGAAATAATTGGGGGGTTTGAATCTTTTCCCATTTTCTTCTGTCTTCACAGGGCAGGCAGGAACTCCACAAAAATAGTAATTTTCCACAAAATGGTAACTCTTACAGACTACCCCTTTAAACTGCTTACAGTGTGTGTGGATAAATATACACCAAGGTGCAATTCAATCTAGCTAATGATCTAGAATAAGGCAGAATAAAACAATAGATAATGGGTATGCCCTATCTGCAGTGTACATGAAGTATCAGGAAGTTGCATGCAAAGCAAGATCAAATGAAACCACACCTAAAGCATTTTAATTTGAATTCAGCAAACCATTTTCCTGGTTTTTTATCAGGAAGAAAATAATTTATATTTCCACCTGGTAAAGGTCAAAATTTTAAAATTTTAACCCAAATTTGAGAATAATTAGTTTTGAAATACTGAAGCTTCCAGTCAAAGTTCATGGCTTTTAACTGACCGTTTTTTAAAAATAACAAGCCTTATATAGTTATTTTAAAACAACTTTATAGTTATTTTAAAATAACTATAAAATTTGAATAAATAAGATGCCACAGAACTGATCCAGTGCTTATGAAGCATTGTGAATGCCAGGGTGGGAGTTTTTTTGCCTCCTGGATTGAGACACAAAAGCTCCAAAATATCTGCCCTGTGGAAACAAAAGAGCATGTAACAGGGTCAGAAAGCAGAAGAAGGACCTGAAAAGGGCTTGTAGCTTGGATTATGGAGATCTCAATGTGCACATGGAGCAGCTCTCTAAAGACTGCTGCTACACCCTTGAGGCAAAACCTGTCACAACTCCAGGCCAGGAGGAGGGGGGAGCACACTGGGAAGAGGTACACTCACAGATTCAGCAACAGTCCAACATTGCCATAAGCCACAATATTTTCTTATTTGTTAATTTAACAACTCCACTAATTCTCCGGTGCACCTGTAGGAGCTGTATTATTCATTAATTTACTGGAGGTATCACCACAGTTGGCATAGCAATGAGAAGCCCTTGGGCGTTGAGCTGAAAACCTGAGCACCTGGGAAAGCTTCAGCAAGGAAATAACCCTGTTGTTTCTGCTCCAAACAGCAAATAAAGCTGGTTTGTATCTCATTTCAAGACCAGGATGTCCAAGCCAAAACCCAAGAAACCAGCACCAATTTTGTGAAGTAGCTCTGTTGTAAATAATGACATCACCAACAAATGTGAACATAATACACCTCCTAATGCAATATATTCCCTCATTTTGGATGTGAGCAGCACAGCAAGAAGAGGATGGTACCATTCTGTGGCATTGACAGTACTGCAGACATATTTTCTAATTTTGCTTTTCTTTTGGGAAATTTTCTGTCAGAGTACAGACTAGTGCTTTTTCCCACACACTGATGTCACTGAGATGCAAATGGACCACTGGAAATATAGTTACATACACAGATGATTTCTCAGGCTTTTGTACTCTGCATGGGAAACAAGTCCTTCACAATCCTTTTCTTGGCACAAATAGTCATGTAATAATAGACATGAGCAAATCTCTTTTCAGCTCAACAAATCTCCATGAAAACCAATTTTTCGCATTTCAGAAAAATCCTCCATGTTTTAATATTATGTGCCAGAGCGACATGACAACTACCTACTCTTACCTAACACATAATTTGACTCTTTGGCTTTTCTTTGGAAAGGTTCAGAAAGTTTTCCCTCGTCAAGCTGGTTGGAAGGGGAAGGGAGTGGGAAGAAGGCAGTGGAACTCTGAGAAAAAAACTTTGCTATAGGAATGTCTCAGAATATTGCCATCAGTGGATTAAAACCCATCTGCATGTGTTAGGGGGATGAGAAAAATGTTGCACTCAGTTCAATTAAACTTAGACTGACAGCAATTAAAATAGAATTTTTTCACGTTGTTATCCAGACAGTTCTATTTCTTAAGTTTTTTTAATAATAAGAATAGTTCCAGTTGGATAAATTACAACTGAAAGGAATAAAAGATTGTACTATAGCTGCCAGAAGTTGTCTTCAACTTGTTTTGCTGTGGTTACAAAATTTTCAGTAGGTGACACTTGGAAATGAAAGGTAGAAACAAGTCACACAATCAGTCTTGGCTTCTTGAAAGATAAAAATGAACCCCGGATTACCTTTTCCTAAATAAAGGCAGCAGCAAGAAAAACAATCCAAATGTCTCAGAAAGTCCTGTGATCTTTGAGTCAGTGTCATGTGGTATTACACTCAAGGCTTTACAACAAACGGCTGCGAATTAGTAGTTTAAAGAAATATGTGTAATTAAGCAGTAAATTATTCATACAGCCATGAACAGCTGCTCTGTAGGATTCAAGACATGATCCATGATATTTATAGAACTATTATGCCTAGTCCTGTTTAAACAACTGGTAAACATTTCAAGTGAAATGATTATTAGAAAGCCAAAAAAAAAGAGCAATGTAGGAATCCCAGCCTAAGCCTCTCTCAAAATAGTGCAGGCTCATTCACCTACATTCTTGCAAATATCACCAAGGGTTTGCTGCTTTAGTTTTGGACAACAGCTATAAAAATATTGCTAAATAAGAATGGGTATTTTTTAACTTCTAGTTCACAACAGAAATAGAAAATAAAGCAGGAGTAATTCACCTCGTAAGCAGCATTAAAATCGGGACACAAAAAAGCTTTTGATGAATGAAGTTTGCAATACCTTTGGCAGCTGTATTTTCCCTTAATTCTATAGTAATGACTTTTCTCAGAGACAAATTAATAACATAAACCATGATATCTCTATCTTCCAATGTGAAGACAGGAAAGCCTCCAAGTGATCACTGTCTTAATCTTTTCATTTTGAGTAAGTGTTCATAACTGAAACACAATTTAGTGTGTTTAGAAAAATTATCTAAATTATTTATATTGTAATAATGGCCAAAATTATTTCTAGATTTTACCTCATACATATTACCCTTTATATTACAAAAATGTCATCTGGTTTTGAATGGCATTCAGTTTTTAATGTGGTAATAATTAGTTGACTGCTTTTCATAGGGCAGAAGTAATTTTTTTAAATCAAATCGTCCAAAGATATTTCTAGAAAAAGTTATTGTTTCCTTTTGTAATTTCATTTTTTATTTTTTAAATGAGAATGTGAACTGTGAGACATTAATCAAAACAAGGGTTCAGTCACAGAGGACATTCTGATAATGTAACACTGCACATAAGAGAAAAAATCAAGGGAGTCATAGCAATTTCTTATAAAACTGTTCTCAAAATGGTTATTGAGTAATGTGATACTTTGAAATAGTAGAAAAATATGACAAATTGTTAAAATAATGAAATTTTCATTAAAATCTTAGTACCTTTACAATAATATCTTTACAATAACTGCCTGAGACTTTATAAAGCTGATGTTTATTCTTGCAGAACTGTCCCAAATGTCACTATGAAAATGTTAATGTTAAGTAACCTAGAATAATTTAAATGTATCAGAGCTCACTGCTGTACCACTTGGAGTTCACAGACCAGATGTCATAAATAGAAACAGAACCCTGGGTAATCCTTTACATAACACACCTATTTATTTGTCCTAAGCTTGTTTGTTGTTCTGCTACATCTTACACCAAATTAATCTTTTTTTCCACTGCTGAGAGGATAGTAACATTGGCATTGATGAAGAGAATAAAACCCACATGAAATAATCCTGCCCACTTCTTGTTTGCAGATTTCTTTCTACTACAGTAAATTCCTGTTTCCGGTTTCTTAAATGCTATCATTTATTTTCATTTGATAAACCAGCCCAAAGCTTATTCACATGCAAAGCTAAATCAGACTCCATTTAATAAATTCTGATTTATGCCCAGATTGTATCATCTCTGATCACAATGAACACTATAGCTAAAATTACTTCAATGGATGGCAACATAAGTCAAGGGGCAGAATAGGTTCTTTAGAGATTATCAGTATACTTAATTTCTGTCAGAGTTAAAGGGTGTTGATTTTTTTTTTTTCTTAACCTTATTTAGAACACTTAGAGGCAGGTTTTTGCTAAATGTGTATGAGCACAAACTCAGGCTGGAGCAGATTTGATATAAAATCATTTCCAGAACAAACATTTCCAGCAAACAGCATAGCCTCCTTTGTGGTAGAGAATCATCTCAGCCAAAGAACATGCAATATTTACCAGGTGAAAGTCATCTCAAAATAGCAGAAAAGTGTTTGCTTGACAACACAAACAGCCAGCACACAATGCAGAGAGTAGAACCCAAAAGGTATCTCCCAAATCCAAACTGAATACACACTGAGAGCTCCTCAGAGGAAACCTGTATCCACAACCATCTTTATAGAAGCAGAAAAAAGAACAACTGCTGATGTTCCTCAATCATCTCTTGGGCGTGCTTTTTTTTTCTTCCTTCTTTCTTTATTAGAAGGAAGCTACAGCTGGGTTAAGAAGGAACGAGATGAGCCAGTGTGCTCTGTACACACCCGACCCATCTCTGCCTGCTCCGGTGTCATTTGCCACCAGACACAAAAGGGGAGATTTCCCTACTCCACAGGATTTCAGGCAGTATTGGAGTTATCCATCAATGCAAAATCCAGCTGGAGACATAGGAGCAAGAGCAACACGTTTGTCACACTGATCAAAAACAAACCTGTCAGGTCACCAGTTTTCTTATTCCATTTCTACTCCCTTCTCCTCACTCCCTGTCCTAGGGTTAGGTTTTGATGCTTGTATCCCCAGTCGCGTGTTCTGTTGGTGCTGGATGTTATGTACTGTGCCTTCAAGACTGGCTCTGAAGAGCAAAGTTTGTTTTGGTTTGTTATCAGCCTGCTCCCCCACGGCTGACGGGACAGAGAGACGGGACAGTACATTGTGCGGCTTTTGCTTTTGCTCCTGCTCTGCTTTTGCTTTTTGCTTCTGTTAGTTAGTTTAGCTAAGTGGTCCAGATTTTTCCCTGGACTGTTTTTTCCCTTCCTTTCTGGAAACCATCCAAACCTGCTCCGGACTGGGACCTGGGGAACACCGAGAGTTTACATCTTGTGGCTGCAGCAGCCATCCCCAGCGCCGGAGGAGTGACAACAGAGCCACCACTCCTAGGAAAGACTTTCTGAATTTGTCATCCTTTTCAGATGAAAGCGTTGTCATCTGGTATTGTTCATTTTGTGTGCTGGGGGTGTTTTGCTTGTTAAATAAACAGGTTCTTTCCACTTCTCTCCGAGGAATCCTTCCCGAACCGGTGGGGGAACGGGGCTGTGTGGGTTTGCTTTCTGGGGGGGCCCCCTTTGGAGGTTTTCTCCCAGATTTGCCCTAATCCAGGACAATCCCCTAGGGTGTGTAATCAGAAAACATGGGGTTTGGTCCCAAACTTTCTCATACCAGACAGATCAGCCACTGAAAAGTCACAAAAAGCAGAGCAACATGTAATGTAGTTTCCAATGAAGCCGTCTCTGAAGCTATAAAACATCCTCAGCCTAAATCCCGCCATGATCTGTGCCTCTGCCCTTCTGAGGGAGTCCCCTTTTAGAAATATGGGCACATTAGTGGCTCAGCTGGAATCAAGATATATAAAGCAACCCAAAATTGAAACAGATCCTTTGAATCAAATAAAGGAACATGAGGCTTGATTTTACCTTTAATTCCATCTTTCTTCTTATTTGCTTCTACTTATACAGTTTATCCTTAAAGATTTGGGATTATCTAAGATAAATCTCCTGATAGACAATCAGCAAAGTCTGAAAGCTGACCCAAACTGTAATAATATTTTTTTAAAAATCAAAAGGCAAGGAGTTCTAATAGAGGAGGAAATATTTTAATCTTAGGATTTGGATCACCATTAGGACTCCCAAAAGCTTGGCAACCAAATGTTTAGCATGACCCATCTGTGAAGGTTTTTTGCTTCCTCAAATTTAGGAAGCTGAACTGAAATGGAGCAGTTCTAACCTTGAATCTTCTCATACAATTTCTTTCACCAAGTTTAGTTAGGAGCCCTGCACAACACTCTCCCTCTGTCTCCTAATTTAGGCAGGGGAAGGTCAGTGCTTGGCTTTCTGCAGGAGACTCTGCAGAGAGCAGAGTTCAAGCTAGCATCCCACTCCACACATCTGCAAGGTGGTTTATGAGCCTGAAAACCAAAATCAAAAGCAGCTTACTAATCGTGAGGTAAACTTGGAAGGACTTCCCTAGCCTGAAATTATCTGGGTATTTATAATGTGTTTATAAACGTAACTTTGGTGTTTTGCCATTCATCTGTCTTGTACAGTAGAAAGCCAAAGTTTCTGTGGAAGTAAGGTAGCTGACACAATGGAGAAAAAGTGAGATGCTAATTGCTTCAGTAACCTCCAAATGCTTCTCTTCCTTTTCATTAGAGATCCATCTAACACATGGGTAGGCCTGAGTGTTCCCTGATTATGATTCAAAAGGCAAAAAAAAAAAAAGAAATTAAGATTATGGAAGCCATAATATGGTCTTGGGATAACTACTCAAATTAATCCACCACCTGTACAAAATCTTCTGTTCTTTTCCCCTTATTATATTAAGCTTTATTCTGCTTCTGTAGGGCTTGGCATTTTAAGTAACCATAGAATCAAATATCAGCTGCTCTGCCTGGACCCCAGAGTGTAAAAACTTCTAACAATTATTTATACTGGCATTATTTTTCTCCTCTAGATTTTTTTTTTCCATATTTCCGAGACAATGTAAGAGTAAGGGCAGCACTGAGGAACAAAAGGAGGAGCAGAACTGTTTGAACACAGAGTTCTAGCAATTCGTACCAGGAGCAGGCTGTTCCAAGTCCTCTTGTAAGACCACGGGGCCATATCCCAGCTTCCACAAGCACAAAGCCACTGACTACTTGAACAAGCTTTTATTTGTGTGCTTCTATTCCATCGTGACAGTTTAGGCAGATCTGCTCTGATATGTTCAGGGTGAGTTTTCCATCCAAAACCACTGACATGTAAGGGTAGGAATTTTTGTGAACATTTTAGTGACATTTTCAAGAACCTCTAATGTTAAACCCCAGAAGTTAGTCCTAACTTCAAGGCAGGCATTGGCCTGATAGTGAAAAGTTCTCCCCAGCTATTGAAGGCCCAGTAGCTGAGTTCCTACTTGGCCATGTTAGAAAAAACAGGAACTTCTTGGGCTACAGGAAGGTCTTAGGTTTAAATTAAAAAAAAAAATAAATAAAAAAAATCAAACTACTAATGAAAAAGATGACACGAACATTAAAAAAAAAAAAAAAAGGAAAAAAGGGAAATCACAGACCTATTAGGTTGGATATCAGGAAAATGTTCTTCACTCGGGATTGCTTAGCACCAAACATGCTCCACAGGGAGCTGCTTGGTCACAGCACCAAGTCTGACAGTACAAGAAGTCATTTGGATGCTGCTCTCAGGCACATGGTGTGACTCTTGGGGCGTCCTGTGCAAACAGCCAAAGAAAAGGTTTCTTCCCCTTTTTGTGAAGTCCTGAGCCTAAGAAGGACTTTGAACAGAACAGCAATACCCAATCCCCAAAGCTGCCCTCACCATTCATGCCTGTGAGCTGGAGCTGATGAAACCAGTATTGCTGCGGATTAATTTAAATACCAAAATAATACCTGAAATAAGGAAAGACATATGCTCTCAGCCCAGCTCCAAAGAGAGATAAAGACACTGCAAAGATGAAATAATCATTTCCCAAAGGTTTGGCCTTTTTCTCTAGAGGCTTTCAGCTAATTCAGGTGAAATCACACTCCTGCTAAGCCATCCCTGGCTGCACGGCTCCCTGAGGAGTTACCAAGCAGTGATATCCCAAAGTGTTTCCCAAACAAGCCAGCAGCTCTTGATCAACATCATTCATTTATCAGTGTTTCTTATTAACCAACAATGTATCATTTAAAGAGATCACAATTAAGGATCTCAGTGAATAAGTGAAATTTAATCCATCACAGTTTGCAACTGGAAATATGTTTAATTACCACAAGTGCAACAAACCAACTTATTTTGTACCGCTGCACTTTTGGATTTCACTGCACTCAAAGCACAAGGAATAAGTCCAGAACTTGTATGAGAGGGCTCTTCAGAGCAGCAGTGACCCTGCTTCACCTCGCATATGAAAAACAAGTTGCTCCAGGATTAGTTCTACATTCTGGTCAGAGCATCCTGGCAGCAGCTAATGCTCCATGGGCAACATCAGTGCTATTACTTAATGGCTTCAAAACTACCAGAAAAATCTTAAAACCATTAGGATGATGCCTACTCACATTTATGAAGATTAATATCTGACAGGACTTAAATACCTTTAAGTCACTGGCTACTGTGATACTGAGCTCGTTGCTGTTGCAATTTTAAGGCCTGTTAAAGTTCTTCTAAAGATGAAAGGATCACGGCACAGAACTCAAACAGCTTTGATTCAAAGGGTTTGTTTCAAGAAAAGCTTGAGTAGCACAGCAGGTAAATTATGGTACAAAATCAGCCCAGGATGTCAAGTGAATTTCACAGTAATGAACTGAATTAGGCATGCTGGCAGATGGAAGCAAGAAAGATATGCATCAGTATGTTAATTGTGCGAGTCTGTCAATGACTTCATCAAGTTTAATCTGTTTGGTTGCCACTCTCTGTAGCCTCTGTGACAAGACCACCCCATCTGTCTGGAATTATCAGACACATCCTCTCCTCCTTCAGTGGGTGCAGCTTGATCAGACAAGCAGCAACTGGCATGGAGAGCTTTGGGTTATTTCAGTGACAGATTCAAAGAAAAGAGGCGAGTCATTTTCAAGGAGACAAACAAAAAACACTGACTGAGCTTTGAATGTGCACAGAAGTGCAGGAAAGCCAAATTACCAGGTAGAGCTGTGATGAACAGACAGTAGAACAACTGCACAATTAGAGTACATAATTGTACTGAGTCTGGCTGGGACAGAGCTAACATTGCTCATAGCAGCCTGCAGGATGCTGTGCTTTGTATTTAGGTCTAAACCCACATAAACACACACCAGTGCCCTGGCTATTGCTCAGCAGCACAGCAGGAAAGGGGGTTGGGGTTAGGTTTCTCCATTCCACTCTGTCCCCAGTGGTGCAAGAAGTCAGAAGAGAACACAACCAGGAGAGTTAACCTGAACTGACTAAAGGAATATCCCAAGCCACTTCTCATTGTGCTCAGCAATTACAGTTCAGGGAAAGCAAAGAGAGAGGAACATTTTTGTTATGGCACTTTGCTTTCCAAGCGGCCACCATATGTGATAAGGCACAACTACCTGCTGATGGGAAGCAATGAATGAACGCCTTGCTTCAAGTTGCTTGCACACATTTTTTTTTCAGTTATTAAACTCTGTTTATCTTGACCCACAAGTTTCCCTCTCAGTTTTCTAGTTCTCTTCCCTATCCTCCTGTGGGGAATGAGCAAGCTACTGGGTGGGAGCTTTGCTGGTAGCTGGGGTCAAGCCACCACACTAACTTGGTATAAAAATAGAAACAGTTTGAGTTCCACTATCAAGAGATTGGCACCTTCTGGCTGCAGTGCCCACTAAATCCCTACATTTTTTTTTCTCTCATAAATTCCAATTAGATAAGCAGAAAGCACAACAGCAGCAATGCAAATGCAAGTATGTATAACCTGTAATTATAAATACTACGAGAGGATACATGGTCTTCACAAACAACACAAAGTACTGGTTTAAAAGCATTTGGATTCAGAAGTATGCAGGTTCCCACTGTCACAACATTTGTAACATGTACATTGGGAAAGATCTCATATCTCTGCAAGAAAAAAAAAAAATTAGAACAGGAACCAACAGAAGGCTCTGGATGCAGATTCTCAAGATGAAAACAGATCAGCTCCAAAACCTAAACATTTCTAAACTAGAGAGGCACAGAAGTGCTACCACCAAGCCCCTGCCTGTGTGTCCCACATGCCAGGTTTTCCATCATGATGTGCCCATATACAGAGCTCCAGGACAAGGTTTAACTGTCTGCAGGGCTTATCAGAAGAGTTGGATCACAAAAAACAATATTCTATGTAGTGGATAGAGAAGGGCTCAGTCCCTCAGGATCTTCTGTGTAATTCCATGCAACTGCAATGAGGTGACTTGCCAGGGGTTTTTTTTCCCTCAAAATGCAGCCTTAGAAACAGTTGAACAAGCAGCTTTATGAAGTAGGAAGCTAATCAAATACACATTTGTAATAGGATAAAGGATTAGAGAAAGTCTAGATATGAATAAAACTCAGTAGCAAGTAATCACGCTAATTAATCAAACTGGTGACAACCCTGAACTAAAAATCTTGCGTTTTCTCAACAAAACCAGCAGTATGATGGGATTCACACAGAACTGAGAACTTCTTCCTCTTTTCCTAGTGTGTGGAGGCAAGCAGCCCCCTTCCCATGGACACCATCACCTCTATGAGCAGCCCCAACACCAATCCAGCCCCTCACCCTCACAGGAGACCTCAGCCACTCCACGCTGTGGCTGGACAGGGAATACCCACATCCCTCCCTGGCTGCAGTCTTGCCCACCCCATCATGGGAGAGGGCTGGCCCTGCTTATGCTCCTCACAGAAAGCTTTCTCACCCACAGCCTGGCCTGAGACAGGCCCCCTAAAAAACACTAGAACTGAGAACAAGATCAAGGCCACCTCCTGCCTCATGGGGAGCACAGTCCAGCACCTGTGGTGGCCAGGGCAGCCCCCAGTGACAGAGCCAGCCATCCATCCATCCATCCTTTCAGCAGAAAGCTTCCATGTCTGGAGAGCTTGCACAAGCCAGGATAATAATAAAGAAATATTCTGAATTCCCAGTGCGAGAAACGTTTTGGTCAATTTAAGATACCTGAGTAAGAAAGGTTTCTCCAAAGGCAAGGGCACAAGGATCACAAGCCTCAAAAGCAGGCTGTTCTGAAGCAGTGGTATAGAACCAGAAGTACCCTCTACCACTTCACATTACTGTCAGAGTCATCATGAAAAATCCTGATGAATTCAATTCATAGCTATTTTAACAAAAAATAGCCAACATCTTCACCTACTCTGTGTTGATTCACAACCCCTGCCCATCAAGCAGGCAAAAGTGATCTTCCCAGAAATGACAGCAACTTTTCAATCTTGCTGGAAATTAATCAAAGCAACAATTATTAGCATTAACATCTTATTAATGATCAATAATCAAGGAGTCATTTTCAGTATACATATGTTCAGTCTCCATAATTTTCTCTTATCTTGTTGTACAGCACATTTAAGAACAAATCCATTTTCACAAACCCAATTATGTCACATTTTCTAATGTCTGCACTGAATAAGAAACAGAGTCATAGAAAAATATGAGAGAAGAGCTTAGCACCAGTGAAATCAGCACCTTATTTTTCCTCTTGCTGTAACCAAGATTTCAGGAACACCTAGAAACCTCAGAGGAACGTACATTAAAAAATTAACTTCAAAATCTTTGCTCAACTTGTTGCCAAAAGAGAAAGGTTAACAGCTCTCTTACTGATAGGTGACTAAAAGCTACTGTAATTAGAGTGGCTGAGCAGCAGGTAAGATACTTCTTTTGTATTAAACCTTTGCTGCTTTGTTGGCATGATTTTCACACAAATTATTCCCTTCCACACAGAATTATTTCCTTTCATTTTCATCAAAAATTTTGTTAATGAAAAGCAATATCTCTTGTCTTAAATCAATAAGAATAAGCCCCTTTATCTTCATTAATCTTCCTGGCACATCCATTTTACTTGGGAATTGTTAAAATTTCTCCCTCCTCACATATTATCCTACTAGCCACAAATCCATCACATAACACCTACAATAACAGATTTCTCACTAGGTTCAAAGTATTTTCTTCAGTACCCAGTAAATGGACAAGAAAATAAAACAGGATAAAAGATACATCTCTGCAATAACCTGTAATATCCCTCCCTCTCTCCCATGAATACCCATTTTACTTGATTCACTGAATTCCACGGCTAAAAGATAGGTGTTAAAGGGCTCTACTGTATTTTTAAAATTACTTTTGGCTAAAGCAAACACGTTCCTTGCATGCAGTAAAAATCAGAGAGCAGTCCCATTCCTGGCATGAGCCAACACTGCAAAGATGTCTCAGCTGATGCAGGAAATGAAGAGCTGAAAATTGTTCCACATTTTCTAAGTTCACTGCAAAGTTTTAGTCCCCCTTTTTACATTTTTGCTTTGAACAGCACAAATATCAACAAATTTCTGCCTGTACTTTCATGAAAATGCAAAACTACATCTCATTTCATTCCTTGAGAAATGCTGCTTCATTTTCTGAAGAAAGAGACTGCTACTTTCACAATGACAAACCTAAACTGGTTAGGAAGGATCACACCAAATGCTGAGGTCTAAATCTGCAAAGTCACCTTTGGTTCTCTTCCCAGTCAGTGGAGAAAAATGGGCATTCACAGGGAGTGAGTCATCTTGTCCCAGCATCCTCCAGATCTAAACCAGGTCAGACAAAGCATGACCTGAGAGCATCCATGGCTTTTCCCTGACTGTGAAGTGCCTCAGCTGGCTGGAGCTCAGATGCAGACATCAGTGCTGTGCAGATACAATGGTGGGTGATGTGAATCCTGCCCGTTGTGACCCGAGCACAGCACAAGGTCTGACTGTCATCCCCGTGCTCTTCACAGAAAGCTCTCCCTGCTCTGCTCATCTTTTGGTCCAGATCTCCCAGCCCAGATGATTAACACCATGTGAATAATAGGTATGTCTGTTTGGCAGCCAGACATCAGAGAGGATGAGAAAGAAAAATTACATTTAGATTGTTCCAACAAATGTTAAACACCTACTGGGTAAAAACCTCATGTACTAGCAAAGTGGGAAAATCTCATCCCAGACATCTCTTCAGAAGCACTTCTGTATAAATGGGTGGAATAATAGAAAGGGAAAAGAGAATGAAAAGAGAGTCTATTTCAAACATTTCAGGAGCTGGGCAGCCTCTTGGCTGGCCACAATTATCTCTGCCCAATAAGTTTTTTTTCCTCTTCTTAAATATGTTGTCACAGGCCTTATCACCATTTCTATTCCATCTTGGGGCTGGCTGGCTTTGGCTCTGCGGGACATGGGGGAGTTTCTGGCAGCTCCTCACAGAAGCCACCCCTGAGGTCCCCCCACTACCAGCACCTGGCCATGCAAACCCAACACACTGTGCAATTCAGAAGCACCTACAGATGCTCTAAATAATGTTATCTGGTTAAATTAAGCATTTTAACCCCCTGCTTTCTTCCCTGTATGTAGCACATTGCAAGCACACACCTCCAGTCAGACCACCTCCATCTGAAGCTACAGGAAGGCAGCTCTTTCTCTTCAAGCATTGGACTTCACTGTCCAACTGATTCAAAAACCATTCACAGCAGTCAGGACTGAGCAGGTCTGCTCAGTATTAAGCTTTCTTCTTTAAAGATAACATACTCACACTTCCACAATAGCCAAACATCTTAAAAAATAAAATAAAAAACAAAAAAAAACCAAAACCAAACAAACCAGGAAAGGGGAAAACGACAAAGTTCTTGCAAAGATGTTTCTGAAGAATGAATGTCAGCACTGGGTGCTGCAGTTTCATTTTCCAAGTCTGTAAGATCCAGAGAGTTGATGGCACCTTTTTTTAATAAAAGATGTTTAAAATGCTGAAGGAAATTATCCTTTGTCTGTAAATCACACCTATATTACTCTGCAAGTATAATTGTATAGATCCTGCTCTGTACAGTAAGTCATGATGAAATCAAAGCTGTGCAAGTTTCCTCTCCCCTCCATCAACTCCTCCTGACTAGATTCAGCAACAAAGAATGTTTCCTCAGCTCTAGCTCAAATTAAGACATCACAAAACCAGTAATTTCAGATAGTTGAAAGCTAATTAGTCCTGCTTGATGTTCAGCTGCAAGATTTTGCAGTGGGGGAGTATTGTGCCAGCTTATGTGATCAAATACCTGGCTTTAAAATATTTTGGAGTGGACTAAAGGGATTGCAACATCAATTACTTTGTTAACATCTCACAGGCAGGATTATACACTTCTGTCAGAGGGTGCAGCACTGCAGCCTTGCTGGAAGTTCTGTAATGAGGAACAATTTGTCCTTACACCTGAAATCACCCATGAAGTTTCACAGCTCCTAAGCATCCAAAACTGCAGCTTGATTTCAGGGATGGTAGAGTACATGGATACATAGTTTTGAATAACACAAAACAAAACATCCAAACAAAAACAGAAACACCATCCACAACACAGCAGCAGCACCAAAAAATTTGTTTTACTTCCTAGCCATGAAAATAGAAGCACAAGGAAATGGGTGGTAATTTGAAAGCACGAGGTGCTCAGCTGAGTAAATAGATCACAGATGTAACAAAAGTACTTGAGATGTCCTTTTACTGCAATAAAGAAGCAAAAGGTCACGTACCCATCTGTCTGCCTGCTTCTAGATCAGCAACAAAATTGAGATGAGATGATGGAGATGGAGCATTTAAACAAAACAAGGTGCCTTTGGGTCAACGGTGTCTGCCTCCCAGCTTTGGACAAGACTTTTGAAGAGGCTTTCAAAGCCCTTTTTGAAACATGCTACCTTATTTTTTGTTATTGCAGAAGTTGTATAAGCCATTTGAGACAGAAAGCAACTACAAATATGCAGTAATTTTGTCTGCAAGAGATTATTTTCTTTTCATATCAGTGAGAGACTGTGTGGATGGGAACCCTGAGAATAAAGTTATATAGATATTATCCTATTAATTTCCCAATGTATAAAGCTACAGAAATTGACACATTTCAGAGTCTTACCCCCATATTGTAGCAACTACTTAAAGTTTAAAAGAAAAAAGGGGTGATTTGTAGCTAACAATTTCCACACAGCAGAATGAAAGTGACAGGAGAAATGCCTACAGGATACCTATTTAAAGGAGGTTTAAAAAACTTGTCTTTCATTACCTTAAGACAGCACTTGCAGAGGTATTAGCCCTCTTCATTTGCCTACAATATTACCTTGTTACAAATTCCGAAGTGCAGTCATGTTATGAAACTTCACTCAGTCAAAGGAAGGGGGAAAAAAAAGATTGAAGCAAAATAGTTGGAGCCATTAAAGCTTTCATACCTAGGAGACTAATTTTAACCCCCGACATCCAAAATTACAGGGTAACACAGTTTCAACAAGTAGATGCTTTGGTGGTGCTGTAAGTACTGCAGAACAGCTTCCTTCTACAGCCACATCCTGTCTAAAATTTGCTATAGTACAAAGGGCAGAATGACTAAGTTCACCTTGCAATAGTGCTGCCTCTTCAGGAAACAAAGTTAAAAACCCTTCAATGGTGAGCAAGAGCTCTACTGCACTTCAGAAATAAACTTAAAAACCCAAAAGGCTGGAACTGTGGTGTACAGCAAAATGAGCAGCTAAAGGCAGGGCAGTTCAGCACTTGGGCAAGGCTGAGTGCAGTGCCCTTCCCTGCAGGAAGGCAGAAGAACAGAGAGCACAGGGACCCAGAGCACAGAGTGGAGAGACTGAGGTAGCAGGACAGAGGAAAGGATGGTGACAAGGCTACCAGCAGTTGTAATTACTGTAATTACAGCTGAGGAATTGCAGAACTCATAGCACTTGTCTCGTCACACTTTCTTACACAGCTTCAATTCTGTTGCACATCCCTACCTGTACAGCTGAAATAACAGCAGTGATTTGTTTTACCTGGGTGTTGTGTGGATAAAAAAGAGTTTATCAAGAGGTTCAGGCTCTACCACCAAGGCAGCAGCTGTGATGGAACAAGCCTGTGCTTCTCCCTTCTATTGTAAATGCAGGGCTGCCAACAAAGGAAGGAATGATGAGGACGAGTCCATCTTATCCAAAGGCTAATTTATTACTTTATTGTACTACATTATATTAAAGAATGCTAAACCATACTAAAGAATACAGAAAGGATACTTACAGAATGCTAAGATAATAATGAAAACGTGTGACTTTTTCCAGAGTCCCAACACAACTTGGCACTGGTTGGCCAATGAGACAAAACAAGCCATGACAAAACAAGTCACAACAAAAACCAATGGAACAATCTCCAAACACATTCCACATGTGAGCACAACACAGGAGAAGCAAATGAGATAAGAATTGTTTTCCTTTTTCTCTGAGGCCTCTCGCTGCCTTTCAGCTTCCCAGGAGAAAAACTCTGGGCAAAGGAATCCTGTTCAGAGGATGTGAATGCCACCCCCTTCAGCATTCGCTGCAGCTCAGGGTTTCTGTATTGCACCATTCCTCCCCTGCCAGCAAACACTGCTCAGCCTCACTGGCAAGGAGCACGTCCTCCCGAATTAGTGGAGGAACTGCTCACTCCATGAAAGCCTTTGGCTGCTAAGGCACAGCTCCATTCCTTCCCACTGAAGATGACCTGACACAGGGATCAGCAGGATTTCTGTTCAGCCTTAGCAGGTTTTGGATGGGTGAGCCACTGGATGGAATGAGGCTGCTGAGGGATGAAGCAGTCGCAGCAAAACCCTTTTGTACAACAACTCTGCAGCAGCTGCAGCTGTGGGCTCCCTTTAAAGTTTGAACTTGAGGTCTGCTTTAAAGGTGCATAGTTCTCTGTGTTTTAGGCACAGAAAGATGGAGTTTTGGGGCCTTTATTCAAGCTTTTCAAATTAGTGGAGGTTTTTATCCTGATATTTCTGCCTCTCCATTCCACTTACGTAAAATAGGAGGACATCACCTTGAAAATAGCTACATTGGTGGTAGCAAAGCTTGTAAGATACCACAAATAAAAGCATTACCAAAAACTATTGTTAGGACAAGTATTTTCTGTTCAGATCAAGATTTGAATAGTCTATGTGAACAACACAGAGGACCACCTTAAAGCATAAAATCTAAAACTAATATAAACTTGCTTTGAATGCCACCCATCTTACAAATTTCATGAGTCATAAATCCATGGAAGAAACATATGATCTCATAATTAAGAGCAATGGTAAAGCACATACACACATCAGGGAGCTCATATAGGATAGTTTTAAAGAGCAGTTGTTAAAAGTCAATAAGAACTAAGATATTAATTAAGAGTAGTGGAAGACAAAGAGAAGAAAGTATTCTCTAGTAGTGTTTTTTGGCTGTGGTGTTGAAATCTAAACCTAATCTTCCTAAATTTCTAGGGGAAGCAGAATTCCCACACAGCTGCCATCCATGTGCTGCCTATAATATGGCTAAAATATTTTATTTAAACTTCCAGTTTCAAAACTTGCTAATGACATAATGAATTGAGAGAGAATGGAGAAAAATACTTCAATGCATAATATTTTACACATGAGGAAGGCTAAGAAAATATCACAATGCAGGGACTGCTGCAAATATTTCAGTGAGTTGAATTACACAGGTGTTGCAGAGCAGGGATGCAGTCCATTTGAAATCCTTTGTTGCAGTGATCCCTCGTCCCAAAGCCAAATGGTCATAACAACATTGCCAACCATAATGGAAAAACTTAATTTTAAGTGTAAGGAAATATTTTAAAAATACTCATTTTATCAAAGCTAAATGCAGTGCTAAAACAGATAAGTAATTATGATGTGAACTTTTTACTTTCTCTTTAGTATGGATGACATTTATTCTTCCACAGCATTTGCTTTTCATTGGCCATGGCTTAGAATTACACTAATTAAAACTATAAGCCACCCTCTTTTATGAGCAGGAGGATGCAGAGTTGCTAGGAAACAGAAAGTTATGATCCCAGTGTAAACTTTCCTGACAGCTAGAGGAAATATTTCATTAGAAATCCAACTGGGGCATTTAGGGAACAGAATAAAAGAGACAATGGAAGTGGGAGTCTTTTCTATATTTAGTTCCTCTAAATTAATAGGACATTTTGTGTAGGCAAATTCCTGCATCTCATGCTAAAAAACCTATTTTGAGGAAACAACCTATTGAGAAATATTAAAGAGAAAAGAGCTTCCTCCCTGCCTTACCCCTCCAATCAACTAAAAGCCACTTAACACCCCACACAAAGTCACAACTGCAATATTTGCAAACTAATAGCAAGTCTCTAGCTGGAACTTTGGGAGTTTATCAGCTGAAAGGAGCTGAAGAGGTTCAGAGCAGGTGTGCAGCCACAGGATGGTGTGACCAGACTTAGAAATGGCAATTCTCACAAATCTATAAGGCAACCAGAAGGATAGATTAAACTGGTATTAAGGATTTATGGGAACTCATCTTGAACATTACACCCTTTAATCAGAGATGTTTGGCTTGAATTAATACAGAAAGGTGCAGACAAATATGAAGGACCCCTTTATTAAGGAAATGGTGTTATGACAACACGAAAGTTCAGGAGCCATGCTATGCAAACAGAAACTATATCTATATACACACTCATAAACATGTTCACATGTAGGTACTTGGATATGATTCTAAACCAACAATACTGTGTGTAAGTTTTCTAAATAAGATTTCATATCTACAAAAACTTCTCTCTGCAACTGCGCTGCCTCTAAAGAGTTCAGGTGGCTCTTCCTGGATTGAAATGACTTTTGCTCATTTAGCCAAGTGCAGCAAACAAAGACCACATACTGGGAGCAAAGCATACAGGACAGAGAATATGCGACCTCAAATCCAACCTGAGACACCTAAGGGTTAATTATAATTCAATCCTTATCAGATCTCTGTAACCATTTAACTCACTCATTTCAGGAGTAGGTGTTCATTTGAGGTTTATGGACACACCAGTGCAAAAAACCCACCCTCCCTACTTCTTATCTTACACTTGGCTGCATATTTGGGTTTTTCCATAGCACAGAAGAAAAAGTCCTCCTAGAGACAAGAACAACCAATCATTCTCACCTCATTATCAGTCCATCTGAGAAAGATCTGATTTCTAATCTCAAATCAGCTGCTGCTGCAGAAGACGACCACAGCACGCTGAAGGCATCCAAGAGGTTTTGGTTTCTGTATTCTTGTCCCTGTAGGAGGCACAGCTCCCTTGACATGCTACTTTCCCTTTCCATTAAAGAATTTTACGGGAAGGCAAGGAAACGGAAACTTAGTGTAGGCTAAGTCTGGGTACCTTCCCAAGGGTGTTCCAGAGCAGCTGGGCACCCAAACCCAGCCCAGTGCCCTCCTGCACCATGGAAATGGCAGAAGGATGCAGCTCAGCTGTGCCAAGGCTGGATGTTGGTGGCAGTGAGGGGAGAGGTGGTGCCCCCCTTCCAGATTCTCTCCAGCAACAGCCTTGCCAGCCCTGCAATCTGAGACCATCAAATATCACAGGAAATCTGTGTGATTTTCAGGCTGTGCAAGGCGATAAACAACAAAAACGCAACACAGAGATCCCTCCTTTATAATCCATTTCATCCATAAGGATCAAAATTGATGCCCACTGAGGGTGGAGCAGGAGAGCCTGGCAGAGCACACTCAACACCAACAATGGAGACAGCGAGCACCAGCTGGGAGAGAGGCCACCCTGAGCAGGATGGATACTGTTCACTACAGAATATTTGGAGAGAAAGATTCTTAGGAATATCTAAGAAAAGCACACTATTCAGTGTTCTCCTCAGTGCCTTTCTCCACCACACATTATTTAACTCAGTGACAGAGAACAAAGTGCCCAGCACTTCCCACATCCACTGGGACTTGGTTAAAGCCACGGTTAGCAAAGCAGAGTGGGTGAAGAATAACAACTGAAACACATAGGCTGCATCTGGATTCTCCCCAAGGTCTGTCCTAAAGCAACTTTCATATTTACAGGTGTTTACAGAAAATCCCTAGTCCGGGCTCCAAATATTTTTAGTAACAGAAATGCATTACTCTGGAAACTCTACAGGAAAGAGCTAGTCATCAGTAAGTCTAAAAGTACTGTTTCTGCATGCAATCTTTGCCTTGCTTTTGTTCTCAGACCACCACAACTGCATTAGCATTCTTTACAAAACCTGCTAACGTTTCAGTCAGTGTCTATGCACACTTTGCAGTACTGATCTGACAAAAAGCTGAAATCTCAGACATCACTATAACAAACATTCATCTTAGAGGACAGGATGTTTTCTCAATACCTTTCTTGCACGTTATTGACTGCATAGAAATCCAACGCTGCCAAGTAAAATCTGTCACTTGGAAGGCTACAGGATGCCTTGCAGAAGGGGCTTGGCAAAGCTCCCCTTTGTTCCATAAGCAAATTCCCAAGTCACTGAAGTTTGTGAAGATTCTTCACAGCTGATGCATCAGATGAGGTAGGTGCATCAACTTAAATTAAGTTTGATGATGGAAGATCAAGGATTTTTATTTGGAGCAATATATACAGAATGTATTTAAGGTAGGTCTGCAGAGCCTGAACTCACAAAACATCATGTCTAAAGCCTAGCACTGAAATAAATCAAAAGCTGAGAAGAGTATTCTAGCCCATACACAATTTCAAAAAGATTGCTTTTGTTTTATAAAACAAAATTCATTGTTTTATAACTGCGATGAATTTTACAGACAGCACTAGCAAGCAGATGAAAAGAGATAAAGGAGAAAGTTGAATGTAGATTCCCTCTGTATTTGAACAGTGGCTCCCCATTATCAAGATTCTGTGGAGGATGTTCAGTTTTTCAACAAAAGGAAAGCAAAAGTTTGTACCTGCAGGGATTTACATGCCAGGTAAGTCTGCAAGGAATCACAGGCCTGACATGGAGGCAGAGGATCTACCTTCCCCACTCCCATCCATCCCAGTGGAATGCCTGAAATTCCCAGGACTGCTTCCCTGGAGTGAAAAGTGTGGCGAGTTCAGCATCCTCTAAAGACACCTACTGCTAAAATCAGGGGCAAGGCAGCAACTCCAAGGCCATGGAACCAACATCCAAGCACTGCTGCCATTCCTCCTGATTCAGGGCACATAGCCACTGTTTCATTTAGCACATTTAGCTCTCTGCTCTTCCAATAAATATAAAATCCTCCGGAAAATATCCTCTTAGTTGCTACTTGCTGATCAAGATGTTGTGTGAAAACCATTTAACATTTGAAAATTAAGAAAAAAAAATTGCCAAAAAGAAGCCCAGCTCCCATAAAATGGAACAAGTGGGACAAGAGGATCCTTGTTGTATTAGTACAGTTTTCTGTTAACCTGTGATTTCTGTACATGAACAGTGGAAGCAAGATTTCCATCGATTATCCCTTGTGGTGCAGGAAAATAAATTGATGGCCTCTTCAAACATCACCGTTTGGGCTCCAAATACTAAGTCATTCCTCTGAGCAATAGAAAAATCCCTGCTGAGAAGGAAAGATTTTGGAAGAAATTATCCTATATTTAGTTCTGAATCACTGTCTGTATCCAAGTAAAATCAGGGCAGAGATATTTGCAGGTATCCAGTCAGGTCCTGTAACTTAATATTTACTTTGAATAAAATCCCAGCAGCTATTCTGGGATATTCCCACAGGGGAAACTGAAAAACACTATTTTAGGTGGTTTATTTCAGTGTGAATCCAAGTAACTTGCTGGTCCACATATGGCAGGGCTGTTTTGCTCATAATCCAACAGATCCTCCAGAGAAACTGCCTGCAGGATTTCAGCTAACAAAGCTTCGTTCCAGAGTTATAAACAGTTTCTGGATGGCTGAAGAGAGCATGAATCAAGGGCATGCCACTGACAGAAACCTCCAGGTCACATCAATTTCTGTTGGATATTTATATTTGCTTCTGGCTTAAGGTATAAAAAAAGGCCAGCTTTTCCCTTCTCTACACACTCCAACCCTCCAAGACTAAATAACTTATCAATTTTCAGGGCTACATTAACTGCTGATTAGTTGGGTGCTAAGTTAATTAAGCTTGTCTCCTTTTCATTATCAGATGTGGCCCAGTACTCCATTTGCTCATTAAGCAGAATGCCACGGTCATTAGAGGTGTTCTGAGTGCAGTTTTCCAAAGAGGGAGATAAACAACCCTGTATCTTTGCTAAATGTCTATATCTATTTGGTATATATACCCAAAAAAAATACTCCCAAACTGGGACATGATGTGACAGCTGTCTCAGGTGGTAGAGCAGGGGTGGATATTGTCCTGGTTGCAGGTGGGGCAGAGTTAATTTCTTCTCACAGCTGGCACCGCTTTGTGTTTTGGATTCAGAGTGGTGTTAATAACACACTGATGTTTTGGGGTTTTGCTAAGTTATGATTATCCTAAGTCAAGGACAATTTTTTCTCCCTTGTCTCATGATTTGCCACTGAGGAGGTGCACAGAAGAAAACTGTGAGGAAGCATAGCCAGGACAGGTGACCCAATGCTCAAAGGAATATTCTGCACCACAGAACATCATAAACATGATATAAATCAGTATATAAACTGAGAGGAGTTGCCCAGAAGGGTGGCCAGCCTGGGTTGTTGTGGCATCAGGCAGCACAAGGTGAGCAGTTGCATTGTGCATTGCTTTTTTTTATCCCCCCTCTTTTTTCCTTCTTTGTCCTCCAGATCAGTTATGGCAGTGGAGAATTTTAGAGTCACTCAGTAAAAAAGCTTTACCAGAAAGAGTCAAGCAGGACAGGCAGAGTAAAGAGGAGGAAGAAGCAGGACCATCAAGAGAGTGACTTTTAGGGTCATCATCAAGGTCATCATCTGAACCAGAGGAGGAGACAGAAGAGATGACCATGACTTGATCCCTATCCCTGAGCGAACTGCAGAAGACATGAAAAGATTTCAGCTTTTGTTCTTGTAAATTGAGACAATGGAGCCAAGAGTGTGGAATCAGAGGGTAAGGAAACCAGCTGGGATTACTTGCTGAGGAACAAAGCATTGACAACAAAATTGGGAAAAAACCACAAGTCCTTTATCGCTGGATGTGACTCCTATCAAGTGTGAGGGTAAGGTGTCCCAACAAAGATGATACTCCATGTCGCTCAGGCAAATGGACTGCAACAGAGAAAGGTATTTAATACCTGAGGGAATCAGCCATGGGAGAAATTATATCTTTTGGAACCAGGACTTTATCCACAGTGAGCCTTTTTATATATGATGCAATTTGAAAGCATCTCTTTCTGTCCTTTCCCATGATCCACACTGAAAATAAATCCATCTGGATGGATCAAATTAAGTCTAAGTGAAATTAAGTTTTCTGTAATGCAAACAACAAATGGGAATCTTGGGTAAAAGAAAAGGGTATCAGAGAGCTTTAATAGAAGCTGGGGTCCAACATAAGCTTAAATGGCAGAGAAAGCAGGGAAGTATTTGGAAGAAAAATCAAGATCAGTGAGCAAGATACTAGTTTTTAACTTCTGTCTGCATCTTCATTATCTGTAAAATAATAAAATAATAAAAATTCAAGGACTTGTGAAACTATGGTTAGCAGGGATTTCGTACACTGTCATGGGTCTCCAGCTAGGAATTCTGACACTTGCCAAGGCCGAGGTTGAAGGAAACCTGCTACAATTATTTTACCTATTTAAAGGTATATTAAATAAATAACAAAATAAAACAAGTAACTATGGCTGAGGGTTGAAAATAATTCAGAAATGAAGTGTGAGAGTGAATCCAAGTTATTTGTGCAGCAGCAGCATTCCCATAGAAGAACAATAAATTTGTCCATGATTTCCTTGCTGCATTTCAATATTTTGAAACCAAAGCTAACTGTTTACATCTAAAGAAAAAAGTATCTCTTCCAAATATATGGAAGCTGAATTAGAAAAAGCTAAGCTACCACCTGGTAGTTTTCAGAGATGACCTATATTTCAGCAATGCATTTATACACTTTTCAGTGTAATTTCAGTTAAAAGCATTACCAAGACAAAAGCAGATTGAAAATTGATTCAAGACCTTCTCTGCACTTGCATTCATTTTTCTTATTGTCAGAGCCAGTCTATTCATATAATGGTGATATGCACAGTATTTAACCTGAATTTTAGGCCACCAAAGATTATAGTTTTAGGTTACAAGCTTACACAAGTGCTCTATCTGGTTGCAGTTATTACATTTTTGTGATTTATAGGTACAGTCTCTCCTCATGAATTACAGAGACAAAGTGACACCCAGATTGGGATTTCTGGTTTGGTTTTTTTTTGTTATCTCACTGTAAAACACCTCTCTCCTATAAAAGAACACCAGAAATAATTAAAATAAAATAATTTAAAAGACACAAATTCAGGGTTGGCCATGAGATGCATTGCATATGAAGAGCAGGCTCACACTGGCACTGGGCTGAGCTATAACTCAATGCTCCTATGTGACCTGTGAAGCACACAGAGGAAATTTTGGGACAGCCTAGGAGTTCAGTTCTCCCCGTGGACCACACAGAGAGCTACAGCTCTTCCTTCCAGCCTTGTCATTCAGTTAAAGGTGGGCTCTGAGGCATTCACACCGTCCAAGTGATAAAATGAGGTCATTTACATTTGTCTGCTCTTCACCTGATGTGCAGCTGGGAGGCTTGAAGAGCAAAACCCATTCGTGGCACAAACAGAAGGAATGTTAATTGAGGTCAGTAAGACAGGCATTTGCTTGCTGCAAGGCTGCCTTCCACCCCATGGGCACAGGGACATCACATTGTTCAGCTCAGAAAATCCTTGTCTCCTGCCTTCTAGTTAAATGCTTTTCCATCCACCTCTTCTCATCATCAAGCAGTCTGTCTTCTTTTGCTTTTTCTAAGTTTGTGGAAAGGGGACTGCTGATGGTCTAAGACTATTTTGATTTATCTCGTTATACTTAGGAAAGTTTTTGCACAAGCTGTACTCCCCAAATACCAGATTATCTGACTTTGTACATAACTAACAGGAACAGCAGCTCCTACCTGACACCTCCTTCATACCTCACCTGTCACTTAGATGACATTAATATTTATTTCTTTCAGGTCTCAAGGTACATCTCAATACCAGGGAACAGAAAGAAAAAATAAATGAGGGAATTTGGATTTTATTAGTATTATTATTTCATTCTCACAGTGCTTTCTGCACCAGAAAATGAAGAAAAGCATGGACAAAAGTCCCCCATAATTAAGTAGAAAATGAAAATCTGATGCTTATACCTTGTGATTCAAATAGAAATATGTGTAATTTCATCATATACTGAACTACCAGGACAACAATAGATACAGGTTAAACCTGCATAGTTTAACCTAAAGATGGATCAAGGCAGATTGGATTGCACTGACTGAAGGAAAGAATTCTGGTAATAAAGGGCTTTAAATTTACCTTCCAAATTTTAAAAACTACAGGCAACTATTCCATATTACATGAAGGTACTTACTTTAGAAAGCAAAGATAATTAATTAGCAAGATGTCTGGCTCAAGGACAGAGCTTTCACTCTGTAACAATTTTAAGCCAACACAAGACATCCTGTAGGAGGTGAGCCAGGACTGGAAGCCACTGACAAGCCAGGAGCCACCTGACAAGTCTCTAGAGTTATTCAAGGCAGGGTTATTTTTATTTATTTTTATATATATTTATATAAATATATTATTCTGTTATTTTATTTAAATATCTGCACTTAAATTAGAAAGCAATCAAGATTTTAGCATGAAACAAGGTACTTTTATCCTCAATATTCTCCTTTAATTTAAAAGTAGGTATCAACTACACTTGTGACTGCCCAAAGCAGCTACATACAGCAATATTATTTCTGCTCTCCTGAGATGAGAATCACTTCAGTTTCAAACACTCTTATCCCAAACACTATCAAGGCAGGGCAGCCAAAGAGGACACTGAAATGTCATTCAAAGCATTTCTGTCAAAGGTTAAGGCTATGCATTTATTTCTTTTAAACCAAAGTCACCATCACCATCAGTTTACCATGGAAGAAAGCTGGGATTTTAATTAAGAGGAGAGCAACTTCCTAGGTAATGCCTGGATTGTCACCTCTAAAGTATCACTGCAAGCACAGACTTCTCTCACCAAGGACAGGTCTGTCCCAAATTACTTCATATCCCATTAAAGCAACATGGAGGAATCTATAATTGTCTCTAACTCCAGGTGAGTCAGCACCAAGTCGGGGTTTTTCTGTTTCAATGAAAATCACCATCAAATCACAGCATGTGTCCATGTCCACTGGACTTCCATAATCAGACTGTCAAAAAGCCGGCATTTTTGGTTCTGAAAGTTGCAAGATTTATATTCCACCCCCTCCCCCACGGTGAGCTCTTTGCAACAATACCAGATGAGTCCCTTAATATCTGCCTTTTTGCAACTTCACTAGAAGATTTCTGGTAATATCCAACTTGTACTTTATAAAAAAACCAAACAGATAAGAAGCCACCTGATTTCACCCAGCAGTTGCTATATAAAGAACTGGCATTAGCAATATCCAGAAGACATATGATGTCAAATCCTGAGGGAAAAAGCCAGGAAACAGAAGCACAAGAAGGTGGCTGTTTATAGCAGCATGATAGCACTGACAAAGCTGTGGGTCTGAACAGATCCTAGGATGTCAACAGAGCACTGTTGTGCTCATATGAAATACTGCTGGCAAGATTCAGCACCAACCTGGATGGGGGGGAGGAAAGGAGAGAAAAGCAAAAGACAACAGCAAAACACAGTGTTGGGTAAGGACAAAGCATTACTGGATCAGATCCAGGTGGGAATGCAGCGCTGGGCTTTCACCAGCCCACAGCAGCATCCTGTCTCTGGAGTCCACAAGACATGGTGCTGAACAAGCAGGGCCTGATTCAGCACTTGCCTCAAGCACAGGCATTCCCCAAGGCTCACAGGGAAAGACGCAGCCAGGCAGAGTTTTGGAATAACCCCTGTTCTGCACAAGTTCTTTCTAAACTGAGTAAATGAAGCAAACCCACTGCACTTTCCCTAGAAGCTACAGAAAGTCTGTTCAATTATTTGTATTAACTCATCCAGGGGGAAAAAGTACACCCCAGTACCCTCACCCTCCTCATGGGAAGCAGCAGGAAAGCACTTGAGTATCAGGAATTGTAAACAACCTTCAGATTTCAAGGACAAAAGTAGCTTAGGGATATACAAAACCAACAATCTCTTCACTCCAAAGGTAAAACAAGACAAAATGCAATCAATAACTTCAGAATCCTTAAAAAGAATACAGCAGATAGTTTTTTTCAACTATCATTTCAGATTACATACTTGGAAGGAAGCACTGTCCAAGCTAAAGTGGGCAGCTCAAGCTGGATAGCTACATCAGGAATATTAACTGAGGTAGATTAACTGGGTTTTGTAAATTAAGTAGCTGCTCTAAGTTTAGCATACATCCCATACCACCATAATGGTAAAAAAACCCAATTTTTTTAAGTCCTGAGTCAAAGAATGGATAAGAGCCTGCACATCACAATCTGGAGCTGCATTGCCACAAAAACACATATCTGAACCTCCTCCCTACCTGTGGTGAAAATGTATCTGCCACCAAGTGTCCTTAACAGGAATCAACATATCAATTAACATTTCAATTAACTGGGAAGAAGAGAGCACAACTGTGCAGCAACCCAACCTTTATTCATGTTGTGCTGCCTTGGAGAGTAAGGCAAAGATCACCCACCCCAAGTTAAAACAGGTTTGTTTTCTAATAGATCATAAAGCTGGCTCAAAACACTTCATAAACCTATAGTCATATTAAAAAAAAAAAAAAAAAAAAAAAAAAAGTTTTAAAAATTTTTTTTTTTTTTTTAAAGCTGAAGGTGAATAGCAAAGTTTTGGCAGGCTCGATGCTGAAATACATAAAGATCCAGAATGAATCGAGGCTGGAATTGGGAATGGGAGAAAACCCGGACTGGATTTAGCTGGGATATAGAATGGAGAAAAACCCGGATTGGATTTATGATGGGATCTGGAATGGAGGAAAACTCTCCCACTGAATTAAATTCAGTTTTCTTACTTTAAGTGTTCACCTTTTCAATGGCAAAGGCTTCAGGAAATATCAGAGGATCAGGGCTGGGGTACAGAATGGCAAAAAGTCCAGACTGGATCTTCAGCTTGCAGGATGGATGGAAGCTGCAGGGATACAGGGAACAAGATAAAGTTTGTTTAAGCAAAAAAAAAAAAAAAAAAGAAAATAAGGGAAGCTGCAAATTTAGGGGTTTCCAGCATGAATCCCGACAATACAGTCACAGTCATTCACAGGAATGTGTGAGCATGGTGAGAAGGAGAAAGCAGCACCACATGGACGTGAATTAACCTCCAGTTTCACTGTCTCAGGAACAAGGACAGCAGCATGTGCCTCAGTCTTAGCGTGAGCAACAAGAAAATGAATGGCCATCTGAGGACTGCAAATATATTTGAGTTACATTTTTGTCTCAGTCGTGATACTGAAGGTTGTCATTGTCCAGTTTTATTGTGGGGAAGATTCCCTCCTTCACGACACTGCACTACCAGAGAAATAAAATCCCAACAAGTAAAATCTTCAGGTCAAGGGAAGGAAGATGGGCAGTGCCCTTTTTCCACAAGCACACTCCACTGGGAGCCCAGCAGCAAAGATTGTAATTCCAGGGGTTCTCAACCTACCCACAGCTCCCTATAAATAAAGGGACATGACCAGGCATTGTCTCAAGGTCAGCTTTTTTCTGTTGTTGAGCATGGCTCACAACAAAAGAGAGTTTCTCTCTGAATTTATTGCCTGTTATGTAAAATCTTCCTCTGCTCCTGGGTTCACAGTCCCAGGATATCCTGGCAAAGAAACACACACACAAGGCTGCACTTTGAGATCATTTAAATAAAAGAGAATTATAATGAAGAGCGGAGGAAGGAGGAAGAGGAATTTTCAGAATGTTTTGTTTAAACATACTTATGGTTAAAACCTCCCACTGAGTTAAATTCAGTTTTCTTGCTTTAGCATTCACCTCTTCAATGACATAAAGACTTAAGGAAATATCAGAGGCAGCCAGTGAGCCCTTTAAATGATACTGAATCGGGAAACATGACCACAATGTGAACCACTTAAACACAAACATCCATCTTTGGCAATTTTTCCTTAGCTGAAGCAAACGCTCCATAAACCTGTTCTCTGAACACAGAGCACCGTCATCAAACATTCTCTTGCGAGATCAAAAGGGGAAGATGTTTCTCTAACAGTTTTTCCTTGCTTTTTCCTCTAACAATAGTTGAATTTATTTTTTTTTAAGAGAAAAGTTCCAAAAGTGTCTTTTCAGAGATGTTGCATCTATCTGAGGCCTAAAATTTTATTTGCAATGAGATTCTTATATCATCAGTGAGATTATCAATGGGAATCATCAATAATACGATTATCAATTGGAAAAACCTCAGAGCAGTCCTATATGAATCTTCAGCTACAATATTGCAGAGCAACCTTCACAGCAGCAATTACTCAGTAATTTTTACCTGGAAAAAAGACTCTACTAAATACAGTCCCAGTGTAAGCTGAGGAGTGCTATTTTCAGCAGGTGTATGCCTCTTCTGCATGCCATGCACAGAGCAGGCTAAAATAGCCCAGAAAGAATGGAAGGTGGAGAAATTGCCCTATGAAGACCTGTGCAAAATCGAAAATGCAGTGCATTCTCCATAAGAAAGGGATCAGTGGCTTCACAGAACTAAAGCATTTTCCTCCAGCCCTCCCATATCTTCCAGCAGGTTGCTACTGAAGCTCAGAAAGCCACTAGCTGTCATGAATGTCTCTTTTTGATAGAGCTGGAAGGATCTTGATAAAGAACACATAATCTTTGATTTTGGAAAAAATATACAGAGACTTCTCTCTAAAGGAGCAGAAGAGCTGCTGAAAAACATTGCTTTGTACCATTCATTGACATACTCTGAAATTTGACTTCTGATATTTCTATTTTCCATGAATCTAAAGAGTATTTCCCTGGTATTAGAACTGTGAAATTTCATCTGAAGACAAAATAGTGCTTTTACCAATCAGTGACATTTCCCTCTCTCCCCAATGTATCAACCTAACCTGAACTGATGTTTTCTAAAATATCAACTATATGCTTTCATAATAGTTAAATGTCTTGGGGTTTAACTAGAGCTAGTGAAATAAAATTTACTCAAGGATGGTAAATTAAACTGGGCATGCAATATTTGAACAGGAAATTAGAGTGTACATCTATACTTTTTTAAAAACCTAGTGATTAGATAAATGCAGACCTTCCTGTCTTTCTTTATTGAACCCATACCCTATGTTCCTAGAAAATAGGACAGCCAGAACAGTTTCAGGTCAGAAAATATACCTGCTCTCATCATTACACTCCCTCCTGTCTGTGACACCTTGGATAATGCAACAGCCCACTCAGATGCATTTCCTGAGCAAAGTTACATTAAGGGTATTTTTTTAAGAGTTGAATCCAAATCATTGGTTGAACCAGTATCTGTACATTTCTAACCATTTTGCTGATAAAAATATAGATAAAGGCTCAGCACAGAGGCAGGGAGATATGCTATAATGTAAAAAGAAAATTCATAAGAATGAAAAAGAGTTTTGTGCTCAAGGACAAAGCTTGCCCTGGTAAATTGTTTTGTGCATATGAAGTCTCTCAACCTGAAACATGACCAAGTCCAGCTGACTTGACTCCACAAAATGCAAGTTCAGCATGCAGGTCACTCCTTTGATCCCAGCACTCAAAGTTGTTTTAATAGCTACGAAGTTCAGGATGTCAGGTAAAGCAAAACTTTAGTTATGGAGAAAAAAAGATTCATAAAGTTCTTTGCCCTGATTGTGCTATTTCCACCCTAAACCAAAGAGAACAGAACTTTTACTAGGAAATCATCCAGAATAAATCAAAGCCCTACAGGTTAGTTTAAAGCAACAATCCTTAACAAAAGAACTTACTCTCTATGCACACACCAGACTAAAAATTACCTAAAATTTCTGTAAGCATATCTTTTAAATTAAAAATTTAGTACAAAGGCCCCAACCTAGGAAGTTTCTTGAATCAGAAAACTTTTATCTGTTTTCAAGGGGATGATGAAACAAAATTGAAAGATTAATCTTCTGCAGTTGAAAATTAGGCTTTAGCATATCAATGCTTTCATGTTGCTGAAAAAAAGGTTATTTAAACGTTCATTGATTTTTGATGCCTTATAAAAGTGTTAATGATGCTACATGAAAAAATTTATTCAGTGGCAAGTCAAAGTTCACTATGGAGAAAAATAAGAAACTACTTTATTCCCTGATTTTTGACTTCAAACCCATAATTTGCATAAAAGATTTCTAAACACACCATCTGGGAAGGACACATTTGATGAGAAGGAAGAGAGATTGAAGATACATCAACTACTTGTGTGTGGTTAGGGTGACCTGTAGGAACAGGGCTGAGAACTTGCTGAGCTTCGTGCTGCAAAAACTGATGCACCCTCTGTCAATGCCCCATAAGTTACAGACAAGTTAGTGACTTTTTTTCCCTTTGGAAATGGAAAATTTTTCCAGTTTTCTGTGGCCCAGGAGCTTTCACTATTGGCTTTCCTTCCCTCAAGGCAGGTTTTTCTTCTGCTGGTGGGAGTCATATGTACAAGTAGAATTGTTTGCAGCCATGCCAGGCACATTTCCAAGCAGCTGGAAAGTTAACTCTAAAAAGGACTTCTTAGTTCCCCTTGCCTTTTTTTCTGTCATAAAGATAGTGCAGGAAAGCTGCCAACCCCTTCACCAGAACAATGCACTTCCAATAGACAGAAACCCTCCTATTTGTATATATTTTTACACAGTTTTATTAGAGATTCTATGCCACAGAAAAACATTAAATCACGATTTGCAGAATATTCAATACCTTGATGGTACAGCTACCACAGAATGACAGCTTCACTTATGGGATCTATAATGATGCAAAACCAGCACAGAACCCTGACACAAGGCATTTTGTACAAAAGGGAAATAACTTCCCCTGGAACTTAGAAAAAAAGAAAAGCTTGGGGGTTCCCCACATCTGCTCCTAAAATGATGATCTGTAAAGACCTTCTAAAAAGAGCAGGGTTATAAACACAACTTATTTGGGGGTTCAGCAGAGGGACTGTGTGAGTGAGCATAGTGCAGTGCTTACATACCCCAAAAGACATTGGTGACAGGGTCACACTATGAATTTGGACAGTTTCTCCCCTCTCCTGAATTGCCCTGTCACACGTATTACCTAGTAAAGAAGTCTCACTTCTAAAAACCTGCACTATCACACCAGGGATAGAAGTAATTAGATGCCATTGCAAGCGCACAAAGACAAGAAAGAGCTGCACAATGTTTCAGGTAAATTAAGATGAGAAGATGCTGAAGAGTTCAGTGAACAGTCTGTTCAAATGCTATAGCACAAAAAGAAAACCAAAACTCTTTAAGCATCAGAAAAGGAAAACAGCATATTTTTCCCCCCTTTGCTCAGCTTTCACCAAGCAGATAAAATTCAACTTGCTGTTCCATCTTGGTCTGGCAGACTCAGGTAGTTTCTAGGTCAGATACTGAAACTGATGTTTCCAAAATATCTACGTGACCATTCTTTCAAGCATCCTCAGGCACATCTCAGTGCACAAACACGCAAACATTTGCTTAGGAGCAGGTACAGACTCAGTCCTATATCCAAGAGAAAAACAGTAGCAGCGAGGAAGAAGATTAGACAAAGCCACTTGGGGAAAAAAAAAAAGGAAAATACAGATCTGGAATAAGACTGAAGGAGATGGATGGGGAAGATCTCTGCAGGAGAAAACAATGGAGTAGCAAAATTATCACCTGGGGAAGGGACAAGCAAGAAAACAGGATCAAAACTCAGCTGGCAGGCAAAGGCTGAAGGATCCTACCTTGTCAGGAAATGGGACAGTATGGATCAGAAATGGGATGTGCTAGAATTGGAAGTGAAACCAGGGAAAAAAGCACTGCTATAAGGTGAGTTAGGCAGGATGCACAGAATCCTGGGCATGAGGGGAAGCAGTGGGCACTGCCTCTTTCTTGCCCTCTCCCATTTTTCACTTTCCTTCTGCTCTTTTTATTTTTTTTACTCTCAGCTACCTAAACCCAGCAGTTGTACACACATCCAGTCTGGCCTCCCCTAATTGAGCCTTGCTCAGTTCTGGTTGTCACAATTCAGATGCAAACCATGTCTTGTGTTTGAAGTGGAGAGATTCAAGCTCAGCCATGTAGAAATGCAGCAGTACAGCACAGTCTGTCCCGGAGTGTGAGACTTGAGAAAAGAAAAGAAAAATAGTCTTCTATATTGTTCCTATTGTACCAAGACTTTCCCAAAGTCTCACAGGCCCAGTGCTGAATCATTTCAAAACACAGATTTTGTGTGTTGTCTCCACAATTGCTGGAGACAACCCTCTTCATATGCATTGCCATATTACACAGAATTCACCATCTCCAAAAAGCTGTCCTAGCACAAAGTCATTTGTCAGTCAGGTCTGCAGCTCCCCAAATTCCTATAGAGAGCTTGGATGAAAATGTTCAGAGTGCCTCATCAGTGTTTTGCCCACCAGTATTTCAGGTACAACGATTTGTTACATGCCTTGGTTTAGTTAAATTAGAGATGGGGTTTTTTTCATAACAGCAATAAAAGCAAGACCTCAGACACTGGAGTCAGGAAAAGCTGAATCAATGCCTTAAGAACCTGTAATTCTGCCAGTAGGACAAGTAATTGAAGCAACACAAACTATTTGCAAACTTATTACAAATATTTAGTTTATGCTGAGAGTATTCAATTTGTGCTTGGTACTCTGAAAGGTATTTAGCACTTACAAAAAACCTCAATTTTTGTAATGCAATGAGTGAGAAGAGGCAGCAACCTGGCAATTCCATAGAGGTTAAAAGGTGAACAGGCAATAGATCAATGCAATGATGGGATCTCAATATCAATTTTTTGTAATCATGAAGCAGTCACTCCAAGATCTGGGGAACTGGCTGCTATCAGTTCAGCTTAACAAGATAGTGTGAAATAGCACATTTTAAGCTTGTTTTTACTTAAACAGAGGACAACTACACACTGAATCAGGTCAAGTATAAGGGGTTCCTGCCCTCACTGCCTCTTGCCACTATTAGCCATTATTAATGATTAAAGAGCACCGAGCCAGGACATGGCTGTGCCCATTTTCCTACTGAGCAAGTACTGCTGCTACTTGGTACAAAAACCTTCTGAAAAACCAGTGTTGGTTTTTTGCATCGTAGAATCCTTGAGAGTCTCTCCCTCACCACCATGAATTCCTTCAGCTTTTAGTTTCCATAGCTTCCCATGGCAGGAGTCACACAGCTCAGTGGGCACCATCACAGTGCCACTCAAGCACCCCCTCTGCATGATTCTGAGAAGGACTTGAGGGTTTTCAATGCTTCTCAAGAGCCAGACCATGCTTTCAGATAAAAGGCTTTTTCTCAAGTTCTCTTTCATGCTGATGCTGCAGTGAATTCACACAGCAAGAGCAATATCTGTCCTGCAGTTCTTAAAGGCACAGGCACTCTGCTGCTACAGCAATGGGTCTTACAAAAGCCTTCTAGGCACAGATTTCCAGGTGTCTCCTTTCTGACTTTCAGCCTTGATCTGGTGAGCATAACTTCCCCAACAATCTCAGCCCAAATCTTTTCACCTCAGGCAAATGTAGATCCGTGTGGCACAGCAAGTCATGACATTACTCATGCAGGAGCCACATCATACACAACAGCAACACTTGCCACTCAGCAATACCAGGGAAAAGATTTCTGTAGCTGGAGCTCTTCTCCTCTAGTTCCAGAGGAAACACCATATCAGTCAGGTGTGAATTAATTTCCTTGGGTTTGAGGTGTTGCTATTTTCTTCCTGAGACATTATGTACTCACCATTAAAAAAAAAAAAAGTTTTTCTGTGTTTATTGAGGGAGAGATGGGGTGCTAAAATAAGAAAACAAATATTAGGTGATATTTGCATTCCTCTGAGGAGTCTTAGCATCTTAGTCAAGCACTGGAGCACTTTACAGGTATAAAACATCCACGGATTTTAAAAATTCTGTGAACCATCTACTACAGGCAACATAACTGTAGTATCTCAATTCAGTAGAGCCAAAACATGCATAGTGTTCATCAGCTCTGAGAGTTAAATTCCCCTTATAGAAAACATTTTATAGAAAACATTACATAAGTAAATATTTTCCATGCTCCTCTGATACACCTCTACTATAACTTATAAAAAGCTAAAAGTACTACTCTGGTGAAAACCTACTTTTGAACTGGTTAAAAAGGTGTCTGTGAATTTGAAGATGAGAAAGCCACGTGTTTTATAATGATCCTGCTTCCAGTGGAGGAGGGTGTGAGGTAGAAGAGCAGGAGAGGAGTTCTTGCCCAGAACAGCTGGCTCAGCCCCCAGAACTGCCTTAGGCTGTGCCATGGCAATCCCTCCTCCTGCAGAGAGCAAATACAGTGCCCCAGGCAGCTCATCCCACCCTTGCCTGCCCACCACTGTTCTCTAACCACGGCTGAACACCCTCTGAGGGATGGCTCTCAACAATCCCTGCCTTTTTTTCCAAGGGGTACCACGGCCCAGAGCCCCTGCCCAGCCAGTGACCCCCCTACCACCCATGGCAGCAGCACCAGGATGCTCAAGGAGGGCTCCTTCACCACTCTAAAACTCCCATTCAATGGTCAGCCAGCCTCTCTCAGAGCAAACAAATGAACTGATAAGCAAATTTAGCCCTGTGGCTAAAACCTCTTAGGCAAGTCTTGTTGTCAGGGGGTCAGGCTGTTCTCAGCTTCCAAAAACAAACCTCATGAAGATGGCGCAAGGCAGACAGTGCTGAAATATCTTTCACAATGCTCTCCACACAGCAGTAATAAAGCACAAGCAATTGTAAACAGATGTTCAGTCTTAAAGCAGCTTTCAGCTGCAGTATGTAAGTTCAACTTATGCTAAAGAAATGTCTTCAGTGAATTTTGTTAACAGCAGCTAGTCATGAGAAGCCAGTACGTTTATGTAGCAGCATTGCAGATTGTTATTGTGGCTTTATGGGGAGAAGTAGGTCAAATGGATTTATACAGCAGCCCTGACAATATAGTTGTTATTAATATGGGGGTAGTTAAGTTTATCACCAAACAAGGTATTCTTATCTCATTTTCTCAGTACTCCAGAGCAAAGTCCACAATATGATGCACATACTACATACACATCAGAGCAGCAGACAGCTGTGTTGTTAAGGGCACTGCACCACCAAGAACACTGCTTCCTAAGCAGTTATGAATCATGAAATAAAACATTAAAAGTGATATCTTTTGTGTGGACATGAAGAGAAGCTTTAATAGAAGTAGATACTTCATTTGGCTGTTATGTCACAGAATGTTCATGTGCTATTAAGTAATTTGGCTGATTAACTCTTTTATAGACCAGGAACAAAGCTGATAGAAACCCAAAGACAAATGCCATTACCATCTTGTTAAGCAGCATCAGAAATAAGGAAAACATGTTTTGCTTTGCAACAGTGTGTAAACAAACACAATTCTTACCTACACAGAATATAAAAGCAAAACAACAACAAAAAAGTCCTGTCATTGCCATGGCAATATTCAGAGATTTTTGGGAGGCCTTTTATTCTCTTCTATAAAATATTGACTTTTTTTGAAGTTAATAAACTACACCTGCCAAAAATCACTCGTGTCACTCCAAAAAAAAAATAATTTACAAACACTGTCAAAAGAAGTTTCATGTCTTCTCTGGCTTTGAACCAAGACAAAGTCTATTAACCAAGTCAGCAATGCCTGAAGTGCCTTGGGGCTAACATTTCTAACATTTCCTATAACTTCTCACATGCCTGTAGGAACATCATCATCTTGTAGCGACATGGACCATGCTGAACAGCAACTCCCACAGGCACAAGCTTTGAAACCACTTACCCTCACATTTCTAAACTGGAAATTACTTTATTAAAAGGCAATTTAGAGCAAAAAAACCCTCATCTGATTATACATTAGCCAAATAAGGAACTTTTCCCCTGTTTAACATGCAATTCAAATAAAGTTACAAAATGCAAGCAGCTTTCAGCCTGTTTTGAGCCCTCCAGGTCAGAAGAGGCAAGAAGCAGGAGCCAGCATCCACCCAGGTGGCACCTGGAGGTGCCACTTCCAGAGAAGCGGCAGATCACAGAGGTTGTAGAGTTTAACCAACAAAACCACAGACACCAGGTACATCCCAGACATCTCAGAATCATTAGGGCTGTGTCAACCCACCATGCCCCAACCCATGGCACTGCTGCAGCTCTTGCTTGCAGGAGAATTCTCACATCACCTGTTCAAATTCCACTTCTGTGACTGTGTTTCCCCTCCAGTGATCCTCACCTGCTGCCCAGGATCCTGAGGGCCTCCTGTCACATTTCTTGACCAAACAAAGTGACTGTCCATGTAACTGAAAGGGTTATTCTGCAGTCACGAGAGGGTGGGGGAGAGAATAGTATTAATACTTCCATTGCCCAGCAATCCAACAATACACAATCCATTTTGGAGCTTTCTCCAGTGGTTCTTTTAGGCATTTTCTCTCCAGGAGAGTGCTCCCAGACTCTGCACACCTCCTCTTAGCAGGATCTTTCCATACCACTAATTATTTTTTGCTTCTTCCACCTCCATCTCTGCACTCTTGTCAGCAGCAGGCTGGGAAAGCACGCACTGCTTTCCAGGTGACTGCACACCACACTGAGGGTGACTGTCACTATTTCCCTCCTTCTTTCCACAACCTGCTGGCAATTATATTTCTTTATGGTGGCAAACCATTTGTTTTTTGTGGGCTGAAGCCAGTAAAAAAAGAATGTAAACAGCACACATTTTTCCTTCTGTTGTACATTACCTTTCATACACTGAGGATCAGTTTGATCCTCCACGTGCTATACAGTTGTTTTATTTTGCCAGGTCCTTGCAAAGCTCCTTAGCATAGCACATATCTATTAAGCAGCAAACAGGATGCCTCAGGGTTCAAGAAACCTGATTGGAACATGCACTATCCAAAACTGGACCTGATATTTTTCTGTGGTGTGACTGAAATAGTAATTTTTACTCCCATAGCTTACCACCTTCCTTTAGGACCCCGTCCTCCATCAGTTTCCCTGGTATATTTGGTACACTTTGGCACTTTTCAGAGGATTGTGAGGAGAAGACAGACACAAAGACGACCTGAACAGCAGGACTGGAGTCTGCTAACACCACCACGCTGGTGTGTGCAGCCCCTCCAGGCACATGCAGAGGCAACCTTTAGCCCAGAGTATTCAAAGCTCCTCAGCTCAGTTTGAAGGCAGAAGGCATCGTTTCTGCAGATCCAAGGATATTTATACCTGTCCCACAAAGCTCCAAGTCCCTTTCCTGATATTCACTCTTGCAGGATCAATGTCTGGATATGGTTCTGTCTAGAAATGCTCCTCACAGACATAAGCTAATGGATATATTGGAAGTTATCTCCAAAAGGCATCCAGCTGCACAAACAGGCAGGCAGTAGATGGCTACACCACTGGAAGATCTCTGGTTGCTATTCAACATGAGTAAAGGTGGCCCATAATTGGGCATTTGTTGCTCTTTATAGCAATTTCAATGTTTCATGATCAGAAACAGCACTGAGAAGTCCACCTGGCTAAATCCAAGATGGATCTCTCCAAGAAAATTAATTTCTCAGACTAGCATGTTTCACCTACCTAGCAATAACACTGTGTGAGCACATAACTGCATGAATTTATGTAAAAGAGCAACACAGTGAGGGTGTTGCAAGAAGAAAAATGAGAACTAAGGCAAAGAAACACTTCCACAAGATGACTCAGGAATTTAAACATTTGCAAGAAAATGCTTGAAAAGGAATATAAAAAAGGCAAGAGGTGGAGGAGTTGTAAAATATTGTAGTTATCAAAAAAGAAAAAAACCAGAAGCAATGGCCAGTAGGAAAAAAGCAGACATAGAAATGAGTTTTGTTCTACAGGCATTTTGCATATGCCTTGGTTGCACAACTAGGAGATTGCAGAATCCAAATATATTTCCTGCTCTACTGAAGGTCATTTGAACACACAAGGTGAGAGGTGAGGGGAACATGGGGAGAAAGTTTCTTCTAAAAGAAAAAAAAGCCTCCAAAGGCAATGAAAAAATCCAGGACAATTTCTTAAAATAGTTGAGGTTTAAAATGCTTCAGAAACAGAAAGATCCATAAAATGCTTGAAAAGCTTTCTCAACACCTTAATATTGAAAAAGACTACAAGGCATCCTTTGAACATGACTGCCATGAGCTGGGGAAGTTTAGGATTGGGAGAAGTTTAGAACTAGAACTTTCAGGAAGTGCACAAAAGCCTTTCTGTAATTGCAAGACCTCACTAAAACAAAACCTTGCTTGGACTCCACATGTGCTGCAGAGATAGTTGGCTGCTCCAGCTGGGTTAGCAAGAGCAGGATGCAAGGCTGGAGTTACCTTGCAAGAAGGTTGCCATTAATCTGCCCAGTGCACCTACAGTCAATAAATCCTCAGGCAGCTCTGAGAGACTCTTTATAAACAGCACCACACTCAGAATTCACCCCACACCATTGCAAACTCCACCAGACTGCCACTAACGTGGGGATTTCAAATACAGCATTGATTTCCTTCTCCAGCAGTTCCCAAGCTTTCTTATGAAAGCATGGTATTTGTATTTCACAGGAAGGATACAACCCATGGTTCATTTGTTTTGTTGATAGTTGATCATGTCTTAAAAAAAAAAGGTTTCCCTTCCGTCCCCTGCTATTTTATGTTGAAATATAGGAAAAAAACCAATAATACTCTACAAGCACAGCTTGTGGTTACTTTCTTTGGACTACATCAAGAGAAATGTTTTGCAAAGTAATATTACCCAAGACAACAACTATCACTCAGATGAAAAAGAATTTCACGTATTTTCAGTCATCACTTAATCCAGCTCGGCATCCGTACTGACACTTTCACCTAGTTTTTTGCATCCACAATATCTCAAACTGACGTTTGTGCTGAAGGACACTTTCTCTGAATTCAAGGAAGGATCTTTGCTCCTGTAACAGAAGCAACAAGCAGACACCTCCGGATAAGCAGCCATCTCAAATGTCTAAGGAAGAAATAAAACCCCAGATTCTGAGCAAAGAGCATCTGTTCTGTAGCTGTGGAATCTCTCCCTGGGGCTTCATTGAAATGCAGTTGCTTGTTAAAAGCAAGGAGGCAGGATGGATTCAGTTGTTTTTCCTACAGCTACTCTTATTCCAGAGGAGAAGCTGAAAAACAAGGAGAGAGTGTCTGTGTAAATCCCAGATGATGATAAAACTGGCGCCTTGGGCACTTGGGCATATACACTTGCTCTTTAAGAATTAGGGTTCAAATCAGCAGGGACAGATCCATGAACACTCCAGGCAGACCTGTAAGGGAATTGGCCTAAGGAATATTTATTTATACGAGGCAGCACAGAAAGAAGAGAGGCTTAGAGATGCTTGCTGCACGAGTCCTGGCAGCACAGTACACCATGATATCCTGGCCATTAATTTTCAGTGTCAGCCTGTGTTTTTTCCTTTTTTTCAAGGACAACAAGTAGCTTAGAAACATGAGGAGGGAAATCCGTGGTCTGCACTTTTACAAGGAAGCTGCTTCACTGAAAACCCATCCTTTCTTCTTTCTGCATGATAGAAGCCCTCCAAGAGCATTTCTGAAAATGCACCAGGGACACCTAAAACACTCACCACTCTCTCCAAACAGCTTCAGTTTGGAATTCATACAGTACAAAGAAAAACAAACCATAAAGCCACATAATAGGCTGAAATATTACCCACTGTGAGGAAACATCAGAACTGATGCCATGACAAACACTATATACTGAGAGATAAGCAACACAAAACTGCTGGAGTGAAAGAAACACCCTCAGCAGAGCACAGATTCAGGTTCTTGAGAGAGCTGCAGTCTGAACATTCTGGTCACACAAAGTAAAAACAAACTCCAGCAGAAAGTGAGAGACTGACAGCAAACCAAACTCCTGGGAAGCAATCAAACAAAATTAAACCTGCTTGGCTACATCAGAAAAAATATGTCCTCATCTTGGGAGTGCTCAGCATGCATCAGCTGGTAAAACACTGGACACTTTCTTCTCAGATGGATTTCTGCATCAGAGCTGTTTCTATCTGCCCACAGAAGCACAGCTCTCCTCCTGCTTTACCTGGCAGTGTATTAAGGTCTTCCATTACAGGGAAAGCACAAGAAACAACACTCTGGGCACATCTCTTGAGGTAAATGAGTGAGCTGTTTACCTTGAAAAGTCCTGGCTTATTGAACTGCTAACAGAGATTTCAGTTTAATATCTTCTTGCTGTAGCATGCACAAACTAAGCCATAGTTCACCCACACAAGACAGAGATCAGTTCAATGCATTAACTTCAGCATTTGTCTTTCTTTTTGTTGATCAAGTAAAATCACTTGGAAATCATTTACCATTTCAGATGCTAAATGATGCTTACCATCTCCGTTGTTCTAGAAATAGTGTGAAACCAGAAGGAAAACAATAAATTGAACCACATTATAATGTTCAACCCTGGCTTGTGTCACTCAAGAATTGACAACAGCTAAGATTAGAACAAAGACTGTATCACAGCACCATTTTTAATATCCAGCTTAAACCTCCCCTGACACAACTTTGGGTTATTCCCTTGGGTCCTGTCACTGGGCACCACAGAGAAGGGATAAGTGCCTGCTCCTCCTCTTCCCTCATGAGGAGGTTGCAGACTGTGATGAAGTTTCTCTTTCCCAGGCTGAAGAAGAGAAGAATAAAATCAATAGCAAGACTGTTTGAAAGATTAATTCATTTAAACCATTACCAGTTAAAACAGCTCTTATGAGAAAGTAATATCAACTTTCAGGTGCATTGTTTGTTGACCTGCTCTAAAGATTTGCAAAAAATTAAGCACCACTAGAACACTCTCCCTGATGGCACTTCATATTTCTAAAGTGAGTTGGGGTTTCTACCTAATGACTGCTCTCACAATTAATACTTTTTTTATGCACAAACCCTCAAAGTCAAGATGCTGAATGATTTGCATTGATACACCAAAACATAAATGCAGACAAGGCAACCACTACCTCTTATTGCTTTGAGTATCACAGCTGAGAGCTTGAATTTACTCCATCATTTCAGGTTGCCATTGGTGAATTTATTGTCTCCTAAAGACTTGACAGAATGCCTCTCAGCCAGCAAGAACTCATGTCACGGCCATATTAAAGATAATTATCTAACATTTACCTAAAAATAAATTATTTACAGCATGGGAATCTGGTCTATTCATAAAGTGGAAACCTTAGGTCTTCTTCTGCTTTGTATCTGTGTTTTCAATAGCATCAACTCCAAGTACAGCACAAGAGGTTTCTTGGGATGACTTCCATGTTTGCACACAAACCCAAAGCTACTGTGAACTCACCTTTCTCAGCCTTATCAAGCTACTTGACCCTATCATAGAAATCCCACAATGGTAAGAACAGTCATTCCCAAGTTCAGATACCTTTCACTAGGAATAGGAAGGACCAAAGGCATGAGTGTGACACCTCATTTTTGACACAGCCTGGATTAGGCAAAGTGTTTTCTCCCTTTCCCTTTCAAAGACAATGCCATAATAATTCCTACAAGCAGGGCCACTCCCCTACCAGGTCTGCTGCATGACCACCTATCCTGAGCTCCTTTTTGAAGGCTGGATTAAATTAAACCAGAATTTAAGTCAGCTTCTACACATTTTTAAAAAAGTGTGAGTGAGTTGCATAGGCAAGTGACAGCTGTTGGGCTCTTTTTGTAGCCATTCACTTTTGGGAATTCACTTTCTTCACCTGAGTGCCCATTTCAGGGACAGAGACAGGGCAGGGGTGCAATCAGTGACTCCACACCCATTTGTATGGCTTTCAGGAATCTGCATCTCAGGTATCAGGAAGACACAGTAAGGTCATTAGAAGTACTGAACAAGTCCTCTTGGTACTTCAAGACAGCAAATTTATTATCTACTTCAACCTGCTCCCCTCAGGTCCCTTTGATAAAAGCAAAGGCTTGTTTTGCAGCAGGAGTTTTGCAAGGACAGGCAGCAGTAACCTGTAAGTACTATAACAATTACTGGATGTTCTGGATGTTTATTCACTGAGTTGGAAATACTACAACGCTGAAGAAATACAGTCCATGTTTCTGGAAACAAGTCCTATTATGGCCCAAATCATTAACTTCCCCAAAGACATGATGAGTCAAATATTTTCCTGCATGATAACAACATCCACTGTAGCAGAGTAAAAATAACAGCATGTGTGCTCTGGCAGATGAAGAATCACCATTTCAGTGGTAACAGCTTTTCACCGTAAGGATCAGCTAAAACTTTAATTGCTTCATGCTCACCTCTCCCTTTCCTACTCATCTTTTTTTATGTTATACCCATCTTATCGTTTTGCTGCTGTACCACTGTCTTGCTGTTCTCAGTTCAAAAGCAGAGCAAGCTAAAATGGTTATCTTTAATCACTGTAAAGATGTAGATACTTGCATATGACTCAGTCTTACTACTTCAAAAAGTAGAACTTAGTAAATTGACTTTTATCTTGAAAGATGATTTCTCTGACCAGTATCATTTCAACTGCTGCTCTATCATCTTCGTTGTACCATAAATAAAACGTATTTCTTCCATAGTACTCCTCACATGACACAGTGTAGCTCTTTCCCTTCTTGCTTTACTTCATATAATGAAACTGCAAATAGAACATAAGAATGTGAGCAAAAATCACTCCTGTTTATAAGGTATTTCTCCATTCTCCTCATTCCTTTTTAAATTAAAACAAAAGCTTTTCAAACTTGAGGGTAGATATCTCACACTATCCATTTCAGCAGGTTTTGTCTTTCTCAGTATAGTGTATTAGGTATTACAGCCAAGCTCTTTTATTATTATTATCTTTACTCTTTTAATATTATCATCATTATTATTATTATGGGGGGGGGGGGCAGCAGGGAGAAGGAAGGAGAGAACAGAGGAAGCTCTCTCACCCTTTCTTTTAGGAGAGTACAAACTGACCAACCTCCTGAGCCGAAGAATTTGTTGCTACAAGAACACCAAGAATGAACTTGACTCAATGATATCACAGTGAAATGAAGGTGCAGAGACTGTTGCTAGAATTAAATATTCTATAATAGCCCCTCTCTTTATAATGATCCAACATTTATCTAAATTCCACAAACACACGTCTTTAGAAATTGCAAAAAAATAGTAATGTTTCAAGATGCTGCAAAAGCACAAATCAAAATGCCTGCAGTTCTCCAGTCCCTTATGCATCCATCAAATAGGGATAAAAAGATGACTGGCTTTAAATTAACTGTCTGACAAAGCACTACAAAACACAGCTATCATGGAAAGATTGATATTTAGTCTCTTATGTTAATGAAAAAATAAATGAACACGTAAGCCTTACAGACAGATTCAGACTTTTAAAATAACTTATCCCAACAGCACTGATGTGTCATTATTCTCAAGTTCAGTTATATTAATCCTTGCAATCTTTCCAAATGCACAGCTTAAAAGCTCGTCTTCCAAGCAGTTTGCAGTCCCTCTGATGACTAGAGGTTCATTCCAGGAGAAATCTTTATGTAATGGCCTCACCACCAGTTACACAGGTGAGAAAAAAAGAAGTCAGAAAGCCTTATTTGTAGCTGTGTCTTTCTCTAATGACTGTTATAGCACAAGATTATACACAGACCTAGCAATACATTGCTACACCTCAGAAAAGATGGCATAAGTGACAACACAGCATTTGTCCATGGAAACATATACGAGGGCAACAGTTACTAAAAGTGACAACTGCTAAAAACAGCAGATGAACTCACAGAGAAGGTTCTCCTTGTGAGGATAGGCTAAAATCTGGAAGCCCTGTTCCATCTTCAAGGAGCAAAACTTTCTATTTTCTTACAAAGCACAATAGTTGTGGTTCATAAAGCCATCATAAATCAAGATGGTTGTTTTTCCAGCAGTTACTTTACGTTATCAAGGCTTTCTTACTTTACTATTCCCTCAAGTACTCTGTGACATCAAGAATTTGTGGATTTGAGGGGGAGCAAAGTAAAATGAAAATAAAAAGTATATGGGGAGGAAAAAAAGCATAGGCCACCAACAGGAAACATAATTCAGTGAAGAGCAAGTCAAAAGAGAGGACACAGTCTCAAGCTGTGTCAGGGGAAATATAGGGTGGATATTAGGAAGGTGATTTTCACAGAAAGAGTGATAAAATATTGGAATGGCCTGCCTGGGGAGGTGCTGGAGGTGCACAATCCCTGGACGTGTTCAAAAAAGGACTGGATATGGCACTTGGTGCCATGGTTTAGTTAAGGTGCTTGGGCCATGGGTTGGACTTGATCATCTTGAAGGTCTCTTCCAACCTAGTGATTCTGTGATACCAGTCCCTCCCATACAGCTGGCTGACAATGGAGCCTCTGAACTAGAATTGGGGTTGGTTATCCCATTCATTCTCCTCCCTGCACAGGCTCCTTGGATAAGCCATCTTCCAGCTTCAAGCTGAGCCCAACACAAGTATCCAAGCTGTGCTTTAGAGTAGATTTAATTGCAGCACAATCCAGTTTTTAAAGAACAGGAGCACAGAGCATATACAGCTCAGCTCCCCTGAGCTATCCCAGTGCTGGGGTTTGGTCCAACTCCTACATGCTCTCCTTGAGCAGAAGTGTTTGGAACACGTCTTTCCAGTTAAGAGCTGATTGCATCAAAATACTCAGTAAGAAAAAATATCCCCCAGTTCACAGGAGTGCCACACGAGTTCACTTCTGGTTGCAGGCAGGATTTAGACAGGCAGCCTGGGGACAGAGAGCCAGTGTGTGTGGGGAGAGCAAAACACCTCCAAGGGCCACAGATATCAGCTGCTAAACCCCACTCCTGCACACACAGCTCCTCATGGTGCACGGCACACACTCCTGCTGGCAATCTGAGCCTTTCTGCCTAAGGCAGCATGCTGCTCAGCCTGTGCTCTCCTGGCTCAAAAAAAAACTCTGTTTCTCTACTTGCTCTCTGAACATAAATTCTCCACAAGCTGTGTTGAGGCTTTGCCTCCCCTCAGTGAGTTGTTTTCCAGAGCACATCGGCTTTCCGCAAAGTATTTCCTGAAGCAAAGAGGTGGTTTTGACTTTTGGACAGGATACAAAGCTTAAACATATTAATCATAGATTTATTTATAGGATTAGCAAGTCCTCAAGTTGTGGTTTTGGTGGGAAGGGAAGGATGGTGTTTAGATGTGAAAACTATGATAAGACAGTGTTAAGATTAAGGTGTTAAGATATGAAAACAAGCATCTCTCCCCGATCAACTCAAATGCCTTTAACTCTCATTTCTCCTAGAAATCTCACTATCACTAGGAACAAGATGTACTTCGCAATGTTTTCAAGCCTGCTACTTTGATAAATCTCCTTCCACATACTGGGTCATTCACACAGAGCAGCCACTATGCCCAGTGTCAAAGAGGAGGAGAAGAGCCTGGGATGTACTGCATAAACCTCTGGCTTTAGAGTTGCTAACACAAACCAAGCACCATTAAATCAACACAGAAGTCTCTGGCAAACCAAGCACCAGGCAAGGTAAGGCAGGGTCCCAAGACAATCCCTAAGCCTGTTCAGTAGGGCAGGACCTGGGCAGAGGATCCCCCAATGCTTCACTGAGGCAAGACAGGTCTCACTCCCACAGGCATTTCCCATCTTGCCTCTCTCAGGACAGTGTGAATGATTTTTTATAGAAAATGACCAGCCATCTGCACACTAACAGCACCAAGAAATGTTTAGAACTAATGATCTTCCAGCAGCTGAGGGTGACCAGAGCTTAAAACACCATCAAGCCATGTTCTCCCTACTGGCAGAACTGCTACTACAGCATTATCCTTTCCATGCTGGCAGACACAGCTGGCAGGAGCAGCAGGCCAGGATTTCAGATATATTATGGCCAGAAATAGGCTACCACACACCAGTGGATCACACTGGGGTAGAGCCTGCCCTAGGAAACCATGGTCTACTCTACAGGCATGGCTGAGTCAGCCACCAAAGACAATGGCTTTATTTACTAAAACCATCCTACAGGAAAGGTGTCCATGACACTGTATACAGAGTCTTAGTGGAGGATTTGAAAGTGACCAAAATATTGCAAAAATTCACCCTTCTCTTCTGCAAAACAGTTCCTGTGGCTGCTTAAGCAAAAGGGAAGATGATACCATCTCCTCTATCAACATTTGCTTCAGAGCAACAGCTTGCAGCAGCTAACACCACATTTCTGTGATCACACAGAATTTCTGGCCAGTACCATCTTCAGATTTTGTTCTTCCCCTTTCTTGAAGGGATGACAAAGTCCATGCAGACAGCACATAATTTGAAATAGGAGCAAGGGGTCTGTTCAGTTCCATATCCCTCCTGATAAATGGATAGTTCACAAATGTGTGCCAGCTGCTCACAGATGGATACTCCTTCACTTGAATTACAACAGACACTTGTTTTGTATTGTTGCTGTGGATAAGCCACATCTACCTCTTCTTAATCTTTAAGTCCCACAGCAGCTTCAAATATTTGAAATACAGTGGAAGTTTTTCAGCTGTTTAGCAACAGCTTCTTTTGTAATGCTCCCTGTGTTTGTGAGCTGTACAAAAGAAACTGAACAAGTAGCAGCTACTTGTACTAGCAAACAGCTCTGTTGGGTATCTTGAGATACAGTCACCTCTCTCATGCCGTGACACCAGCAGTGGGACAAAGCAAACTGACATTCTTCCCTGTTTAATTCCAAAAAACCATTTGGATTCTCCAAGAGGATCCTGCTCAGTGACTGTAGCAGAATACTAAAGATTCAGTAAAGTTATACAGATTTATTTAATAAAAAAGGGTACCTGCACAAACCCAGGCCTCAGAATCAACATAACCAGTTAGACATGGTTAAAATGCTGCTGTGGCACAAAAATAGACTTTCAAAGCCTTTTTCAGTATCTTTCCTTTTGCTCATACCCCTCTGATTTTCATTTTCTTACGAGTTTTTTCATTCTCTTTCCAGTCTGATTGCACATCTTGCCAGGACATCTCGGAAGTCCCACACAGAAGCAATGAGCACTTTGCTGAAGGCTCTCACCTACTCAGGGAAGAGAGGTGAGAGCATTTTGAGAGGCATGACCAAACCTCTTCCCCATCAGGGAGCAGTCAGTCACTAATAGCAAGGATTAAAGCAGAATCTACTCTATTTTGATACCATTTTCTCTGCTTAAATATAGTTTTCAGTAGGACACTGGACAACACATCCTCTACTCAGGGTTTCTATCCCATGTCACTTCACAAGATTACCCACTCACACCCAGGGTCTGGAGCTCTCAGCCTTGCCAGGAGTGTTTCAAAGCCAGGTGGGCTCAGAAACCTCACAGCCTCAGCCTTCCTCAGCACAGAAAACTCATACTGGAGACACTCCACCAGACTCTGACCTCTTGTTTTACAAGTGAATCTAGAAAACAGTGCCAAAAAATGTGAAAGTGAAAAGGCTTTTTATTGCTCCCCAGTTGAGAAATCTACAAATTCAGCAAATGGTTTTTTCAAACAGTTTTCCAGATTGCAGATGTTGGCATGAGCAGATCAGCTCTTGGATTCTTTACCCACCAGTTCAACCTTCAGATTTTTCCAAATCATTAGCATAAGATCTCCAAGTAAAATATTTTCTCTGATATAAAATATGAAAATATTTCCACAGATATTGATTGCTGAACTACCACTCTTTTCAGACCCAGATATAGACAAGGATGTGCATTATTAGTCTGATGACATACAGTGTAATCAAGCTAATTAATTTGACAACTTGAGATTGAAAAGTACAAATTGTAGCATGTGCTGTAACAAAAGTAGGAAAACATGACAGATTCAAGCAAAATATTGCATGCAGAATACAATGTTAAAAAGGGAAGTTTAATTAGAAGCACCATATTTTTTATTATTTTGAAAAGCAGTAACTAGAAAAATTTCCAAATTGTTAATTGGAGAGAAAGTAAAAAAAATTCTCTCTTCACAGAGATGGAAGTGAATTAATTTACATACAGGCAAGGCAGTGAACGCTGCACTAGAAGACTCCTACAAGTTAAAAAAAAAAGCTCAAAATGGAACAATTAACTGACAGCAAGAAAAACACTTTTTGTTTCAGGCATGAAGTAAGTTATCTTGGACAAAACAACAAACCAGGTAATCCTGTTGAAGTAAAATCCACTGGAGGAAATATTTTGCAAATTACTTTATTGCTAACTACCTCAAATTGGCAGTCACTTCCAGTCCAAAGCTACATCTCTATTGTCCAAACCTTCTGACAGTACTGAGCAGCACAGACAACACTTACACAGCAGTATTCATTTTCTTAAGAGCTTAAGATGAAGAAATGCCAATTGCAATGTCTCCCTAAAAACATTTTAAAACATCATTCCCTCTCAAAAAGAAAAATGTAACCCTAAAACACATTTGTGAAAAAAAGGCCACCAGGCTCAAGTTATTTTTGCAACCTATATCCAAACACACTAATTTTCATTTAAATTATACAGCTTCTCAGTTAAGAGAAAAGGTTTTAAGTCTTCTATTTTAAAATGGAAATTTCTGGTTCTCCAATTCCATACACTCATCAACACCACCCTCCCTCCATGCTACACATAATTCTTTCAGATCTTCCAGTGATGAGACTATAACAGAGGTAAAAATTGATCTTCCATCTTTTAATTCATGTTGTTATCAAGTGTTCATAAACATATTTTGGGAAGTAAAAATGGCTAGTCTTGGAATGTGATTAATCACTATCAACAAAAAAACTGTGAAATGATTATACTAAATCAACACAGAATCTCTTTAACCCTCTTAGAAAAGGTTTTTTATTAACTTCTGTTGTATTAAACTGAAAACATTGAACAAACATCTGTACATCTTCCAAGAAAAAGTGGGTGCAGTTATGTGGAAAAAATCAGTGGATTCCTGTTATAGAAGATTTTGGTCCCCCTTAGACCCACACTCAAGTATGACAAAATTGTGTTTACCAATATTCACAGTGAGGGTGAGTATACAGTGATGCTGAACTAGGAAAAAAAATAAATAATTTGAAGACGTAAATGGTTTTCATCCAAAACTCCTGAGGTTCATATCTATACAAGCCATAGCAGACAGGAAAGGGACCACTAGGTTCAAACATCACTCTGACACATTTTACTACCTATCCATTCGCATTAGCATGACCAAAATCAGAATTTCACACATTTCAAAAGCCCAAAAACAGGTGAGGGCAGAAACAGTAGGGCTTTCACCTATTCTAGAGACACAAAAAGGCCACAAAAGAGATTTGGAGACACACTGATGATCTCTGGTGTCTGAGCCATACATTCATCTCATGACAACGCTCCAAAGGTTCTTCACTGCATCCAGAATTAATGGGATGCTTTGCTCATAATTTATCAATGCCTCACAGGCAGCAGAGGTATCAGACAGGGGCTTTCAGGTGTGAAGTTTAATGACTGAATAGACCAAAACAAAACACCATTCTATCTTGCTTTCTGTCTTATGAAAGCTTCTTCAAAACCATTTCATTGTTCAGGGATGTTTTCCCCTGATTCATCTTTTTTTTCCCATTTTAACCCTAAACACATTTCTAGGGGTAAGTGTGGCTGAGGTTAATGCCACACACAGCAGACAAGCACAAGTTCTTTCCTGTGCAGTGAACAAGATTATTTCTTGTCACACAACTCATAAAGCAAATTAAACATGCCAGAGTTGGTGAATATTGTGAAAGTGACTCTAGAAGAGCAGTCAACAGATGGAAAACAGGAAGGTAATTGTGGCCTCACTAATTACTTACAGGCTGAGGTTGAGGTTTTTGGAGTATCTCAGAACTGTAGCCAGTATATCAAGGTGAGACTGAAAACATTTGGCAAATACTGAAAGAGCAGAAGTTCTTGGCAAGATCTCTCATAAGAAAAAAATAAAATTGTTCCTCTCCATACAAAAGGAGCAAAATTCTCACAAAGTGCAGAATCTGGATAATTTATAACTGAAGTGTTACACTAATAAACCAAAGTTGAAGAATGTCTTATGTTTTTTAGTGAGGCAGAAGTGTTGTTGCACAGATACCATTGCAGCCCTGCCTAGTGCATGCCAAACATGAAAAATTACAAAGTTGTGAGTACAGCAACTTTAAAACCTTTTATGAAGGTTTATATATATATATAAAGATGAAAAGTTTGGCATCATTTCCTCTTGTTCCAGAGCATTACTAAAATTTCTCAAAGAACCTGGCTTTTGCTAGTTCCAGAGCTGGATTGGACAGAAAACAAACCTTTTTGTTGCAAATGCCAAGTAAAAACAGGGAAGAACTGCTGACTTACTGCAAGTTTGTATTTTGGTCCTTCTTGTGAAGAGGAGGAGACTTCATGCCAACAGCCTTAGTATCTGGTTAGCTTTCTGTAATAAATCACATCTCCTAATTATGCTATCACTCATAATAAATTGTGTCATCTTCTCATTACTGTGATTGCAAATCTGCCTCTCTCTCACCAATCTTGTAAGAAAGTATTTCATTTTCTTTGGAACAACATAGTAAAAGGGAAAAATCAAAAGGGAAAACTAACAACTGAGGGATTTGGGGAACAAGAAGGAGAAAAGAACTGATACAAGAAAGCAAGCAAAACAAGAAAATTCAGCATTTCTTCCCTTTGAGTAAGTTACTTTGTACTCAAAGTCAGAAGCTATTGCTATTATTCCGTGCACCCAAAGCAATATATACACATACAAGTTGCTACTTATTGTAAAGCTAAACCAAAATGATTTTTGGCTGTTGTGCTTGGCTCCTTTCTGCTCATGGAGAAACCTTTTATAAGTAGAGGAAACCTTTAAAACTGAGCTAGCACAGCCAATTCAGAGTATGAACCAGGCTTGAATTCTCCCTTTACTAACACAGCACAGGAAGCCCCCACAAAGCTCTCCCACTACTTTATCCTTCTGGGTACATGGGTAGAGAACTCAGCAGTAGGTTTGCTGACAAATAATTAATTGCATTAAGAATGACAGGAAAAGGTTCTTAACACAGCCAATAACAGCAGCACTAAATGAAACTTGAAAATAAATACCTCTGATAAGACCTGAATGGATGTGTAACTTGCAGTGGAAGAATACCAGTGGCAATGAGCCCTTCCCCATTATCCAAGTACATTTTAAATTAATATAAAATTATATTCGTGTAAGAGAGAATTACTTATTTTAATTGTACTTGGACTTAAGTGGTAGAATATGTTACTGCTACTGGAAGAGGATTAAAATATTTCAGTTACATAAAATGAACTTCATCAGTGAGTTCCAGAAACAGGTGACAATCTTCTCTAGGAAGAAAAGACACCACATAAAAAAAGATGTGTGATCATGTGCACATCCATACAAGTCCTCAAAATCTAAATTCCTTTATAGCAAAGACACAACATGCATCCACATCTCCACGGTGGCTCAGTGATGATTTTTGCTGATAGCCAAGGCTGCAGCTCACTGGACTTGTACATAGAGCTGGAAACAACATCTTTATTCATGCAAATTATGCAGTGGTCACCAAGCATCAGCAAATCAGCTCTACCAACATCAAAGATGTTCTCACCAGAGAGGACATGTCAGTGTCACCATGTCTTACACACATGGGGCCAGTGGAGAGAAAAGCTTTGACATTCAAAAAAGACCCTATCAAATCAGAAGGCAGAAGACAAACAAAAACTTCTATATTTATATTGTAATTGAAAGTCTAAATACTTTCAGTAAGTGATATGCATGAAGTGGAGCCACTGAATTTCCCATGTTTAGGATCTTGCAGTATCAATAAAGTTGTATAGGTCCAGCCTCATTTATTCAGGACTGATATTCCAGCATGTGCTATATCCATGCAGCAGCATTAGTGTTCTACAAGCACCTTTTTCAATTTGCACCAAGAATACCTCTGCCATGGTAATTCAACCTCAAATCCATTAAAGCTATTATATTGTGCATAAAAATTGATGAACAGCAAAATTTTGAGCAAACCTAATCACCCATATATTTGGAAACATCTGTTTGATTTTTACAGGAAGGCTCAGCAGGGTATAACATGTGGCATAAAGCAATGTAAGTCTCAGCTAACTATAAATCCTGTAACTAAATTAGAATTACAACAAACATAACAAATCTGGGGTTACCCTGTGGTTTCACAGCAGCCTCCTGCTGTAAATGACAGTTTCAAAATATTGATCTAATCCAACATTTACCACATTGCTGTTCAATCCTTCTGATAAGGAGTAACAGCCCGATTTCATATCAGCACAAGAAATAAATACGAACCATACTGTTCAACAGCTTAAGTCACAATCTGAACATCAAGGCAGCTAAGAGCTCAAGATTTCAGGCCAAGAAAGAAATAATTCTTCAGTGAAGAAAAAAAAGAAAGAAGAGTTGTTGATTGACCTTGAACTGCTTTGGCTTGTTTTATTTTTCAATCAACACCTTCAAGCACAATTAATTTCCATCTTCCTCTATGTTGCACAGCTGTTTATTCTCCTACCTGTATTTTCATGAGTTTACAAATTCATATTTCACTGAAAGTCTGGAGCTCAGGCAAACTTAGAAAAGCACCTGCCACCATTTGTCCTCCTAAAGACCTGCTTGTGTTCACAGGAAAAATCAATACACCATAGTAGAAAGGGGTGTTATACAATGGCAAGACATGCCAGCACTCCTTGAATCACCCAGCACAAGCACCAGCATTTCAAAACACAACAAGAATGAACTTTGTCATGTCAGGATTTTACTCATCTTCAGTAAGGGCACTTCCTACAAAGAATGAAATTTTGCCCCTAAACCAATAAAAAACATTGCCTGAAGTCAACCCTCAAGAAGCTGTGTGACCTTTGGATATCCTAAGGAGAAAACCAAAAGCTCTTGCAAATATCTTCATTTATTTGGTTACAGAATTAATGGTGCCAGCCCATCTCACAGATGAAGCAGCAGCAGCTGCTCTTTCAAACACTGACTGTAGCCAAGTGACCATGCCCTTGCCTTGAAAAATGGATTGCACTTCATCAAACTTCTCTGTGATGTGATTTTATGAAGGCAGTGTGATTTAATTCCTGGCAGAGAAGCAGATACTTACCTGCATGATAGATTTCACATCTAGACGTCCAAAACACTGGACAGATCAGGTTTTTCATAACTAAAATGTCAGCTTCTTATTAAATTGACAGCTGAGTGTGTGTTCATGCACGTTCACACACTGCAAGGATTTTAGGAAGCTCACAGGAAGCACATTCCTGTGTGTGGAGCCCACTCCATGGGAAATAAAGTGAAAGCCTCCTCTGGTCCATTCAGGTTTCCATGGACACTTCAGAACCAGGCTGGCACCCTGGAGGTGGTCAGGAACATGCCAGTGAAAGGCACACCAAAGAATTAGGTGGTTGCTACATCACCTCACAATGGGGTTCAGCAGCAAAATTATCATGGTGAATCCAGCCACTGGATGATGAGAAAGGTCCGTATGATTTATGTGTTTCATGGTTAAGTGCTCTGTCTGCCAGCACAAGGACTTGTTTAAAACTCCGTTTATAAATCCCTGTACAGAGTACCCTTTCCTTAGGCATTGATTGCCTTGGCCCTCACACTGTTCCCTCTCTCCCCATTCCCTGTTTCCCTACAGGGCACTGGGGAAGGTGGCTGTCGCTCCTCCACCACCTCAGTCCCTTGCAAACAGACACAAACACTCCCACAGCCCACCAGAGTGGGCAGTGCTCCCTCCACTGCAGAGCAGAGGAAAAACCTGGTGTCTCCAGAAACTGCAGGCTTCAGGTGCTCAGTGCCTGACCAGTAATTAATTATCCCAGAGGAGGAACTGAAGGTTTGAAGCACAAAGCCGATCAATAGTCATTAGAAAGAAGGATGCTCACCAATCTTATGTGTCATTCTGGAAGTGCAGCTTTCAAAACCATAATGTAAATTGTTCAGGCATTTTATGTGCATTAGTGTATTTACATTTTGTACCTAAGGGTTTCAATCAATTTGTTTAATAAGCATTTTTCATTTGGAACATGAATCTGAAAATATTCCAGCTTCCAAGACTTCTTCAGTTGTCCAACTACAGAACACCCTCTGCCTCCTACTATTAGTAGAATAATAATAAATAAACCCAGCTGATTTTGGGTCTTTTAAAGAGATGTACAAGTGTCACGTCAGCAAGCCCCATATGATGAAACCCTCTGGAAAGCACTAAAATGTCTGTCCATCCTGAGTAGTAGCCAGAGCTTTTCCACTGGTCACACAGAAACAAATCCTTGTTACGTGATGCAGTCAGAATATTTGTGCTCACTCCTAATTCACCCCTAACAAAGCCTTACCACTACAGGAAACCACTATTTCCTATTGCAGGTGGATCTCCATTCCCAATTATGACCAGAAATTTTATCCAGGACCCAAGAGAGTTTTATTTCCTAATTAAGTCCTGTCTGAACTGGCACCTAAGAGAAACTCCTTCTGCAAATTCATGATCACTGCTATTTTCAAACATCCTCACACAGCCAGCAGACCTCAGTGAGAGAAAGAGGTCACTGTGAAATTACTGCTGCTTACAAAGTTTTTTAGTGGGTGAAAAACTGGGCCATTATTTCCATAAGCCATATTTTCCATACATTTAGAATTATGCACAAATTATATCAAAAAAGTATCTCCATGAAGCATTCCAGAGAATTACAAAATATCCATTAAAAGGTATTTCCCACTTTTGTCATCCTCCCCAGTGGTCAGTTAAGCCAGGTTTCACAGCATTGTTTCTTTTAAGTCTGTTTTATAAGTGATTGAGTGCTAGAGAGATGAACAAAACTCTGCCTGCAGCATTTATTCTTATTTGTCATGGCTTGAAATTGAACTGGGATACTGAGAGCATTTCAGAGCCTGTGCAAATCCTCTCTTTGGATTATTTACAACCTGTTGATGCATATTCAGGAGCACACCATAAAATATCATTAAAATGATAAATCTGTCCTCTACTATGAGCTTCCCCATCTCCTCTTGCTCTTTTATACATTTTCAACTGTTTTCCTTTTACTGCTAACCCAAATATGACATCTTTTCCATAATAAAACAGACAAAGTGCACAATGCTGAGATATCTCTGTGATATCCTCACCTATGGTGCTGTGAAACTGAGGGCAGAGACTATTTCACTGAAAAAACATTGTACTGAGTGACAAACAGGAGTGACAACTATTGCTGGAAATGGATGCTGCAGATATCAGCTGAGCTAAGATGCATTTCATTGTCACTAATTAAATTTGGGTATATAAGTAGCAAAAAGAAAAACCCAAAACCCAAACCCAAAATGATAAATGATTCCCATCAATAGCAGAAAATCTGTTTTCTTGAAACCTACCCCTGTGGTTTTCACAGAGCAACATTGCTGTTAACAGTTTATAGTGAAAACTCTTCCCTCTTAAATCTCCAAGTCACCATCCTGCAAGCCTCTATTTTCATTTTTTCCCCTACAGCTTTGATTCTCTTTATTCAATAGACTTCTTTGATTAAAGTCAAGGGAGTTAAATCCTTAATTCTTGGCATTATTTCCATTCCCATATTGTAAGCAGAGTTTTTTTGTGTTAGAAATATCCATATTCTAAAATAGAAAAGAAAATCAAGGTCCCCATGAGTGCAGTATTTCTTTACTTTATCACAAACATCCTGTATAAGAAATGGCATCTGTATCCCTGAAGAAGCAAGTTTTCCCTCCTTCCAAAGCAGTCAAATATGGAGTGCACTACAAGCTGTATTTTGTGGCTATTACACAAAAGCAGAAATATCCCAACGTTTATTCCCTTTCGGCAGGCGACTGTCGGATTACAGACAACAGTAATTCAGAGAGAGGCAGGGGAGAAGCACAAGTGCTTAGTCAGCAAGCAGAGCTGTTCACAGGCTAAAGGGAGCGTGTGCATCTACAAGAGAGGATTTTGGTTGCAGGAGAGGTTGCCTGTATCTCAGTCATGTGCTGCTTCTGCCAACACCACCCCTGATGTTCCAGGGCTGCGCGGTTCCAGAAGAACCACACAGACACTTAAGGAGCAAAGATTAAACCAACATTTTATTGCTCAAACACTGTGAGCTCTCACATGGGGGGAAAAAAGAGAAAATCTCTTCAATGACAATTATGAGACAGCCGAGACTCCTTGTTTTTGCCAGGAGAACACTAAAGCCAGGGAATCTTTCACACTCAGAATTTTCCTCGAGGCATCGCCCTTGCCCTGCCTTATCCAAAGCATCCTCTAATCCCTCTCCTCAGGGCTGTGCTTCAGCAGCTGGCAACATGCTAAACCACGCCTTGAGATCCAGAGAGGTTTTTGTCCCAGGAAACAGCTCAATTACCATCCCAGGAAAAATGGCACACTACCTCCGAACTGCTTTTTGCTTGACCCACAAGCTCTTAAAGCACTCAGCCACTAAAATAAAAGTAATCTTATCTCTGCTTTAACTGCTCCTGCACCACAGTGCCAGCCAAACCCTGGCTTTGCACATCATGCTGTACAACCAAATCCTGCACACACACACACATATCCCCCATCATGAAAGGAACATTGTTATTATTAAAGGCAAACTTCCCAATCTAATGTGAAGACAAGAAAAAGAACAAAACATAGATGACAAAAACAAACCAAACAACCATAACAAAAATCACCAGATGTGAAGAATTGTTTATGGTGTACATACTTATTTAATTGAACAGAGAAATGCAGCATCAGGTTGATAACCCATCTTCCCTGATCCCAGCCAGACTCCTGGGCAGGCCCAAGTATTGCAGCTTCCAGAGGAGCTTGTCCCTTCACTGTGCAAAGCTTGTGATAACCATTCTACCCCACAAATATCTCAAACTGCTTTTTACTCAGGAATTAGCCTGGAATTTCACCAACGTGGTTTTTTCTGAAGAGAAATTGTCTTTAACCTGTCATCTAAAGATTTGTTTTGTTGTCCCATTTATACTACTGTAGGAAGGATACTTGTGATCTGAGGTGATGGTTGCTCCTATTTCTGTGGTTAATAACTGCATTAAACATAAAAGGTTATCTGCAAAACTGGGAGACCATTGCTTGCTTATTAATGTCTTACTCTTACTGGAAGGAGAAAAGCAACCAATAATTTCTATTTAGACTACAGATTAAAAAATGGAAATATTACATGTAGCAGCTGTCAACATGGTTTAAAGGATTTTTTTGTTGTTGTTGTTTCTTGAAAATTCTTCCAAATCCAAAAATTAGAAGCCAAGAATTAATTCCCTAAATATTATTTCAGATCTTAAAAATGGAAACCTAACCTGCATCTTACAGTTGTCACTACCAAGTTATGGGCACATAATTGTTGCATGTTTCTTAGAGACCATTTAGACAATTTTAAGGCACGTCCAGTATGGCACAGGCCAGTGAGATGAAAGGTAACAACAGTAGGCAACACAAGGGACAAGCCTGAAAGGAAGTATGAAAGTATGAAAGGAATAAATGTCTTCAGTCTGTGGGTGTAAGTTTTGTATAAAGTTGCTTCATTTTTGTTAATATATATTTTTCAAGCCAAACATCAGCTTTTATTTATAGTGTTAGCTACTAAGCATTTCAAATACTTAAGATAGCAACCATACAGAAAAATTATGTTTCTGCTGTAATTGAAAAAAAAAAAAATCCAACCAGTTTGCAGTGAAAAGAGACTTCCATAGTGCTTCAAAACTATCATTGCTGTTATCCAAAAGTTGCATTATGCCTAGTGCTTTATTTACCTTGCATTAAATCTGTCTGTAAGTAACTTCAGACTTACAGGTAGTCAAACTCACTGAGCTCAAAGCAAAATTATACATACCATGAATGAAAGAAAAAAAACACATGTTGTATTTAGTTACTGGTTATTACCCTGCACAAGGACACCAGGAGAACTTTAGGGTAAAGATCAGCTGTGTAAACCATAATTCCCTACCCAAACCATCAGCATCTCCACATCTTAAGGTCTTTCTGAAGCAAAATTCCTTTCCTCTGCATATCAGGCAAGTTCAGCTGATCATTTCACATTTACTCCAGGTCATACCACACAATGAATTCCTCACCGGAACAGATACTTGGGGATTGTGTGGCTCCTCCTCGGGAAACAAGTTATTTCCAACTTTTCCATAGGAAAAGAGAAATTAGGACAGTTAACCTTCATGTAAGCATTAATAATCAGTGAGTGATCTCTGGCTATAGTAACAGACCTAGGAGAGAACAGCTCCTCTGAAGAGCTGGGCTGCTTTTCCATGGGCTAGGCAGACACTCATCCCACTGGCTCCAAAGCCCAGTAAGATCCCCTCCAGCTGTGGAGGATTCAGGAGTCCTGACTTCAGAGAGGAGGAGAAAAAAACAAAAGCAAGTTTTCTGCTGAGAGAAATGATAAATATTTCAGAGACTAATGTAAGAACCACTTCAAGATCTCACTAGGATGAGGCAAGATTCCTGAACACAGGTGGTGGAGGAAGGAGCTGGGCAGAGTCAGGCACTGCAGCTTCACAGAGAGGCTGCCCAAAAAAAGCCCAGGCCAGCTACAAAACAGCCTTTACATTTCCCTGCACTGCTGACAGCACATCAATCCCAAAACACTCCCAGTGCAGTTCCTAACTCTCACCTTGTCTTGAGCTTGGAGGAGTGACAGTGCTGGATTTGGAGCAAAACACAAGAATCATTGACCAATTTATGCACAGACAGATGTTGCTATGAAGGCACAGTGTAACAGAATATTGAATATTGCACACAGAGGGGTGGATGTATACATGCTACATCAAGACTTACAGATAGGGGAAAAAAAAAAAAAAACTTGGCAAAACTCTAAGTCTCCCAAGTTTCTTTTGTAGCGCTGCAGCCTTGAGCAAAATTCTAATAGCATCATTTGGGTTTTACATTCACAAAATTGAGTGTGCAAATTCTGCTGCATACAAATAAGATATTTGCATATATTTGACCAAGTTCTGTAAGTTTTGATAAAATTTATTAACTCCTATATCAGTACAGTAGAAAAATCCACCCTGATGTTGATATGAACCACTTTGAGGAAAAAAAACCCAATAATAAATCAGGCTTGGCAGAAATTTAAATTCAGAAGGTAGGCTGATCACCAAACTCGAAAATGTTATTTAGTGATACACAATAAAACAAATAACCTGCATTCTCCAATTCCACAGTTAATGTTTATTGATTAAGTTTTGTTAGGAAAAAGCTATTAGCAGTGCATATCCTTGGACAGGTGCTTAAAGCAAGTGGTGTAACTTATATCTAACTGTTTGTTCAGTGAAAAGCATTTACAAAGAATTGTTTTTCACTCTTGAGGGCGTAAAAAGTGGGAGTACTTTGCAACAATGCAAGCAGAACAAATTGAAAAAAATGCATTCTATTTTATTGGGTTATAAAAATAAGTCATTGCCAAAGTTTCATAGAGGTACAGTTAGCAAGTTCAGCCTTACGTTGTATTGAAAAAGTTGCTTTTCTATTTCCAGACTTCAGACCAAGCTTTGGAAAAGAAACCCCAACATTCCCCAACACATCTGAAATAGATATTGAATTTTAAGTACTTTAATTGCATGCAGCATTCCATTTACCTACATCTATTCTGAAATTAAGCCAGTCTTGAAAATTAGAATTTCCACCACCATTCTTGCATGTTTTAATCCTGCAGTTTTCATTCTAAGTGAGTCAAGGAGAAGGGGGAAAAAAAAGCTACAAACCATTATCAGGCAGCTATATTATTGCTGTAAAGGCATCAACCAGGTGACTCACTTAAACCTAGACAGAAGAGAACACTGTGTTCTTCTTCAGTTCGCACCTTTCACGAAAAGGAGCTTACTACAACAGCAGCATGATAGTAATAAACCTGTAAACAAGTATGAACATTCCCTGGACATTCTTTTATGAGCTTTGGTAAAGCAATCACAGGTTTCTGTCCCAACCAGTCTTTGTTTCTAATTGTACTTCGGGGGATCGTGGTTTAACAAGCTCAGCCCAGCCCCACACAGCCACTCACTCCCCCACAGCGCGATGGAGGAGAGAATCAGAAGGCTTAAAGTGAGAAAACTCATGGGTTCAGATAAAAACACTTTACTAGAAAAAAGAAAGAGCCATAGATGGAAACAAAGGAATTAATTCACCACTTTTTTAGATAAAAAGTAGTCATCCAACAGTTTTCTGCTGGGTGGGTTTTACATCAAATAATTAATGCACAACATGTTTTGTGGTCTTTTCTGCAAAACGTGTAGTGTTTCAGCTTAGTATTCAGCAAAATAAATGTTCTTAAATACATGTTGGATCATCATAAATAAGCAGCACATTCTAAAAGTCAGTATACACAAGTTCTCCAAGAAAGTATAAAGGAAAGTCAGTTTTAAACAGTGGGAGAGCAGAAAAAGTCAGAAGGATACTAAAAATATTTCATTAGTTTACAGCATCCTTTCAGGAGCAATTTCTCAGTAATACCACAGGTGCCACTCTGCTGAATCTTTTGTTTCTTTCCAAGCTTATATTAGAAAGAGTTATCACAAAGGGACAGTTTTGCTTAGGAAAATACTTGTGGGAAAAGGCAGGGTTTGCATTTCCGGCAGTATTCACAACCTTTCTGTAAGTTGTCATTAATTACAAACAACTACAGAGAAAAGCAACCACGTACTCTTGCCCAACCTCTCTTGTGCCACACCAAAGCCCTTTACATATTATTTTCCTATTTCATTTTTTAAAAATTTTCATAAATTCTAATTAATTCCTTTTCCATCACGTCCATGGGCTCTGATTTCGGTTAATAGCAGTTCATTATAAAAAGAGAACAAAAATGCATACGCTAAGAGATAAAATAGACCATCAAAGCATTTGACTGCCTTAATTCCAAATGTTTATCTCAAGGTTAATGGCAAAACATAATTTTACGTTCTCAAAAGCATGCTCAGCTAAAGCTGAAGAATAATAGGACTGCTCAGCCCTCGGTTATTGGCACAAACGTTTCCATTCAAGGCCACAGCGCCCACCAACAGCAAGGTCTTCCACACCAGATACCTCCTCCCCTTTAAATACAAGGGCCACAACATGCATCAAAGCTTTGATTCCTAAAACAACCTCAAAAGTCAGGCAACAGTGAGGTGGAGATGAGCAGCAAAGACAAGACTGTTCACCCAAGAGACCCCTGGGGCAGCACGCAGTGAGGCTGGAGCACATCCCTGCAGGTGATGCCCTCCAGATATGGGCACCACGTGCTACTGGTGATGCCAGGCGCTATCTGCACTTAATGGGAACAAAATGGAAATGTATCAGCCATAAACCTCCTTACCTGGACTTCGCTGAGATCGATTAGAGACACTCTGTGGAGTCAGCAGTACTCGCCTTTTCCTCAGCATCCACCAGGCCTCATCCTTTGTCCACGGCCTGAATGCTGACACTTCAGGTGCCAACTCCAAAGTCCCATCTTCTTCTCCTCCAATAACTAAACTTTCAGCTGCAGAGCACCAAAACAAGCTGGCAACTTACCCAGAGGAACTAGAGTTGCCACTAAGGCGCTACTTTTGAGGATACCCTCTACTTCTGAAGCAGAGAGGCCACCCAGCCCAGGCAGGCTGAAAACAGTTCAGACCTTCCCACACCTCCTCCAAACAAGCAAACCCAGCTCCTCATTTCTGTTGCTTTATAGAAATCACCTGTTTCCCACCTGGATCTGATAACAAAGTCAGCTGGATCCCAGCCTCAAGCTCCACCTAGCCTGCAAAGCAGATCAACAGTTACATTTGTGAACTCAAAGTAATGTGTTTATAGTTTTGAATGTGTTTTATTATTAACTTCAAGTGCTTTCCCTCATAAACACCTTCCAAAAGACTGGTGAATGATGTCCCCATGTTCATTATGTATATATCAATATACCCACACACAATATATATATACACACATATATATGTGTGTGTTTGTGTGCATAAAAGTTCAGGAAAAGCACATAGGAAGAATCTCAGTTTTCATGTTAGACTTCCTTTTTCCTTGCAAAGGAAAAAGTAATGCAAAGCAAGAAGGCTTAAATTTCAAGGAAAGCAGTAGCTGACCTCCACACAGATGATGTCAGGAACAAACTAATGAGACACTGGTCACTCCTATACCAAAGAAATCTCAAGATTATGGATGTGACAGATGTCTTATTGATATTTCACTATTTCTCATCTAGATTCTAGGCTACTCTAAAACAAAACAGGAGTAAGAAGCAAGACCTACCCTAAGGGTATGAAAACAATGTTGAAAGATTGTCCCTACTAAATGTAAGACCAAAGATCTTGTTAGAGGTGGAGGATCAGATTAAAGATTGAAAAAGCAAAAAAAGCATGCACAGAAGAGGAATCAGAGGAAAGAACCTGCTCAGAAGCCATCTTTCTCTATGAGGGAGCAGGTGAAGGCCTAATAGCTTTGGAGGCATGTAAGGGTTTGCAAGGTGGAAGAGACAGAGAAACACAAATGGAAGAATACAAAACATATGTAGAAAGTGGATGCTCCCAGGAAATGTATGAAAGAAAAATGTTCAAAGCTCCATGGTGACAGAGAGAGCCCAGCATCTGTGAGAAAAAAACAGAGGGGAGGCACAGGGATGAGTAATGCCAGGCAGAAAACTTAACAGAGGTGGTTTTCTATTGGGAAACAATGGGACATTTAGCTGAGGTTTTTCATGGCAAAAGCAAAAGTGCCAGTAACTTCTTCAGTCTTCTTGTCTTTGGTGAAGGGCAGCTATCCCTAGAAGTTTTTAATCCATTTAAATAAGGCTGGGTGTAGTGAATGACCATGAACTTTCTTAGCCTCAGATCTTGGGGGTCTCATCCAACATGCAGCCAATCAACAAAAATCCATATTTGATATTTTCTTTTTTTTTTGGAAACCTTCTCTCCACTAGTGCTTCCCCATGACAATCTCATCATCACTTACAAAGTTACATTTAAATATCTCCCGAAAATAAAGGCATAATTTAGTGATTTATGTAAAAAATAACAGCACAAAACTTCACCTGTATTCTTCCATCAGGACTTTTTACAGATTGAAACTCACCTGAACTTCAAAATTATATGTTTTTCAGAGATGGAGGAAAACGTATAGATAGGTGAGTGGGGGAGGGTCTTAAAATATGATTTACATTTTTACAAGTCAAGAAACAGGGGAAAAACCCCTGACCTTACAGATTTCAAGAGACGTAGCTTTGTGGCAAAGCTGCTTTTTAGAAAGCAGAGACTTTTAAAATCTCAAACACATTCCATAGTCTGTACCCAAAGCAAATGAACCAAGTTTTTTGCACAAAAGAAGATGAACAATCAGCCACCTATACACTATTCACTAATGATGCAAGAAGCTATTTCAGAGAGTAGGATCTTTAAAAGCAAATACTGTCATGGAAAGATGCATTTATTTAGAAGTCATTAGAATATTTGTCTCATCTATTCTTCCATTTTCCCACCTGAGCTCAGTCTATTTAAGAGCAACACAGTCAAGCTGTTTAAAATGGAAAATTCAAAACCTTTGCAATAAATGTTTCTAGGCTATTTATTTTTCAATGCAATTTTCAAAATATTAATCAAAGCAACAGAAAACAAAAAGACTCAGAGATATCTGAGCAAATCTAGTAATTTTAACTTATATTAAATGTTTTCTCTTTGTGTGAGCTATTTATTTTTTAGTCAATCAGAGCCAACCATACACAAGGATTTCTTGAAGAGAAGCAGTAGAAGGTATTTAATGCCAAGCTGGGTTGGAAATGTTTTAATATCTTTCTGGATGTGGTGGGCTGACACCAGGCGCCCAGGGAAGGTGGTCTATAATTCCCCTTCTCAGCTGGAAAACAGAGAGAGGTCAATATAAGAAAAGGGAGAGGTCACTCACCAGCAAAACAGATTTGACCTGGGGAAATGGTTTTATTACCCACCAAAGTCCTGTTCCTCAGGCTCAGCTTCACTCACAATTTTCTCTCCCTCCTCCTTGCCAGCAGCACAGGGATAGAGGGAGTGGTGGCTGTTCTCAATTCCTCACAGCCTTATTTCAGGCATCCACTAACAAAGTCACATTTAAATATCAGGCTCCACTGTGGGATCCTCCATGGGCTTCAGGGGAACCTCAGGAGCCTGGAGAACCTCCTGCCCCTCGTTTTCCACTGACCTGCCTGTCTGCAGAACTGCTTCTTTCCTTCTCACCTCTCTCTCCAGCCACAGGTTGTTGTGCAGGTTTTCCTCCTCCTCCTCCTCAAATCCCAGAGGCTGTTCCAGCAACCCTTAGGGGTCTGGCCCTGGCCAGCAGTGAGTCTGTCTTGGAGCCACGTGGAATGAGTTCTGTTGGACACAGAGGCAGCTTCTGGCAGCTCCATGCAGATGCCACCCCTGCAGACCCCCACCAGCAAAACATGGCCATGCAAACCCAATATACTGAATTAAGAAGGGTAAGGGAAGGGGAGAAGATAAAATAAGAAGCCCCACAGTCTTTGTGGCAGTCAGCACTTGGTTGAAGCAAACAGTGATAAATACTGATCTAGCTGTGCAAAAATTCATGTTGGTCTCATTCAGTCAAAATCACGACAAATGTCCATGAAAAGTGTAAAAAAAGCTTAGAGCAAGGGATGCTGGACTTGACAGCACTGAAATAAATGCATGCATACCATTTAGCCACCTTGGAAGACGTGCTTTATTACTCCTCTGCTGTTTGGCTGTCTTTTTCTGATTCTTCTCCAGCATAGATCCTGGGTTCATTTTGAATAAGGTGATGTAGAAACCATTCCTGATGACTGATATGGATGACTTTTTCCTTACTGAAGAAAACAGATTTAAGTACTCTTAACTTTTGCATTGTTAGACCTGCTTTTTTACATCAGGTGAAGGCAGTTATTCCCTTCAGCAAGTTTTTATTAATTTTAAAACTATCTTGAATATGACAGAGATTCTCAGTCTCAGTGAAAGCGACTGAGCCCCACAGACTTCAGTAAATCTTCAACAAATCTGAATCAGAACAAAATCAGCCCAGTAACTGGTCAGCACCCTGGGGCAGAGTGCTTCTTATCAAAATGATTCTGGTAACTCATTGGAGGGAATGAAGTTCTGGGTTTTCTAGACAGGAGTATGAACAAAATGCTTCTAAACTATCCAAAGGGAAGGAGTGTAGTAAGATCAGAATATGTTAGGGGTTTTTTTACCTCGTCATCAAATCATAGGATTTTAATGGGCTTAATGATGTGCTGTAAGGGCACTATTACTGTAGCTATCAGGATATTGTACACCATTTTTCTCTGCAATTAGCAATTTTCCCTGTTGCTGGTCAAACTCCTCCTTTTCCAGTGGGATGTTGCCCTGATACCAGGCTCTGTGTGTCTGTGTGTGTGTGCATGTGTGCAAATATGATCACAGCAGCTGACAGAACAGCATCCCCCAGCCAAGTGGAAAATACAATTTTCAGAAGATAAAAAAACATGCATTCCCAGAGACAGCAGTCTGTATAAATAAGTCATCTGTTAAATACAGTTAGCCAGTAATGGAGCAGTAAAAATGATCGAGACTTCTAGTGGCTCTCATCTAAAGTTTTTCTATGTTCTTTGTTATAATTAAAAATAGATTTCATAAAATCCTAGAATTATTAAGGTTAGAAAAGACCTCCAAGGTCATTGAGTCCAACCTTTGACCAAACACCACCATGTCAACTGAGGGTTGTCATATCCACCTACCTCTTAAGCAGTTATCACTTTGGATAAATAATTGTATTTCATAGAATCTGAACTTTAGAAATATACAAAATATGGAGGACACCCTCACTTCTGAAAGACTGAGGAAAATACAGGGATTTTTGCAGCTTCTGTAGTTCTGCACAGGAATATACACTCTGGTATATGCTGGCATGAAGAAAGCCACTGAAGTCCCAGTGGACAACTGGGATGAAAGTTACTAAATCTAAGAAAGAGGTAATAAACTCCTTGCTGACATAATAAATTAGGATATAAGTATCCTTGTCCTCCCTCTCAGCTGTGTGTCATATCCAGTTTCCACATTCTGGAAAGTCAAATGAATTTTTCTGCTAACAGTAAAACCCCTGCTTTTCTTCTGAATGATTTCTCACTGCATTCAGCTTTTCCTGTCCATTGTGAGGCAACATTCATACTTTTTTAAATTCCAGTCTTTTTCTTCACTCTCCAGGTGCTGGGCATCTCATTTCCCACCATCTGACATAATAGGTGCGGCATTTCCTTTTTTTTTTTCCAAGAGGCAGCCTTAGCTTCTCCAGTTTTCTTTCAAGAAGAGTAACACACCATGCCCTGCCCCATAGCCCCTGCTAAATGTGCTGGAAGGCTCTCTTGAGCTTAATGCCTTGGCCTCTGTGATGAGAGCAGGTTTGAATACATGGAGTGTAAATATTATTCACAGGGAATAAACACCTTCACGTTTTCCCCTCTTTAGATGGATAGCAGTGAGACACACGCATTTCATTAAGCAAAAATGATCATCTGTTTTCCTAAGCAGCAATCTTCATTCTCGCTTAATAATCGGCCTTTAAGTGAACTAAGAGTGTTTTAATTAAAGGATGCAAACAAATGGTCTGACTTTGAGAGATGCTGAGCACCTGGTATTGCAAACTGCAGATGTCTGTCCCTGCTCCCCTGACCCTCATTAAGGGCACACCACAGCACATGATGGCTGTGCAGAGTCAACTCTCACCTCTCTAGACATCATGATGTAAATAATAACATCATAACCCCTGTCATCTAACTGTAAATAATAACATCTAACCCCTGGCATCTGCATGGCGCAGTTTATCCCAAATGTGTAAGTATTTATGGTAAAGTAGAAAAGGCAAGAACTGTGAGGGATCAGGCTCTAGGTCATCCTTGGACTCAGAAACAACTACAAAAGATTGCTCTGATGGAAACACTGTCCAGCCAGCTCCTTTTCATCTTTCCTGTCCATGAAGCCACTGAGACCCCTCACACTGCTCTGAGCAGAGTTTGTCCTAGGGTTGAGGCTGCCCCAAATCTCCGTGTCACACTGATTCAGTCTCGCTTCACCCCACATGAGCTAGTCAGGACATGTACAACAGACAGATATGCTCTGAAAGGAAAGCAAAAGCATGGAGGAATTTAAAAGCAGGGAGAAATGGCCAGCTAGATCTCTTCTAGGAGCACAGCAGTAAAAATCAAGAAAGGATGTGCATCCCTGCAATGCTGAGTTATCGCCCTAATAAGTGCCACTGCCAAGGAGGAGCTTCTTGCACAAGACAGTGTGGCCCCAGAGACTAAACATGTCTTTTATACTTGCCTTTCATAAACCCAGTGGGAGGAAATTTTTCTGACAGCACTATCTGCCACATTAATTTCTTACATCAGTTCAAGCTGTTTTATCTTCTGTTTGGTGTCTTTGGTTATATCCACACAAATCTGTTCAGGGCCTCTTCTCCACTCCCAGAAAGCAAATGCATCCAGGCGGCATCTGATGGTGTCACAACTGTAAAACCCTCACTATAACTTTCCTTTGTCCCTCTGTCACAGCTCATCAGCAGAGGTAAGGAGGTAATATGAGAGGTAAGAAGGAAGAACAGGAGGGAAAATACTCCAGCATCCCAATCTGATTAACCTCCAGACCTGCAGTTACCACCCAAGAAGAGAGGAAAGGTGTCTGCAAGCAAACTTCAGCAACCTGATTCACCTAAGTGAATGGGAAAGGATGAAGAAGCAGGAAACAACTAAAGCTTCTTAACATTCCTAGGAAAGAAACATCCCAGAAAGGGAAAGAGCCTGCAAAGGGATGCCATACAGGAAATACAAATTATCCACCTGATTTATTGCACAAGGGGAATTTAAATGTGATGGAAACCCCAAAAGTTTCAGATGAATCAAGTCTGCACTATCAGGAAGGGAGGAGAGTTTACAAATGATGGTGGCTTACAAAGAAGATCTAGTCCACCTTTCACTACATAATCATGGGAGGCAGAGTTTGAAAAAGAGGAAAGCAACCTGGACTTTACAGTTGGATACTGGAATTTCAAACAAGGTGTTAAACTGAGGGTTTCCTGCCCTGCTCTACTCCAACACCAGCTTTACACACCAGCTCAGAGACCAGCCACTATATAATTTTTAAATTTTCTTTTTATTTACCATTTAAACAATCCACTATTACCATTTTAGTGTCATTGTGTCTTAGAGCCTGAGTCCAGGATCAAAACTTTAATGCAGCAGGTTGTGAAAACTCAGGGCAAAAAGACTGCCTAAAAAAAAGGAGATTTAAAGATGTGTGGACATTCTTTTCCAAATAAACCCTGCAGCCGTTTCCAGTTCAATTACCCATTTCTGTTTTTTTTTTCTTTTTCATTTCATGCAGGGGATTAAATAACTTTATCTAAACTAACACAAATATCTCTTAAGCTAAGTAAAACTTTCCCACCATTTCTTAACTTTCAGTTTGACACATTTTTTTAGAAAGAAGTTTAAAATAATCAAAAAATACTTTTCCATAAGCCCCATGGCTACATGTGCTGTAGGATGCCTTGCTAGAGTGACGGAGCAGATACAAAAAGCAGAAATGTGTTCAAAAATCACCTGTAGACACTCCTTAAAAAAGATCCCTCAAGACACAAAGGCACAGGCAGTGTTTCAAACCTGCATTCCCCAAGCTTCAGCCAGATGAGAGGATGTTCCAGGACAAGGACCTCCCTCTACTTGCCCAGCTCTTGTACTCTTTTCCTAAGTACCCACTGCCAGCCCTCCTCAGAGAGAGAACAACAGACTCAGAAAGAATTTCTGCCTGCCCCAGCATGACCATTCCTGTGTGAAAGACAATGACAAAAAAATATTGGCTCAGAAAAATAAGCTTTAAATTGCTACCTGATATGATCAAAACAGAAAAGCCCCTTGCTACCATCAAATGTATTTCTGTGAGGCACAGCGGCTGAACAAGATGTCACTACACTGAGCAGGGCACATTCTGAGGATGAGACACAGTTTGAAACCAAAACAGCACACAAAATAACAACGAGCAAACTCTTAGCAAGCACCACAGGAAGCAAGAGGTCCTAAAGAGATATTTGAAGGAGATGGAGAGACTATTTGTTCTCACTGTGGCATCCAATGCCTTTGCATACTGTTTTGGGAATTACTAGAGAGTTTATGCCACCATCAATGTCACTCAGGCAGTTTTCCCTAGGAGAAATGTAGTTTAAAGGTTTTCAGACACAGCAAAAAAAAAAAAAAAAAAAAAAAAAAAAAAACCCCAACATTTTAAAGGTTTTCAGACACAGCAAAAACAAAAAAACAAAAAAAAAAAAAAACACCACCCAAACTAAATTGTCAGTTCTAGAGAGGCACTTTCACATTCCTGCTGGACTGAGTGTAATGGCATCAATCTAACACCAGATGCAGACTACAGTGCAGAGACTAATCATAAACACTTGACTTACTGGTCAGCAGCAATGGACAGAGCAGGAATGTTTTGCTATTATTTCTGCCATTTCTAAGGTCACTTGTGGTACAATACATTAATTCAAACAGTAGCCAGTGATGCATGTAGCTGAGAGAGGAGACTGTATTCACTAGTGCCAAAACCTGCAGAAGGAAAAACAGTGTTCAGCTCATACAAAACTGAACTTAAAAAGCCTGCAGAAGACAAGCCCTAAGCAGCAAGTTCAGCACCTAGCTGGCACCAAATGACATGGGGAAACTGCATCTAATTAGACTGATGAAGTTACAACGTGGCAGTGTGATGCAGGTAGCTTATAGAACTTCTGTCTTTAAAGACTTTGCTTTTCTTAATAAACAACACTAGAAATTACCTTCTAGTACTTTCAACTCTTTTAAGCTTTTGTGGAATAAATATTTGCAGTGGGATGTAGGGGCTGGTTTCACTGAAACTCATTTTGGGTTTGCTTCAGAAATAAAAACTCATATAAATAGAGGTCCAAGCAAACAATAAACATCATGAGCTAAAGGAAAGGACACTGAGCAGCACTCTGGAATTACCTGGCACCAGGGTAAAATGTGCACCATGGAAGCATGCAAAGGGGAGCTCAAAGCACTGCCTGCAAACAGGTTGTGTGTGTGGCACTCAGCCCTCTCGGACGGAGCGCTGGAAACATCCACTGAGAGCTGTGCAGTGTCCGAGTCCCAGCGCGGAGCGCCGAGGAGAGGGGCAGAGAAGGCAGCGAGAGGGTGGGCACCAGTGGGTGCTGAGAGCTGGGGCTCAGCCCAGGGGCGGCAGGTCACAACTCCCAGCCGTGCCTGAGCTCCCCGGCAAGCGATCACCCACTTCGGGTTCTGCTGGTGCAAATACACAACTCTGACAGCTGCGCTGTTTCTCTGCAGAAGAGCCGAGCACACGCTCGTCCACCTCTGCAGCCCTCCACAGCACCCTGGCACCCCTTCCTCACAGCCCGGTCGCAACATCTCGGAGCGGATGAACAGCCTCACCCACCAGCGCGCACTTGCGGAGATCCCAAATCCCACACAAGCCGGGTGCTTGAAACAGACCTCCCCCTTCATCCCTGCTCCAGGCAGCACCCTTTCCACCCAAATAGGATACACCAGCGTATCCTATTATTATATCATATTATTATTATTATAGGTATCCAATTTAGAATACCCCCACTCCGGAGGACTCGTGCGGCCCCTCCCAGCCCTGGAGCCGCCACAAGCACAAGGTCCGCGGTCAGCATCGCACCGGGGATGCGGGTGGGCGCATCCCGGGAGCCGCGGGCATCCTGCCGGGCATCCCGCCGGGCATCACTCCGGGCATCACTCCGAGCATCCCGCCGGCCCAGCCCCGGCACCGCCCGCCCCTTCCCGCGGCTCCCGCAAGTTGCGCGGGAGCTTTCCGCGCCGGAGCTTCCCCCTGGCTGCGCTTCCCGCCCCTCCCCGCCTTCTCTCGTTTCATTTTTGGCGGGGGCAGCGCCGGCTGCGGAGGGAAACGCTTCGCTCTCCGCGCTCCGGGACCGGCGCCTGCCGCTGTGCGGATGCGTATGGACGAATCCTCGTGAAAACAGCTCCCGACGTTTCCCCCCCGCCCCAAAAAAAAACCCCAAACCCAAACAAACCACCCACTTGGATAATTAAAACGGTAAATCTGGCTAACTTTTCATTATCTTGCTTGCTGTGTGCTTATATATGTAGATATTTGTTATTTATCTGGCTTCATTTCGTCATCTTTTGGTTTTTGTTAATTATCTGATCTTGTGCTGCCGGAGAACTTGAAATATTGGGGTTCAGAACAGAGGAGGACTCTGTTTTTGCTTTTTCCTAAAGTTGGACTGAGGAATGAAAACGTTCCTAGTTCATACCAGCCTTGTGAATATGTTTACTTGCATTACCAACCTGAACATAGATGAGATTTCTTGTGGCAGCATCCTCTTGAGTATGCTTTTCCTTTAATTTTTGCCAATAATACAGCCAAGATGTGTGTATGCTACACACATGCAGTCCTGTAGGCTGATAGATTTTGTATGCTGGCATTCACAGCTGAGATTCCGACTAGGCTTTGAATGTCTCTAGTTTGTGATGTTAACAAGTGAACTGTCTTCTGTTTTCATCCTAATTCAACTTGTGGATTCTGCCAAGAGATCATCTAAACCAAATCAAGTAGTGTTTCTTAGCCCTATAATTATTTAGTTGCCTTTTCAGAGATAGAAGCATGCTCTCGTTTGTACAGGTCACACAATTTGTACAGCTTCATAATCCAGAAGGCTTTTGTTTGAGAGGATATTCATTTTATACGGTCCCTGTAGTGGTTGGATGCTTTATCAGACTGGACAGCCCCAGGCTTTCTGCACATTATGAAAACCAACTTTAGGAAATTAAATGTCTTTGTTTGGTATTATAATTCCACAGATACTTGTGCTTGCTACTATAAACTATTCTTTTTTGGACTATTAATCTAGCAGATATTTACCTGAGGAAAATTAAAATCAAGAGGCTAGTTTAAAAAAAATCCATGTATACATGGAGAAAACACTGTCTTACTCTCATCAAACAAGAGATAATGAGAGCATCAATTTCATAGTTGATAAAAATTACTGACCTGAACTTTGCTGTAAAATATGGGCTAAACTTCCAAGTCTGACTTGGGAGAAACTTAGTTCAGGGTAGACTCTGTTGCTCTTTATTGGCTTTGTTTCTTTCCTTTCTGAGAAGTCAATCACATATTAATCTACCTCCCCATACATGCATGAGCGTATTCACCTGCACAGGCACACACCTGGTACTGTCCAAGTGCAGGACTTGTGAGTTGAGGTTTTGATCCACAGAGGATTACAAACAATGCAGGGGAAAGGAAAAAGGAAGGAGGGATTTACAATATTTGCTGTTGGGCACGTATTTTAGGGACCTTGCCTCGGAAATGGGTCTCAGTAGTCAAAGAAGAGAGGCAGGACCTCACGTGCACTTGGCACAGCTTCTGCTCTGAACTGCTGCCTGCTGTGATTACATCTGTATTTAAATTAATCTTCGAAAAACTTATGTTCATCCATCATTTATCTTGTTAGTGTTAAAAATGGGATAAAACATGCATTTGCTGGTTAATTTGGTCTGCTAAACTCTAAGATCTGTTGACCCAAAAGACAAGTACTTTGCTTAGAGGATGAAAAATTATTTTTGTTCATGATACTGCTGTGTGCTGACGCTGCACGCTTCACTTCTTGCAGTGTTGCATGAAACAGGAATATGGAGTTAGGAGTCATCTTTTCTCCTGCACACAGAACTTCAAGGGGTTAAGTGATTGGTCAGCAGCACTGCTCAGAGCATTAGTAACTCCAAGGATTATTGCTTTTTGAACACTTGGAAAGGTACAGGTTGTTTTAAGGTACTGTAAGTAAACTGCTTTTGGTACCCCAGCCTCTTCACAGTTACCATTCACATCTTCTCTCTTTGGTGGAATTCCTGCAAAGTTCAGATTTCCACCAATCCTGTCATAAATAGCTGGGAGTTTCTTCTTTTTGATTGTGGAGACTGAGGTACCTGGAATGTTAAAGGAGAGAAAAAGGAAATCAGCTTCAAGACATTGTGAAACGTTAATACAATATTTAAAATAGGATTTCTGACTTACTTGAAATTCTGCTGTTTTAAGAGGAGATTAATCAAGCCTTTGTTGTTTTGGAGTTTTATTGTAATTATTATTATTATTATTACTATTACTATTATTATTACCAGAAGTTTTGGTCTCTACAGCTTTCACTGCCCTCAGTGAAACCTGCAAATAAGCAAGTTTCCTTGCATGCTTCCTCCTCCTTCCTTCCCTGAGAGCTCCAAATTGCATGTTTTCCACTCAGGCAGCAAATGAAAGGGCTGACAGAATTCAGCCAGGCAGGAGGCACCCGCTGCATGCAGAATCTGACTCCTCAGTACTGTGATCCCTCTTGAGCTGGGGTTACAGGTCATCTCTCAGGTGCTCGTGTCATTTTGTGCTAATTCCACATCTGAGGGTGACATACCACTGTTCTAGTGTTTGAGAGGGCACAAGTGATTAAAATTCAGATATTTTTAATGACTTACTGATGCACAGCTGTTAAAAGCGACAACTGAATTTATTTGATCTGAAAGAGTAATACCTTTTTTGCCCCAATTTTCTCTAAGGTATTTACTGGGAAAAATACCTTATATGCTTCCAGATTCAGTGTTTGGCCCTACTATTAACCCCTCACCCAGAAACAGGGTAAAAAAGGCACAGCTTCAAAATGCATGAAAAACTTCTTTAAGACAGCTTTAGCAGTTGAAATCAGTTTTTATACCTTTGTCTTTTAAATGACTAATCTCTATCTGTGGGTGTCCATTTAACCTGTGATATAACTTTAGAAACTGCTGGAGGCAATTTGTACTATAGGATCTGAAGTGATTAACTTTGGGTACACATATACATAAAGCATTTCAGTATTTGATGGGTTGCATCTCTTGGCTTTGGATGCCTTTCTCTTTTTTTTAATGTCACATTCTCATCTGCAGGGTAATTTATGAGCACAAGCAAAGGTTACAGACTCCCTAATTCAAGCTTCAACTGTTATGGCATTTTTATACAAATGCTCATTTTCTTTGTCATACCATTTAGCAAAAAGGATCAATGTGATCCATTATCCTGCAACTATTGCGTGAAAAAAAAAAGTGGTTCTAACAAAAATGTTTCCCCTGGTTGTATTTTTTTTTTTTTTTGTAAACTGATTATATATGTCAAACATAATGTTGCCCTCTGCTATTACATTATGTTTCCAAACGTAATAAACTTGGGGAAGTTTCAATGCATGAAAAAACAAAGGATTTTTTCCATGGGCATTTGATGTCCATGGCTGGAGATTTGCTCCTGGCAGAGGAACAAGTCCTTCTGCATATACAATCCACATTTTAATTAAAACCAGGGCACATTTTAGAAAATATTGGGAATGTATATTATATATGTTGAATTTAAAGTGTTTCATGTTATAAATTAGTGCTGGAGCAAGAGAATGGAATTGGAGGTCATTTCCTTCACATTCTCTTTAGGTCCTCAGTTCTGCAGTTACTGGAGGAAGAAAAGCACATGGGAGTACAGTGAAATACACAGACCTAGACATCCTAAGAATTGACTAAACACTTTTGAGTTTGTCTTGCCTGCAGTAGGAGTGTGTCACATGGTAATTTGGGAAGCTTGCTTGGAAATGGAAGAGTTATGAAACTGGGTTTGCCTCCTACAGGTGCTCATCCCTGTGTGTGCATTTGCAGGTTTGCCATAGGGGAGAGGTCAAAAGCCCAAAATTACAAGCAGGATGGCTAATTTTAAACAGCCTTGCTCTGCCATGAAGCATCAGCTGCTCAGCACTACAAGAAGTCCAACCTAAGGACTCCCACATCACTGGCTCCTCTGCAAAATGGGAGGATTGGAAAAGCTCTATCAGTATATGAGAAAACTAGCCTTGTTGACTATGTTTGTTTCTTCTTGTCAAAATGCAACATGAGCTTTGAGTGGCAAACACCCCCAAATTTAGGACAAGGCTTACCAAAGTGAAAAAATGCCTAAGTTTGGGGATTTTTTCTTATTTGTTCCTAGAATCTTGTGCCTAATTCATTGTATTTTGTAAGAAACCATTACTCCACTATGTTAAATGGCACTGTTACCTTTTCAGGCTTTGACTGAACTGGTTTTGTGTTGATTGTGGACAACAGAATAGTTTGATGGTGAAAACATCCAAAAAGAACCAGCCAGTCAGCTGGCTCATGCACAAACACAGCAGTTATGCCCTAAGACCCTAACTGTTAAAAAGTCATTCTCTGCCACAGGGAATACTGGATTGCAGAGTGGCAATCCTGCTATTGAGCTGTCTGTGAGGTGCAAAGAGGGGCCAAGGTGATTTAGCTGCCTACTTGCATAAATAAGTAGGTGTCTGTGCTTACATATGTACACAAACCCACAGAACACTTCCATGGAGGCCAATATAAAACCCATGTGAGTGAACAAAAAGTTGTGGTGAAATGTGAAGCAACATTGGGACCTGCTGGAGAAATAGGAAAGGAAAGCAGAAACAAAAACTAGGAATCACAGAAATGTCTGATCCAGTACATGGGTGAGAAAGGTTGGAACTGGCTACCTCACCCAGAAATGCTTATGCAGTAATGAGAGGGGATTGTATTTTGATGGAATTCTGCCAAAGGGTACTTTGTGCCTATTGAAGTGTGGTTTCATTTGGCAGCTTCTCCTGACTTGAGGAGAACTTCCAAACTCTGCTGCTGTAAGTCACAGTCAAAAATATGATGATGTTAGAACACTTTGACCTTCAAAATAGGATTTGAGAGTATTAAATTACTGTACCTGTAACATAGTCGTGTCTGCAATAACAATTACGGACAAAATGACAAGAGTCAGCATCCCCTTCCCCCTTTATCACAGCAGTGGAAATAAAAATTCATTTTAGTCAAGTTATATTCCTTCTCCTTTCTTCCTAGAACTGTCTGTAGTTGTTTTCTGCAGCAGCTGAGTGAGCAGAGCAGGACAGTTGGGTCTTCTCATGGACTGGAATGCCAAATGTTCCTGCTTATTGTTCCCTCCCTCTGACAGGGGACACACTGTTCAGTGAATCACTCTTATGGCCAGCAGCAGAACATGACTTCAGCATCACCTTGCATCTTCTGTCCTCCCAGTCCTGCTGTTTTTCTTGCCTCACAGCAATTAGGTGTCAGGCAGCCCATCCGTCCTCATCCTCCGCTGTTCGAGTTTCCTGGGTTTTGGCTTGCTGGAGTGCTGCTGCTTGCACTTACGTGGAAGCACTGCCCTGCCTGGAAAACTTCCTGTGTGGGCAGCAATAATCCTCTGGGCTGTTGTTTCTGCCTGAATCCAGACCCCACTGTGCGTGACACTTACTGGAGGGTGACTGTAATACATCAAAACAAGCATTTTCCAGTTTTAAGTGCAGATGATTTATTTGTATTGTAACCACATTAGCTAGTCTCTAGATGGCCATAATTTGGGCCATAATTGGATCTTTCACTGTATAAGAGTGATCCTTCCTCTAGGAGGAAAGAAACACATTCTTTTTTTTTTTTTTTTACCTAGCACTGTTGATTTGATAGCATTAAACCCATCCAGTTTTTTGTATTAAGCCTAAGATTATCTCTAAATTTAATAGGTGGGGTGGGGTGAAGTAGCTATCAATACTAATTTTCTTATCCTTAGCTTTGTGCTAGATTATAAAAAATCAGCCTGGCTTGGAGAAACCAGTGCAGTAGGCAGTGGTGGAGCCCACGGAGTACAAGTTTGTCACCTCACTGCGATGACTGTGCCTCACTGAATCACTGATGAGAAGGGGGTGCTCTGAAACCAGCAGAGACAACTGAATCAGGGAGATCTGTGATCAAAATATCAGCCCTGAGAGAGATTTTAGGCCATGGTTTATTGGTAACTCGACCACTAAAGGATGTAGGCTAACTTGGACCTCATCAGTATTACTCAGAGATGCAGCCCAGTCATTTATCAGAGTATCTTCCTCTAATTAGTGTTATAATAAATCCTGGTAAATACAGCACAAGCTTTTAACAGTGCCACAGACACAAAGCAATAAATGTGTGTTGGGTGAAAATACTGGGAGTATGTACCATTGTCTGGAAATCTTTTATCAAAAATAGCTCATTATAATAACTATTGTCAAGTTATAAACCTTACACTACTTGTGATTGTTCAGGAGACTCTCCTGGGTACCCTGAAGTGTTTTAATTAATAGTTTAATAAAAATTAGTGTTTAATTATTCATTAAGGGTTGAGCTGAGGGAATAACCTCTAGAGTTGGTAAGTGTGCAGGTGATGAAAGGTTGGGAAGGAACACAAATGGATGGAACAACTGAGTTAGAATTAAAGACTGTCTTAAAAAATGCAGCTGAATAGAACCAGTATCAGGGCTGCTCTTGGGCGGGAACAATCAAGAGTGCAAATTTAACAGGGGAAATGACAGGCTGGGCAGAGACGACACCCCAGCAATACCTGCCCTGATGATGTCACTGGTCAATCCTTTTAGAAAAACTGCTACATGGCTATCCACATCCTGAACCTGGGCACTTGGGGAGCAGGGAGGGCAGGGCTGCTCTGCAAGGGGGACATGGGCTGGGGGCCCGGGTGACCCCAGACAGGCACTCCTTGCAGAGGGGACAGAGCCAAGGTGCCCATAATGGGGCCAGTGACAACCCCAGATCAGTGAGGGAATGAACCAGGGGCCACCCAAGGGAGCAGCCAGGAGCAAGAAATGACAGACATTATTTAGTGACACAGAAAAAAATTCGAATGTACCAGAGAAAACAAGTAAATAATACAATTATCCTCTCAAGAAAAGAGGAAAGTCAAACTTTAGAAGTCTAATAGCATTTTGGTCTCTGTAAAAGATGCATTTAAGGCTGTTGATTTCTTTCCTAGGGAAATGACTTCCATTCTGTCCTAACACTTGCATCTACATAAACAATCTTCTGTATTGGGCTTGCCCAACATAATGGCATCATTACCATCTCTTCCACACAAAGAATTTTTACATTAGGGTCATAAATCAAGCTCCTTCTCACTCTGCCTTTTACTGAAGGCTTTTGATTTTTTTCTTCTATTCTACTCTTACTCTTCTCAAAGACTGTACTGCAGGTCTCATTATGAAATTACCTGAAGACTGACAGTTGCCAGTGGCAAAAAGGGCCCCTGCTGTTTTGTGAAAGGCAAAATGTGTTTCTTTTCATCTAGACCAAAGCCTTGTGTGATTATATGGTTTTGGCTTTTTTTTTTTTTAATTAATATTTTAGGATGTTTACATCTAGAATAAACAACCATTTACTATTAATAATAAGGATCTGTGTCTACACTGTCACTTCTCTGATTTGCTGTTAAGTCCCTATCTTCTGATCATCAAAGCTGTATCAGTTTGAGTTTGTTTGGACCCTGTTATGCAGAAAACCAATCAATTCCTTTCAAGACAAAAGCCAGATGTGGATTTAGAGGTGATTTGCTGAGGAGACCATTTCAAATAAGCACAATAGCCAGGACCAAATCCAGACTGGGATCTTTCTGTGCTGCACAGTGTTTTCCAGCACACTTCCAGCAGATCTTCTGCTCTCAAGGGCTCGCAAACCTTCGTGCCATGTCCAAGGATGTGCAATTTATCCTCCTTTTGATATTAGGCTACCAAACTACCAATCCACTGATTGAGCCCTCATGTCAATTTAGGCCTTTTGAACCATAAAATCTCTAAAGAGTAGTGATGATGTCTTTCAGACACATGGCCCTGTGTTACAGGCCACACAGTGTGGGCACAGCTGTTTGTCCACAGTGCTCTAAATGGAGTTAATACGAATATTGTGGGCACCAGCCCCACTTCAGCCAGGGAGCAGGGAGCTCTCAGCAAGAGAGACATCCTTTTCTGTTTGTTTAGAGATTTGTGATTCAGGATTAAGTTTTTTTGTTTGCATTTCAGATTTTGTCAATAGCCTAGAGACACCCTAAGATTTCTCCTTGGGAAAAGCAGATCAGGCTCTGCTCAGCCCAGGGCAAGGCAGTTACCACGGGACAGATGAAAAAATGAAACAGCAAGATGAGCAGACAAGGATGCATCCATTAGTTTTTGGCACAAAAGTCAGTGGTGCTTTGAGCTCTCTGTAAAGACAAATCTGACCTACAAAATACCTGTATTTGGATCCTGTGGCATTCACATTCTCTACAAAAATCCCTTTGCCCAGGATTCTTCTCCTAGGAAGCTGAGAAGCCTCAGAGAAAAAGAAAAAAATTCTTATCTCATTTGCTTCTCCTGTGTTGTGCTCCTGTGTAGAATGTGTTTGGAGATTGTTTACCCACAGGTGGTTGTTTCATTAGATTCTGGTGTGAGTTGCTTTGATTCTTTGGCCAATGAGTGCCAAGCTGTGTCAGAACTCTGGAAAGAGTCATGAATTTTCATTATTATCTTATTAAGTAAGTATCTTTTCTATATTCTTTAGTATAGTTTATGATAGTATAGTATTCTTTAATGTAATAGTATTATAAAGTAATAAGTTAACCTTCTGAAATCATGGAGTCAGATTCATCATTCCTCCCTGCCACGAGAGCGCCTGCAAATACCAGAGGATCCAGCTGCCAAAGAAAGACAGGTAAAGAGGGCATAAGTGTGCAGCCTGCTCGTGACTGTCTGTAGTGGCAGCCAGCACCTGTGAGTGTTGCACCATCCAGATCCCTTTGTAACAACAAAGAGTAGGAGCCTCACAAATGCTGTCACTTTTCCAGAACACGGTTTGCTCTTTGGTGAGGCAGTTACACAGCCCCTCGTGAACAGCAGCCTGGGCTCTGTGTGTATGTGGTATTGGGACACAATGTGCTGTTCACACTGGAATTCCAAATCCACTGTAGTCACCCAAAAGCCAGGAGTGTCATCTGCACTTAGATATGTGATCTTTAATCAGAGGCAACAGCACCGGGCGTATATCTTGTTTTTAAGATGACCTATGAAGCTGTCAGCTGTAGCTGCTTGACCTATAACAGATAATGTCATCAGGAGGAACAAGCACTAAAATGAAAAATAGCTTTCCTTGCTTTGCCTAACATTCCTCTGACACTCCTAAAGGCAGGAGCTGGGCAGCACAACTGCACACAGAGTGCAAGTTCACTGTGAAGGTGCACCTTAATCACCTCTTTCTAGTGGGCTTATGTTTCTTCTCTCAGTTCTCAGGTAACAAGTCAAGTCTGCTGCTCATTAGTCCTATCCTTGATCTTGTGCTGAAATAATTTATTGGCTCCCCTGGTAGTTTGTTAGACTAATGGCACTCATTTCTTCTACACGTAAGAAATAAGCACACCCTGTTTGGTCATTTCAGTCATTTCAATCTACAAAACCTCCCAGACAGAACAAAGAAAAGGGGTCCTTAGATGCACTGAAACTTCATCTGTTTTTTAGTATTAACAAGCTAAATTCAAAAAAGGTACCAGAAGAGTGTGAAGAGTATTATTTAGGAAAACCAGGCATTAGATTTACAGTGAGATTCTTTGGGTTTTTTTAGATATTATCCTTCAGAAGCAGCTGCTGTCTCAATGGCACACATCACTGGTTACATGAAAGATTTCTGTCGAAAGCATGGCATCTAATATCAGAAAAGCACTCATTAATTTCTGCCTTCAAAAGTCTGTAAAGTGTGTCAGTCACTAATGGCAATTAACAAAACATCTCAATGTAGCAATAATTTAATCTCTAAAAAAGAAGAGAGAATAAAAACATGTCTTGGACATTTGAAGATTTATATGGTTAAACTAGAGAGTTTTTGTCAACACATTCTGCCTTCAGCTTCAAAATGTTTCTTGTCTTGTGCTCTGAAGAGCTTCAAATTTTTTATTGTCTTGTGTTCTGAAGAGCTAAAGAACCACTGTAACTGATAGAGGAAATAAGAATTTTAGTGGACCATATATCCACCAAAATAATGCCATTTCAAGAAGTAAAATTTTTTGTAGATACGCTCAAATTTTTGTTGCCAGAACAAACCTTAACCAAACATTGTTGAGTACAGCTTTAGGGGTTTTTTAACAATCCTGGTACAGCAGCAAAGGAAGATAGTTGCAATAGGATGGCAGTATTTCTGTTTCCCTAATAGTTCAGTAATTGGAAAGCACAGTCCAGACATAACTTCTTGCTCTTTGGGGGTTTTTCATCTTGCAACAGTTTTAACCTCACCAAGGGCCACTGTCACAGTCTCCTGCTCCTTCTGCTCATTACAGACTGTTCTCAAACAGGCTTGGAGCCACAGAGCAGCAGCAAGAAGAGCTCTCTAACCAGCTTTTAGGGCAGTCCTGAGGACAGAGATGCTCTGGTTCAAAGCCCTTTTATCTCCATTTAAGAGGAGGGCCTGGAATGGGCTGAAGTTAGTGCTGTGAGGGGCAGTGGGAAGCAAGCAGAGCTTTGTGTTGCAAGGTGAGCAGGCGCCCACACTTTGAACTGCTTTGTCCATCCCCAGCACAGGCAGAGCTGACCTCTGCTGGAATCAAAGAGTATAGAAAGGGATTTGATTCACATCCACATGGAGAGAGGAACGCATTTTTGGCAAACTCTTCATTCCTTTTCAATGCGCTTCTGCAGAAAATCCCATTAAATTCTCCTTTGTCGAGATCTATTTGTGAAGGCTGGTGGGTGCAACTCATGATAAATGGGAAAACAACACTCCAGAAGCACAGGGTCTGTGTTGCATCCACTTGCAAGAATGGATCTGCTTGATTTGGACATATCCTGAGACAAGGATGGAGAAGGAGGAGGATAGGTCCTGATTCTCTTTGGAAAATGCTTTCCACTGCAGACCCTCAGAGATGCTTCTCTGCCTTTAAAGCCTCGTGTGGTCTCCACTGCTGCAGTATCACCTGGGTTTTACTGAATGTCCATCCCACTGCAGTCTGGGAGGTTGGAAATGTGACAGTTCCTTTCATTTCATTGATTCAGAGGGAGAGGCAGCCCCCTGCCTAAGGATGATATAGGGGGCCAGGGAGTTTGCCTCTCATCTCCCCAGATAACACAGCAACGATGCTGACAGACTTCTTGGGTGTGTGGTGAGGATAAACTGGTGACACTCTGCAGTTACCAGGGCCATTGCAACACACCCAATCAGCTCATAACAGTCAAAGCCTTCTTTAGAATCTGCTTATCTCTGCTCCATCAGAAAAGTTACATGACAAAGCTCTTTATAAAATATTAGAAAAACAGGTTTGGCCTGAATTTGTCTGGGAAAATATAGAATTAAAATGGACTTAAATGCAGAAAGATGACAAAGCAACCATTTTTCTGACCTGAAGGCATCAGTCTGCTGAAATCTGACTTCCATGTATCAAAGAGGTATGTAACCAAGAAAGGGAACAGTACATATATCTTCACTTCTCTCATAAATCTGGGAGGTACTTTGGTGGAAGTGGTACAGAAATCTGGATTGAAATTCAGTGCAACAGCATAGAACCTAAGTTAAAGCCTCAGACAGAGAGATGTGCTGAAAATACATATGGGATGAAGCACCATTTACACAGGAAGGAGCACTGGAAACTGCAGGAGCTGCTTGAATTCATCAGAACTTACTTCACACAGAAGTGCAATTCTGACTTTTTTATTGCCAATTCTTTTCAGAAAAGCTGCACTTTCTTTACTTGTGACCAACTAGTTTCTTCCCTTAACTGTTGCTGAGGGAACTACTTATGCAATGACATAATTTAGTGATGCCTTTTCTGCATTTTAATGTGTAGTACACCTGTGACTAAATGATTTTTACTTTCTCATTTTTTATTGAGACAATATTGTGCAGACTTCTTTGGCAGGACCCTGACATAAAGCTCTGTCTGTGCAGCCCAAACACATTTACTTTCTGGAAACTCATCCATTTAATCTAGAGAAGCATAGATCATTTGAAGAATGATAAAATTACATGGTCAGCCTGAAAATTAAGCCATTTATATGAAGAGGTTTGCTCTTATGCAGCTGTAGATATGAGTCACTGACCTAAAAAGCTAAGGCATTGCAGAGATATTAAGAAAATAAAAATAAAGAATTTAATAAGTTGGTGAAGTAATAAAAGAAGACAGGAAATAAAAGACTTGTTTGTCCCGACTGAAACAAAAATCTTCTTTTTGTGGTAATGAGAACAAATCATACCCCTCATGTTTCCTGTTACAAATCTTCTGGCCCAACACCTATCAAATGCAATTGCTGAATGTTCTGCCCTTTAAAGAGCTGTAGCAATCAAGGATCAAGAAGTATTGCTCTTGCTTTCAGTAAAGAAGACTTTGTCCCTCCTTTCTTCTGACTCTTCCTGCCTGCAATTGCTGCCAGCTCAGAAAGAACTGAATTGCAACAAGGAAATAGCCAGGAAGGGTAGAGAGGGCCTTGTGGGCAGAACTGTTCTCCTTCTCAGACACAGCCACCTCCCAGCCAGGGAAGAGAAGGTAGTTTTGGTTGAGGAAAAGAAAGGGTAAACAATACCTTTCTTTCTTTGCATCCTCATCTACCTCTGAAACCTATCCTGAATGTGAGAATCATTTTTCTTCTGTCTCTGTGGTGGAGGGAACTACAGGAATCTGTTCTCACCTCTCATTTGGTGCCTTTGAGTCAAACTGTGTCACTCCCAGCTCTCAGGCAGGAGCCTCATCTCCAGCATCTACAGGGGAGCAGCTCATACATTGCAATAAACTGGCTTGGAGTCAATTCAATTTAGATCAAAGTGATGATAATGCCTTAAAGGATCTAAAGAGGAGATCCAAAAGATTTTTCTGCCTTCTGGAAGTTTATCCAGCTAGCTACTCTTATCCCTTAGGTTTGTTTGCAAATTTAGGTTCCAAGTTACTTCTAAGTGCCCCTTGCTCAAGTCACAATGTTTTTTGTGTGCAAGTGCTTGTCTGTTTTTTACCCAATTTTAGCTGAGTGATTGCAGAGGCCAATGGGAAGTAGAAGGTCAGAGCAAAGGTAATACCTTAACAAATAAATTGTGAAGATAGAAATATCCCTAGTGCAATCCCTGCTTTTCATATTTAGATTCCCTGTGTTAGGGGGGAGGCTGTACCACACACCATGCCACGGGGCTCTGGGTCTGATTACAGAAGTAAATCCTTATTCAAACAGGTTTTCCTGCTGTTAGCTTGCTGTCTCTCAGACACAGGCACACACCACCACCATCCCTTTATGCTCCTTGTCAGGGACTTATGAATGTGCTCCATGCCAGCATCTGCCAGTGCCTGCAGGGCGCATCTTCCTTAGCAAGAGGCAGGAGCTGGGCTGGACTTGGGGGCTGTGCCTGCTTGTGTGGAGTAGGGATACAGGAAAGTCATTTCCAAGGCAGAGGAATCATTCATGGATTGCAAAAGTCCAGGAAGTCTGAGCCAGGAATTCCAGTACAAGATGTAATCAGATTGCAAATATACATATTAATATACATAATAAACATGATCCTAAAGAAGCTGCTAAGTCAAAATGCAATAGGATAAACACAGATGATGAGAAAAGATGGAATAGTTACAAGCCAGAGACTGAAACTTGAGTTCTGCTATATCATCAACCTGTTTTTCCCTCATACCACCCCAGCATTCTTGCTAGACCTTTCTGAATCACACTTGTGATATATTGTCAGTTCAGCAGCAGAGCTAGGAATAAGGCACCATCATTAAATCCTCACAGAGACTGTAACTGAATAAATCAAATTATGTAAGTAGTTAATTTTCATAATTTGAAATTACTTGTCTTTTATGCAGTCAGAATCAATCTAGGCTATTAGCAACTACTTTGGAGTATTTTTGGACATGGTTTATGAATGCTCTAAGGCAAGGCAGCAAGCCATTTCTGTAAGCAGGTTTGTAATATCAAGTCTTGCACTGGGTTATACTCAAAAGTCATTTCAAAAGTGATGGCATAATCAGAGAGCTGCTTTGAGAAGGGAAGAAGGTCAGAAAGCACATGGAAGAGCTTTCCACCCTGCAGAGAGCCCAAGGCTGCCCCTTCCCACAGCTCTCAGAGTCACTGCCAGCCCAAAGCTCAGAGGGTTCGGGTTTAACTTCATCCTCTGCCAAAATGTGTGAACTTGGTGTCACCATTTAGTCTCCCTGCATCTCACTGTCCTGACTCATAAAGCAAGGTGAGGAGCATTCCCCTGATTAACAAAGAACTGGGAATAAAATTCACACTGAATGGTGAAAGGCATTTGAGCTCTGTGAGGATGTGCCATTGCTTACACTGACAGATCTTCCTGTGAGGAGCTTCCCTGCAGCTTTGAGTCAGGGTCACTCAGTCTGTTCTCTTGATATGGGAACAGGCAGAATACCTGCAAATAAGTTCTAAGCAGGACATGCAGTTCTGGAGGCCTCCACATAAAAGACATGCCTCTGATTTTCTCTATAGCCAGTCCTAAGTTTAAAGGATGAGAATTTGCAAATGGTGGTTTGGTCTTACAGCTCTCTGCTCCCACCAAGCTGACAGAAGGCTTTCACAGCTGGTTCTGCAGACCTTCACAAGACCTTTCTGTCTTCTCTGCAAGCAGCAATGGCAACTGAACATTGATTTTCAATGGGGCTTTTCATCACTGAAACGCTGACACTTTAATTATCAGGAGGCCCTGCACAGGTTGGAATTAGAAAACAATTACAAGTACTTATATCATGGAGCTCAGTACAGCAACTCCCAAAAAGTTATCTGAGCAGTGACACTTTTAAAGCTTGCTTGCTGTAGTTTTTGTTCTTACAAAAGTTTTCAGTCCTTCTGTTCCCTCACACAGACCCTCTAATGTCTAATAATATGTTGAACACATGCTGTGGCCTTTCCATTAACAGGGGCTTGCCTTGTATCTGCTTGTTTTCATCAAAGGCAAAGGGACTCTTGATCTGTCTGCAAGTTTAGTTGAAATTGGGCAATGAGTTCAAAAGGAGCTCATGGGGACTGACAATGGCACAATCCTGTAACTGTTATTTCCCAAGCAAACTGGATTAAAAGGAAGTATCTGACTATGTGGTAGGCTAAGTCAAACCTTCCTTTCTGTCAGTTAAAAAAAAAGTGAGGAAACATATTTTTACACAATGTTTACTAGCTGAGTTTCAGTCAGAGGGAAACTGACTCCCCAAATGTTTTGGCTTTTGGGTTTTTTTTCTCATTAGTGGGTCTAGAGGAAGGGCAGGTTTACGTCTTTGGACATAACTAGAAGAAATTACTCTTTTAAAGTTCCCTCTTTTATTAATTACAGGCAATTTGCTTTGTCAGGGGTTTCCACGGCATGGTGTCTCCTTTGAAATAATTGCAAAATAATTCTCTCTTTAAGGTTGTTTTGAGCAACATGATGGAAGTCTCCCATAGCCTGGTTTCCTACTGGAATTTTTATCCTTCTTGATTATAGGCTGTGTTCCCATGACAATTCCTGTGCTCATGCATCCCAGAATTAGCTCCTAACACGTTCCAGCCTGATGGTACATTAAGCCCACTCAGTGCTCTGCAAGCTACATGTACGCTCTAGGCTCTGAATATGTGGGGAGAGGAAGGTCTCTAATTTGGGTGTTAAGGCTATGGGATTTAAAGATGGGAGAAGGGATGGACAGAAGGTAGTGGAGGAAGTAAAAGATGCCCAGGTTTATTCCTCTTTTAATTTTTTTTTAATAGAAATGCCTCATGTCTGCAGGCTAAGAAGGGAATGTAAGAGTAGTAAGTATAAACTTTTGGTGAAATGGAACACTTGCTTGAAAATGACATCACTTTAGCTTCAGAGTCAGCTGACAGGGAAAGCAGTTCTGGTTTTTTAGTTAACTTTCCTGCAGCTTTCCTCCACTGAGCCCTCAGTTTAGCTGCAAGCTCCCTGTTTCCATGGGGTGCCCATGTGACATTCCCACTTTAAACACCACAGTGTTCCAGCTGCAGAACTACACACCTTCCTAGAGGTCTCCTCTTAGTCCAAACCTGAGGAATCCAAGTAAAGACCTTCTCAAAAGGAACAGCTCTGTGCTCATTCCTTGCTGCCAGAGCAGCGCCAGAGCTGATGGTAACAGTGCCAGGAGCCAAGAAGGGAACACCTGGGTACTCCCCCACTGCAAGAGAAGTCAAGGTCCCTTGACCAAAAAGGCTCCCAGTAGGTGCTGGTTTAGCTCCAAATGGCACTGATGGATTATTAGGAAGATCACCACTGCATTCCCATGTTTTGTGGACAGCATTAATGTTTCTCGGCCAAGGCACAAGGAATTCCAGCCAGGACTCCTGATGGATCTTCACGGACATCCAGCACTGCTACCAGGACATGCTCAACACTTCAGCTACTGAGAGAGCTGCTCACAGACTCTTTTCCACCAGCAGTTACAGCTCACACGTTAAAGCTGTTCTGAGGCTTTCTGGATGTTTTTGCCCCCAGCCTGTTCTCAAGAAGCTGTCCAGACTGGAGAAGCAAAACTCTTCAACATGTTTCCATCTGAGAACAGCCTACCATCTCACCATCTGTCACAACAGCACTTTCTAACATTTTCTTCTCCCTCTTGGTGCTTCTTATGCCTCTTCAAAGTTTGCCCTCTGGCATTCTCCAAATGGCATGGCAGTGTTGGGACACATGCATTTGTGGAGTATCAAAAAGTCTCCTCCCTCCCAGATTTTTCTTGCTCAGTATGATGGCACCACGAGGGTTAAAAAAACTCCCAAAGCTTATAATAATGCAAGCATGGTTACCAAGATATCAGGTATAGGAGAAAATGCAATTGAGATTGTAGTTTGCTTTGCAGTTTGAATGATTCTCTGAGCCTTCAGCTACCTTTACCTTCTACAAGATACATTACCCAAAGTAAGATATGTAAAAATGCCTACAGATTTTAAGATACTCAGTTTGCATTAATCACAGTCTCACACTACTAATGATTTGAATTCAGAAAAAAATAGTGCAAAATGTCTAATATTTTTGCTACGCAATTTGCTCAGACCTTCAGATGACCTAATCCCGAATTTCAAGGATAATACATTCAAAGGCAAGAGTGTCTCTCTGAGGGGTCACATGTAACAGTGACATTGACCTGTCATCCTCACAGAACCTCAGTGAGAAGCTCCCCACACAATAATTGCTGTCTACTGCACCAGTTGCCATTGCCATCTCAACAAGTCCCTTTCTGTTCCTTCTGACAAACCTCCTGGTCAGATCTGTCCCACAGCTCAGGGGCAGCCCACAGAGTTGCACCAGGAGGTTACTACTGATTTCTTAAAATCTCATCCATTTTCCAAAAATTCAAAGCCATACAGGCACCCTCCCAGTCCCTGTGCCAGTGCTGGTCTCCAAGCTGAGCCCAGGAGGAGACATTGGAGGGGAATTCCAGGAGTGAGAGAAAAACATTGCATTAGTGTTGCTATGGAGATGAAAATTAGCACAATAACTATTGTGTTCTGTTTCAAAGCTTCCCAGTCTTTGGGTTTAACTCCTTCTCCTACTCTACCACTGTTTTAGTTCTGTCTCAGCAACATTCCAGCACACCTGACAGATTTCTGGGCCAGGAACTGGAAAGGGAATGGCAGAACACATAAAAGCCTGAAGTCTGGGGAGAGACCAGAAAACAAGGAGAAAAAAAGTGAGGCCTTGTAGAAGGAGAGGATAAAATAAAATCAGGGAAAAGAGGAAAGAAATAAGAAAGAAAAAAAAAAGAGAGAGAATTGTAAGATGCAGGGATACAGGGATATGGAAAAATTGCTTTTGAAGATAGTGCAGAAACAGAATTGGAGAATACTTTGGTACCATATGGTCACCCTCTGCCAATCCATAATGAAGCCCTGCCCCTCACAGACAGCAATGCCCAGGCTGTGCACACTGAGCAGTGAATACTGAAATCTCTTTCTTCCAGGATGCAACAGCCTCTCACTTTTCTTCAGCACTGAGAGAAAAAGCAAAGCTTCTAGAAAAGAAAAATCACATCATGCTTTCCTCTCAGAGGAAGAGCAACAGCTAGAATTAATTTGATAATTTGAAAGTTTTCCACATCCACATGGTTGCACTGAATTAGGTGGTTGTGCCATTTCTGATAGGGTTTATGTTTCAGTTCCCTAAAGCTTGCACTTCTTATGGATGAGTTGTTGTTGACCCGAGTTCAATGCTTTCCATAAAATCACTTGGGCTGTAAAAGTAATGCCCTACCCTTCTTCAGAAACACTGGAAAAGTGTTCAGGCAGGGTAATAAAGATTCAGTGGAGCTTGTAGATGAAAATTAGGAAGATGAGGCACTTATGATCAACTAGGCTTCACAACTACCCACAAGGGCACCAGAGGCAGCATCACCAGCCGTGTAAAGTGTCTCTGAACACACCTTTCACCCATGGAAAATGTTGTCTTCTTGCTGCCACAGCCCTTGTGCAAAACCCAGTGAACAAGCCTTGCTCTGTTACCTCTGGCTCTGCAGCAAGCACCGCCTTCGTCCTTCCACCCTTCCAAAATCTCATTCCTTTGCAGCCACTGAGGGTACAGCTGCAATTGTATTTTGCACAGCCAGCAAGAGACACCACAAACCAGTGGATGAGCAGAGGACAGAATGTGTCTCCCAGGAGAACAGCAGGATGTCTGGTCCTGCCCAGCTGCCCTGTGCCAGGGAGCAGGGCTCCAGTCACAGGGAAAGGGGGTTGCAAAAAGGGTCCAAAACGTGGCTGGCAGATATTCACACTCATACCATTGTTAAATACCTTCATCCCACATCACCCCCATTCCTAAAAATGAATACTGATTTCCTAAGCTCAGAAACTGAGCAGCTAGAAGTCCATTTGTTGCAGGCAGAGCTTCCAAAACCTATCCCTTAGGCTTTATCCTCCTTTGTCCAGACTGACAAAGCCACTGACTGTTGTGGCCACCCTTCTGTTCCATGGCACACCCAGAGACAGCAGCACCCCCAGAGGGATCTCACTGCACCCCTTCCTTCCCTGCTGGAACACAACAGCTGGAAAATGGGCATGGTTTGCAAAAGACACGTGAATGATACAGAAGATTTTTGAGTTTATGTTGGTCTCCAGTCCCAGCATTCCCAGATCTTCTCATGCTCCCTCTCACCATCCTTTGAGAGTGAAAAAACACCCACAATAAATTTTTCCCAGCCCTTCAGTATTAGAGAGACTAACCAATCATGGGATTGAATTTTTTGGGGGTGCTGTGGTGTCAAAGATGCATTGCAGCACAGATTTAAAAGGGTAGTGAGGAATGACCAATCTTGGCCATTAGTTGCTGTGCAAAATTTTTCAAATAAAACCATGATTTCTCATAACTTGCATTGTAGGCAAGCCTTCAAAAGCAGGGAGATGAATGTTTTCCCTCCCAGAGTTTAAAGAGGAGGAAAAGCCTTTGCTAATTTATTGGTTTATAAGGTATATTTTGTGTAAGCTCAAGCAAGTCCAAAACCAGAACAGAGATCAGTGAGACTCTCAGTCCAACTATAATTCTACTGTTACCATCTCATTTCTATCTCCTTTCCCTCCTCCAGCCTTGCAAAGAAAAATAGCTTCAGACTAAAAGTCCTGTATCTGTTACTTCTGAAGGCTCATTCCCTTGCTTTCTTGTGAAGAACTGTAGAAACACCTTTCTGAGAAAACTTCAAACCAGACACCAAACAGAGACAGAAAAACTGCTCTTTCAAGCTCAGAAAGTTAAGAAAAAAGCTGTTGCAAATCAAGACTTCCAACTGAAGTTTCTCCAGTCAACAAAACAGCAGACTATCTTCTTTTTCTTCTTGAAAGATTATCTTATCTAACAAATGATCAGATTAAACTTGAAACTCACATGCAGTACAGAATGGCTGAATTCTGAAAATACTGGGGGAAACATGGAGTTGGGTAAGTATGCTACTAAGTACCCTTTTCCCTGACAGTAATTTCATTTTCTTTTTATGAATATAATACATAAAACTGGGACAAAAAAACTAAGATCTTTCTAATTGAGGAAGTATCAGGAAAGGGAGAAGCAGCAGGGTATAGATTTTGTTCACATGCCAAAAGCATGGTATATGAAATGTCATTGTGAAGTTCCAAAAACACTGAAGAGTCTTGCTTGGCAGTTGCTATTTGGGGGAGATACTTATCTGCTTAACTCTCTAGCAGTGCTGAAAGTTTTAAGTGCAATTCAAAATCATCTTTCTATCACGTTTCCCTCTCACACTTTTGCAAGACAGGGTGATGAAATCCTTTATTTTGTGAACTTTAAAGAAAAAGAGATTACCATGAGATTTTTTTTTTTTTAGCTACTGTACCCTAATCTTTCTGGTTTTCTGAGAAGTTTTGTCTTTAGGATGATTTACTTATCTTTATCCCTGGAATTTTATCTACCACACAGAGAATGCAATTTTTAAACAACAGAGTACATGCTGATGATTCTATTCAGGGGTCACTTCATAGATAAAACACTTGTATGAATGCCTAAATTAATTATTAGTCACACTGAAACAACCCAAACACCCAAACCATGAACACAGTTTTGGAAAATGCCATCTTAGGCTGGGGCCAATATGTCTTAATCTAGATACGCCCATCTTGGTGGTGTCACTGAGAGGATTGGTTTTGCAAGGATGATTAATCTCATTTTCCCTGTAACATCATGAATGCTACTAACCACTGCATCCAAGGTTCTGCTGTGTTTTATTAGTATCATCTCACAAATAGAACTTAGCCTGAGATGTGTCAGTAACTTGGGTATCATCCATATTAACAAATCCTTCTCACACGAGATTTATTCTACAATTTCTATTTTTTAAGCCTTAAAACAACAGGGTCAGTGTAAAGGTATGGGGAACTTTCCCACCTTTAATGAGGGGCTGGACCGGATGAGTTGGAATGTTGTGAAATAGCTCAGATGGGTCACATTGATGGTCTGGTACATGCAAAGCCACACCTGGATCTTTGAGCAATGCCTGGGTGAAAAGCAGTAGAGCTTCTCAGGGTGCTCCATCCCACCTGCACCAATGAATCCACATGAAACACGCTGCCTCCCTGGGCTCTGGTTCTAAGCCATCTGATGGTGAGTGAAAATGTCTCAGGTGATGTGAACAGAGCAGAAATCCAGGCTGAGCTCTGTCAGTTTGACTGCTGAGCGGGCAGAGTTGTGCCACGCAGTCCAGCAGAGAGCTGCTGGATGGTGACGCTGCTTTCTCTCCTCCAAGGAGTGCCGTGCACTTGGGAAGCAGAGCTAAGCCTTTTGCACACAATGGCACGTGTTGCTGGGCTCTCTCCACTGCCATGTAGAAATCATGAATGTTGCACCGAGCTGTGCTTTGATTGCGGTGTTTTTCAAGCCCATTTTCGCTTTCCCTTACGCTCAGCCTTTCCAGCTTTGATCACAATGCAGCACAGCTAAAGGCACCTGAGAAACATTGCTAGGCAACAGATGCTGCAAAGGACAGCTTCCCCACCCCTCACACCGAGGTGGCAAGAGACCTTACAGTGCTCCAAGTTGCCTATCACAAAATATTCAAGGCAAAAGCTGCTTAGTTTTATGAAGGCAGTCAGTTGAAGCAAGAAATTTCTCTGAAAGTAGGAGCTGAAAACAAACTGCAGTAGGAAAAAAGAGGCAATTCAAGGAAATTCAAGAGAAACAGGATGGGAGACAACAAAAGGCAACCTTAATAAGGAGTTATTAGATGTGTGGGAGCAGGTGGAGAACATGAGGAATGAAATTAGCTAAACACACGTACAAAACAGAGTTGAAAACTTCTGCGTTAGCATAAATATATCTATGCTTAATGTACTGTCCTTGTTATAAAAGTTGATTTATTGCTGAAATTCTGGTTAGTGTTCATTTTACACCACCGTATCAAAAATTATGTCTTTCTTGAGGAAACCAATACCACGGTTGTGTTTTTCTTCTGAATAACCAGAGGACTTCACATTCATTTTTGCTCAGTTCATAAATGTCATCCATGGAGTAAATAGAAAAGTTTCATTTCATCACCATTTAGGAGTGAATATAGAAGCTACATAAAGCCACATAAATCTTTATATATACCCAACACAAAAGGGTATTTCACCCAGAATATAGCCTGAAAGCCACACAGAAAATGGTACATACTAAGCAATGCCAAGTAAGCAAAGGGAATGTTGCATCTGTCTAATGAGAGTTTCCTTTAGGACAACAAAAACAAGCTGCTAGACTAACCTGACCTGAAAGCTGTGAAGCACAGTGCAGTACCACATTTAAGAAATGTGTTTTTCCATCATTTGAGTCTTTGATTGCTTGTTTAAATGTGTAAATAGGCTTGCCCAGTAGGGTGAACAGTGGTAACGAAAACAGATGTTGGGTATGAAGAACCAACAAGAAGGTACTGAGCATCAAATTAAGCTGTGTGTTACAAATTAACAAATGCAGACTTACAGTGAAAATTAGACTTGGCAAAAGGATATTAAAATAAACTGTGGGCAATGGAGTTATGCAGGAAGGACAGAGATTAAAAATAATCTGGGTACAGCCCAAAAACTGGGTAAATATTCTGTGCCTCGTTTCAATCAGAGGAGATGATGTTGAACATGGAACAAGAGGCAGAATGGCTAAGAGGAATCAGGTTAGGAAAAAATTGCTAAGGAGCTTATTTGGTCTTTTGAGACCAAATAATAATCACAGCAGAATTCAGAAAGAACAGGATGCAAAATATCAGGTAGAGCAAATACTTTCAATAATTCTGCTGTGTCAATCCATTCTTAAGTGACCATACAACTGCAAAGAGGTTGCTGAGTTTGCCAAAGTAATAGCTTTGGCAGATAAGCATTCTGTCAACAAACGTACAATTGAAGTAAAAACCAGAAAATGGAAAATAATTTTTTAGCTGAAGGGTAATGTTGCCATAAGAGCAAACACAACATGAAGTTAGAAGAACATATGCAACCTTCAGTGCAATGAGGTTGGGTTTGGGGATCAGTTTTCTAAGGGTAATTGGCATAGAAGTATTTCAAAATGGAGACTGATGAGTTTGGGTAATGAATTTAGAGATGAATTGGCCTGAGGTGAGTAGAAGAGAGACCATTCCTAGACCAGAAACAAACAAGTCTGTTCTTTCTGTTCTCACAGAAGGCAAAGGTTTCTGTTGAATGTGCTGGCATGACACAGATGGAGTTCTGCCAATTGTTCTTGGAGAGGAGGGAGGAAATGGAAAAGTCAAGCCCTGCCTGCTGTAGCAGGGGTTGAAATCCCTGCATGGCTCGCCCTCCACTCATGGAATTGACTCTACCCACGCTGCCCAGATGAGAGACACTCTTAGGGAAAAGCAATCAACTATTTTCCCTCAATCAATTACTTCTTAACTCTAATTGGAGTTTATGCAGTTTGTAAGACCTAAACCAAATTATTGACTGTACTGAAATATGAGAATAGAAGGGAAGGCACGAGTATCTTTAGATAATTACTGTATGCTTTTCAAGTTTCAGGTAAATGGGATATTCCCTCCAAGGGCTTAACCAAACTTGGGTATGTTTTGTTTGTGAACTCTTCAGCCATCTCTCTCTCTGCCACTGACACATCACTTTGATAAGTCCCTTTTTATTTGCTTTGACACACCCAGTTAAAATATCTGACTCATTTCACAAACTCACTTCACGGTTTCTTATTAAAAAGCTTTGCAATAGTCCAAGAGAAAAAGGGTTCTGCAAATAAAGAATAAAGTTGACTATTCTATTTTTGGAAAACAAGAGCAATGCTAATTAGCCTGCAGCAGTGTGATGGCGAAATTCCCCATGCCCTACCAGGCAAGGTCACTGGAGCTGTGCCTGCATGTTGACACAACCTTTTAATGCATATACGCATTTAAAATAATTATTTTGCATGTCAAGCCGTATCTTTCTCTTCTAAGTTCATTTTCACTGTGTAATGGATGGCTTGAAATCCAATTTAATTCATTTTCTTGATGCAATTTTCTTTCATGTCTACTATTTTCAGTGCATATTACTTCTTTGCTACTTCTGAATGCATCTTATTAAGTAATAATTGCAAATATATATATATACACACCACAAATTTCAATTCTGTAATTTCTCCTTTTAGTCAACTTTAATGTTTGTCATTTCTGAAAGCTTAAAAAAAAAATCTGTTGAATAAGTATGCACTTCAATTGTTCTTCAAACCCACTGAACAGAGACATTTCATAGCTAACTTGTGTTTATTTATCCCTAAAACCAATTCCATTTTCTATTGAATCTTCTTAATGTGGGTTGGGTGGTTGGTTTTGTTTTGTTTTTTTGTTTTTTTTTTTTTTTTTGCCTTTATAACAATTGATATGCAGTTATGGAATTCAATTAGATCACAGAACTTTTTTCAAAGCTGGAAATGAAATTTGCTAGCATCACTTTTCTCATCCTCAGTTTGATGTAGTTCAGACACTGCTACAAACCAGAGAGTGCAACAAGAGAACAGGGGCCTGTGGGAAGGTCCAGAGAATCTGCTCTCCTTCTAGCCCTGAAGCATGAAGGGGTCTGGAGGGATGCTGGGACATTGTTACCCTATTGCTATCCCACATGGAGGAGGGTTCAGGATTTTGGGCAAGGGTGTTTTTTTAGTTTTGCAATCCTCCTGCTTATGCAAGACCAGTTCTTTCAAAAGTTTCAACTTCAGGAAGAAAATTCTGCTTTTAAATAAACCTAACAACAACAAAAAATACTCCAGTCTATGTTAAATCTGGCTACCTCACAGACACTAAATTTCACAGACCCTTCCATTAAAGGTGGTTTTTTTCTCCAATTATGTTTTACAGAAGGGACAGGCTGTTTATCAACACGTTTTTCATGATGCATTTAAAGGTGTTCTGTACCCAACTATTCCATTCTAAACAGATTTAACTTGATCACAATGAAACCTTCAAGAGAGGGTGGTGGTGCTTTCTAGTTCCATTTAAATGATGGTTCTGTCTGCAAAGTGGTCACACAAGCAGCAGGCAGGAACTTTCTAAGTTGTTGTCTGTCAGTTATTTCCATGTAAAGTACACATTATCTGCAAGCTAAATTTGGTTTGGTTTCCCCAATCTGTCAGTGCTACCAACTCAAGCTGACAATCAAGCAAAGTCCTTCTCATGCATAATTACCATTAATGAGGAATCCTCTGGCCCAGTTGCTTCGCTGACACTTGAGCATTGTTTCTAGCCAGTATTTTTTTGCACAGACAGGACAGACCAGAACTCACAAACAACACCAGTGACTTGCAAGAAAATGTTGAACCTGGTTTACTGTCAGCACATCTCCTGTGCTGGGCTTGCGCACCAAAGAAAATAATTCAAACATCAGTTTGAAAGGCAAGCAAGTAGCTGTGCCTTTGAATACACATAAATAACATACTGAGTGGGTGGTAATTTTACATCGAAGTGGGAGATGTTAGATAAAGTCTCTTCTCAGAGCAGCTTTTGAGATACCTGGGACTGAGTGCTGCTTTCACATTCACCTTACTCTGCCCTTTGCTGAACACTTGTAGCACCTCCTCTTTACCCAACACCATGGGAAAAAAATTTAGGACAAATAAGTTTCTAGGGCTTGGAAAGAGACAATTAGACAATTAGTTCAGCTTTCTTCTCTAAGAAACAGTGTAAATTTTAGTGCTTAAACTTCTCACTTTTGTTTTCATCCACTTTTGGCCTTAAAAAGCTGGAAAGTTTTATGTGCATTGTGCAAAGGTGACAGCATGGCCTGAGCACAGGTAGCGTTCTTTATCTGATACAATAAGCAGTTATTTTAAACTGGAAGCAACAAACTGATAATTGCTACTTAAAGAATGAAAAATGTGTTTCACAAAACACACTCTACCACATAATATTTGTCTTATATCCAACCCAGTGGGCCAGATGTTGATTTTCATTTGGAACAAAGGTCAGGAATCCCTGCCAGTGTGAGGTCAGTATTAAAGCCCTCATGAGCAGGAGTGAGGTGATCTCTCCATTTTTTTTTCCTTTGTTCATACAGGGTAACATACACTGGTTCCTGCTAACAGTATTTACTTTTATTGTACTGCTATCTGCTTTTCAGAGTAATTTATGGAATCACGTTACACACCACTCATCCAGTAGCTAGGAAACACCCATAAATTCTGCTCTGATGAAAGACCACTGTGCCACACACAATATCTGTGAGACATTTATGTTGTACCCACTCACATCCAGAAGTCAGCCAGTCCCTCTTGCCTAAGTGATTTCAGTGGCAGATGAAACTGTCTTCCCTACTTCTCCAGATGCATGAATTTTTCAGCTTATTGCTTTTTTTTTGGAGGAAAGGGGATCAAAGTGAAGATGATGATAAATCTCTCTAACTCCATCCATATCAACATTTTCAGACATAAAGATGAAGAGCTTTAAGTATGTTTGCACAAAGATTCTTTCAGCATTATACTGATCCTCAAGAAATGATATATGTACTGGTGTCAGTGCTGCAGAACTTTATAAATACACTCAAAGATGAAATTGTCAGCTAGTAGCAAATAATCCTAACATTTGCTGACACAGTCAACAGAGGACTGTTTAAAACAGACAGATTGTTATTTACAGCTGTGCCAGATGGGACAGTTTGAAATACGTTTAGCTGCTCTTTAGTTAACATTTAAAATATATTCCTCAACATCCTCAAATAATTCTGAGTTGCTGAGATTTTTATTTGAGTAAAATTTACCTGAAAATATTTTTACATTCCTGCTGTCAACTACAATTATATGTGCCTGTAAATAACAGACAAACAGTCTACAGAAAACTCTTACTGGAGCTCACAGAGTAGAAGCATTAAATATTAATAAATTAATACATCAATTTCATACAAACTGAGTGAACTTTGTGGGAAAATTATGTGTTAATTTACACTAATACATTATTTTAACATGACATTTATCCTGCACTATGCATTGGTGGGGAGTTAGGGCCATCTCTGTGTCTAGATCTCAGATGAATGGTTAATTACTCAACAGTTAAGGAAGGACCACTGAGGTGGTGCTGTTTTGATTCAGTGTTACTTTCATTTATTTTTTAGACCTTACATCTTTCTGCTATTTTCTTCCACCCTGTTGCAATATCCTCTGAGAGATGTAAAATTGCTTTACCAAAAGATTTTAGCAGAGTGGCTGGAGTGATGGGGCAGAAACCATGGCCTGCGGAGCTGGACACAGCTTCGTGGCTTAAAACTAAAGGAAGTGTCAGCTTTTCTGTAAAGCCAGAAGTAATCAGTAAAACACAGTTGGAGCATTTTCATCAGACATCCAGTGAGGCATTACACAGCCAGTTCATATCTGAGCAGCACGCTATACTGTTTTACAAGCTTTTAGAAATTTTGCTAACAGTGTTTGTGTACAGGACAGTACCTGGTGAATATACCTGTATATATCATATACCTGAATGTATCTGCATGAGTTGAATTTTGTTTTTCCCCTCCAAAACATGTATGTAGACTAAAGCACCTGAGCTCCATAATAACCTCCCATTGCCCCTTGGATATGATTCAGCTCAGATCTCCAGGAAGATCTTTGGGGACATCACAACTCCAGACTTTGGCTTGTCTGCTAAGAGTCCTGGCAGCACTATCAATTATTTCAAGAGGTGCAGCCCAGGATCCACTGAAACCTGGGAAAAGTTAATTTTATGTACACTGAAACAGCCATTGTTAGCTTGGGCTGGATTTGAAGCATCAGCCTGAAGAAGCAGCTTTAACCACAATCCCCAATTCCCTAACAGCCCAGGTACAAGAAGGAGAAAAAAAAAAAAAAAAAAAAAAAAAAAAAAAAAAAAAAAAAAAAAAAGGAGACAATACAGGGAATCAGATTGCCTTTCCCTCTGGTTTCCAAGACATCATTTTTTCGTGGTTAAGAATGCCAAAATCACATCAGCAGGGGGTTTGGGATGTCATGCTGAGGGGTGGAACAAGGACAAAGGGTTGCTGGGGTGGTGCCTGGACCGCCCCAAGCACAGGGGCCAGACCCAGATCCAACCCCATCCTTTCTAACCCCACAAAACCACGAGAGAACTCTTTTCCCTGTGGCAGGGCTTTGTTTGCTCCTCCTGGCGTCAAACATTCAAAGAGGAGAGAAAATGGTGTTTGTTTTTAGATGCACATAACGCATCAGTGCCATGCATCAATGTGCATAAATAGAAGCCTGAAGTTTTCATTTTGATGCACGCCAGTAGCTTGTTTCTCTCATGGCATTGCCTCAAGCATGAATTTTAGCACAGGTGCCGAACAGAATCTTTGCATTTCCATTGGTATTTTAAGCACTATGTGTTCCCTTTAGAATTCTTATTGCATTTTAGATGTATGTCTAAGAAAACCCAGTGTGAACTTGATCTAACCTTTTATTTGTACAAGCGGTTTGGACAGTCACTATTTTATTAGCTGTTAAATCATTTAGCCTGTGTATTGCTTCTGCTGTTATGTGCTGGAAACACAAATTACAAGATTCTTGTAGGGATAAACCAGTATTTATTCCCTTTTATTTTACCACAGATGTAGATGGGGGTGGCACAGTTAGCCACTGCTTTTACACACTTACGGCTACCAAAAGTGGTTCTGGTGGGTTTGCCTTTTGAGGTGGGGTTTCTTTGTTTGTTTGTCTTAATATTGTGCAAATTAAAGTAGTCTCTATCAGTCAAGAAGAATGTGGAGTCAGAAAACCCAGCAGACCAGCTGGAGAAATTTAAGAATATTTCTTTTGCTTTATTTTCCAGCTACAGTAGCTGTAATGGCAGTGATGGAAGCATTAACACATTGGATCCATAGCCAAATGTAATCTACTATTCTGGTCCTTTTTTTCACTCTTCAGGAGATGAACAGGGAAAAGGAGGAATAGGGAACAAAAAGTTTAAAAAAGAACCCCTCAGAGACCTGAAAGATGAGCTTAAGTTCTCTTGTTCTCATTTTAAAATTAAATTTGCAAGATGATTAATGCAGAGCTGTTTAGTCATAGTAATTTCAGATTTGGCACAGTCCTTCGTGTACTGTGCACAGATCAGGAAAGGTCTATATCCAGTTTCCAAAATTCTCACTTGAGACATTAACTAAATAACATATACTCTCTATTGTAGTTTAGCACACACCCTCAAAAGAGATGTACTATTAGGGAACAGATCTTTTCCAGGACTGTGGGAATTGCAGCCAGTTACAGCAATTGCAGAGATCTGGGACAGTTACAATCCCCCTAAAAAACTTCATTTGTGGTGGCTCCTGCCTGTGGTGAGGAGCTGCTGCTGAGCACAGGGCTGTAGGCTCTGCTCAGAGCTCTGAACTCACCCAAAAGTAGAACCTCAGGTATTTTACTGCTGCAGGAGGTTTCAGAGTAGAGACCTGCAAAAAATATGAGCTACCTAGCATCTCCTCAGCCAGGTGGACTCTGGACTACATGTTTAAGTATAAAAGAACTCCCTTACCCCCATTTCCTCAGTAGAAAAGAAAAAAATCCCAGCTTAGTAGGACAGATTTGCCAAGTGGTATTGCTGATCCACTTTAAAGCACACTGGATTTATCACAGCCAATTTTCAGTCCAGCCACATATTCATACAGAAGATAGTAATGCAGCAACCATATATTTTCTATGAATCTATTTTTTTAATGAAGTTATACCAATTGGTGCCATTGAGACAAGATTTTCATATGTAATTTAGAAACCTATCCAGGCAGGTCATCCCACACTCTCTTTGTAGCCAATAAAGTGAAAAAGACAAAATCCTCTCATCTGTTTCAGACATTTTACTTTCAGGTGTAAACCGCTGCACCTTAGAAAGACTATTGAACATAAAGAAAATGCAGAAAAAAAACCCCAAAATCCTCATAGTTTATACATCTTTGCATTACAGGCATCCAAAGAGGAACAACAGAGCTGGGGAAGGCTTTAGAGCACACAAGGGTTTTGAGGAGCAGCTGAGGGAGCAGGGGGTGTTTATCCTGGAGAAAAGGAGGCTTAGGGGGAACCTTATCACTCTCTGCAACTCCCTGAAAGGAGGGTGCAGCCAGGTGGGGGTTTGTATTTTCTCCCAAGTAGCAAGTGACAGGACAATAGGAAGCAGCCTCAAGTTATGCCAGGGGAGGCTTAGATTGGATACCAGGAAAAAACTTCATAATGGACAAAGTTGTCAAGCCCTGGAACAGGCTGCCCACAGAAGAGGTGGGGTCACCATCCCTGGAGGTATTTAAAAGATGTGCAGACATGGTGCTTAGGGACATGGTCTAGTGGAGGACTGGGCAATGCTGGGTTAATGCTTGGACTCAAGGCTCTTTTCAAGCATAAACACTTCCATGTGTCTACATTTAAGAACATTCATCTCTTCCCTGGAAGTTTTCAGTCTGCTGGAGAACCGAATTCCCATTAAAAGTAGAAACTGCATCACTTCTTTTAAATGGATGGATTAAGGTTATATAAAAATCACACTCCTCTCAGAATTGTATCACTGGAATGCTATTTAAATTTCCTCAAGTAAAGGGACTCTCTCACAGTAAAAATATTCTCAGTCACAGGCTGAGCTGGTTCAGGATACTTAAAGTAGAATGGGGATTGTATGAACATTTATTCCTCCTAAATAAAATTATTTTAAAAATAATCAAGCCAAAAAGTTCATTTTAAGGAAGAATAATATGAGAAGAATACTACACTGAGCATAAAGGATGTCTGGCTGATCTGAAGAACTTTTAATTTCACCACATATTCTCTTCCAGATGTAAAAATACCTCACCCATGGCATTGTCTGGGATTGTTTTAGCTTCTAGCATTACAAGATTAATTAGTTGTCCATCAATTGAGATGGATATATGACACCCTTCAAGATGATATTGCCACTATTGTGGCTTTTAAATAAATTTCTGACATTTGATATTTGTTGGATCTCATCTCTTGATTGCTTAACTTCCTTGTTATAGCTCAAATTGTCTTTACTTACATTACTCCTTCAATTACTCCTACAAGAGATTCTTGACACACCAAACCATCCTTGCACAGTATTTCTGCTCACTACAAGTTGTATTTTCTCCCAAGTAGCAAGTGACAGGACAATAGGAAGCAGCCTCAAGTTATGCCAGGGGAGGCTTAGATTGGATACCAGGAAAAAACTTCATAATGGACAAAGTTGTCAAGCCCTGGAACAGGCTGCCCACAGAAGAGGTGGGGTCACCATCCCTGGAGGTATTTAAAAGATGTGCAGACATGGTGCTTAGGGACATGGTCTAGTGGAGGACTGGGCAATGCTGGGTTAATGCTTGGACTCAAGGCTCTTTTCAAGCATAAACACTTCCATGTGTCTACATTTAAGAACATTCATCTCTTCCCTGGAAGTTTTCAGTCTGCTGGAGAACTGAATTCCCATTAAAAGTAGAAACTGCATCACTTCTTTTAAATGGATGGATTAAGGTTATATAAAAATCACACTCCTCTCAGAATTGTATCACTGGAATGCTATTTAAATTTCCTCAAGTAAAGGGACTCTCTCACAGTAAAAATATTCTCAGTCACAGGCTGAGCTGGTTCAGGATACTTAAAGTAGAATGGGGATTGTATGAACATTTATTCCTCCTAAATAAAATTATTTTAAAAATAATCAAGCCAAAAAGTTCATTTTAAGGAAGAATAATATGAGAAGAATACTACACTGAGCATAAAGGATGTCTGGCTGATCTGAAGAACTTTTAATTTCACCACATATTCTCTTCCAGATGTAAAAATACCTCACCCATGGCATTGTCTGGGATTGTTTTAGCTTCTAGCATTACAAGATTAATTAGTTGTCCATCAATTGAGATGGATATATGACACCCTTCAAGATGATATTGCCACTATTGTGGCTTTTAAATAAATTTCTGACATTTGATATTTGTTGGATCTCATCTCTTGATTGCTTAACTTCCTTGTTATAGCCCAAATTGTCTTTACTTACATTACTCCTTCAATTACTCCTACAAGAGATTCTTGACACACCAAACCATCCTTGCACAGTATTTCTGCTCACTACAAGCATTTTATTTCAGTACTTCAGTTATTAATTTTCTGTACAGAAATTTATTCTCTATCTTTCCATGCATTTGAATTTGTAAAGCTCTGGTAAAACTCTTAAATTTTCAGATAAACTTATCTTCACAAGGCTCTCTTTGTCTAGTACAGAGAGCTGCCCATCTCCTTCTATTATTCATGAATCTGACTGCACATTCTCCAGTGGCAAAAGTGTTGTTTAGTTGGTGCTATTTTCAGCCATCAAAATACTTTGCAAACATTGTCTTTGGACACTGCAAGGATAATATTTTGGAGTATCATTAATGCCTTCAACTACAAGAAACACCAAGGAGAATAGATGGCACAAAGCTTCTGAAGGAGCGCAAGGTTGTGATTAGAACACACTTCTCTCTGTCTTCAGGCTGTTTGAGTCTCTTCTTTCCCTGACAAGCTGTGCTTTGGTGACACACATCAGACGTAGTAACAATCCTTTTCTAATGCATTTTGAAAATATGTAGGTATTGAAAACACGTTGGTGTAGAATGGGGCTGTTCAGCTTTTATGTGTCTCGTCAGGGAGAGAAGAACATGATCTGCTCTTCCCTCCATCTTCCCATGCCTCCTCCATCCCACATTCTTTTCAGCATCCCTCACAGCTCAGTATTCTCTGAGGAGTGACTTGTGTTTAGTCCCTGCAAGCACATCATATGTAGACTTGTGGGAGTCGTGGAACGTAATTTTTTGTAATCTGTCACTATTAGGGAACAGAACAGTGGCTTTTTGGCTTAGATATAGTCCACTTTCCACATAGTGAAGAACCTCAAGCTTTTGCAATTAAATGGGTTTTGTTTGATTGTGCCGTTTGTACGTTTACCTGTTGCTTCCCCATAACTAAACATTACCTGATAAATGGTCAGGTTATAGACAGGAGATCAGAGCAAGGTCTGCAACATTTCACTACAAAGCTGTAGGAAAAACTTCCAGATCATCCTCTAGTATGGCAGCTTGCAGTGGTGTTTTTAACACTGACTTTGTTTTTGAAAACACCTACTCTAAAGAAAAATCAGGGTTGAAATTGTTTGTACAATCAGAATCTCTTCACTTTACAGTATTTCTTTTATATTCAAATTCATGTTTGTTTTCGCTCTTGCACATATTAAATGCATAAAAGCTTCATAAGGCTGAGTATTGTTTCCAACTTTATTATGTTTGTTCTGCCTTTTTATTTATGACTTTAATCCAAAAGAGTGAATTTGGCAACCAAACCCTTGTCAGGGTTTGTCTTGCTATTGTAACCACGATCACCAACCTACATGGGGCACATTTTAGGTTTTATATGATTCTCAGGAAAGTGTGGAGGTTTTAGTTGATCAATGAGTGAGAGTTATGCTATTATCCTTAAGTATGGTGCCCAACGTGACTGGAGCTCTTGGGTTTCCATGCCAAGAGGCAAAAACACATTCTCACAAAAAAAAAAAAAAATTTACAGCTTAGGAGACAGAATTGTTTGATCCCTAATCACTATTTTATTAGGGATCAATAACAAGAATTCATACTATTTCTATAGAGATTATGTCAAAGAAATGGCTAAAAGAATGAAAATCAGGTTGCACTGGTCCATCAGCATTTGGCTGTGAGTTGTTGGTGTGATGCAGGTGAGGAAGAAGTTAATGACATCAGAAAATGCTTTAGGCAAGATAATTTTGGAAGAGACAAAGACTGTTTTGAAAGATTTCACTGAAGTACTATTTGGACTACTTTTCTGGTCATTTACATTCTGAAAAAAAGTAATGTAAGTTAGAATAGATACAGAGGAAGAACAGAAAAATTATTAAAGGAATGGAAAAGTTTCAAGAGCTTGGACAGTTTTGTCATGTAAAAAGGGGGCAAACAGGAAAATAAGATCTGTTTCAAAGACATCAGTAAAAATTCAAGTAAATATGAACTCGTAATGCATGAGATAGAACTGGAAGCTGGGCAAAGAAAAAAAATTGCTTTCATGCTTATCAGCATGAAACTCTGGATCAATCTTCCAGACAAAGCAGTTGGGATGAGAAACTCTCTTTTAAAACATGCTTCAATCACATTATGCAGGGATTTATAAACCTAAGAATTGTTGCAGACTGAAAAACAAGTCTGTACTACAGGTTTTTGAGTTATTGTTGCAGCAGTACAGCCAAAACAATTACCATTTTTTAAAAAATTGCACCTATAGTGTATTAAGCCTCTGCATCACAATTTGTTTTGTTTGCCTGCCAAGAGCAAGAAAGTTCTTTCTGCCTTTGACACATTATTTGTTTTCTAAATTTTCTTTCCTCCTGCCCCAAATCCCATGAGATTAAGTCTAGAGTGTCTTTCAGCATTCAGCTTTACTGCCCCAAGGTTGGCCCCATTGACTGGCTGCAGCTCAAAACAGGCTGTGAGGAGCATGTGCCATCTTCCCTGACAAAATTGAATTCCTAGGTCTAGGAGCAGCAATTCCCCTGCACTTCCCTCAGGCTAAGCCAAACCATTTCAGCACCAGCTGACAAAAGCAAAAAGCTGAGCCAAAAAAAAAATTAAGAAATAAAAAATAAATTAAAAAAAAAAAAAAAAAAAAAAAAAAAAAAAAAAAAAAAGGCAGTTCACTACCTTTAACAAGAGAGAGAATCTTTTCTGGACAATTATTGCATCACATCACCTACTATTGCAAGTACTTATGCTTTTACAATATTTTGTTTGTCCATGGCTTCTGCCATTTTACCACATAAGGCCTGTCTTGGTAACAGCATTATCAAGCAATTTGCTCCTGGGCTGCTTGCAAAGATGCAAAGTAGATGTTTTGCAGACCTTCTAAATCAGACACCTGTGGTCAAACAGCCTGTGCATGCAGCAGGCTGGCACAGGTTTCCAAACCATTAATAGCATCTAAAAGAAACTTAATCCTGTAAAACAAATAATTGTAGGTGTGGAATGTATGTTTATGTGAGTGCTCTGAAACAGCAGTTGAGCTCTTCTGAAGTTGATAATATTTACCTCAGGCCAGGAGCACTTTTCAAGCTCTGTTTGAAAATAATTGGCAGCACGCCCTATATAACTTACTCTGAGAATTAGGTTACTAAAACACAGTAATAAGCATCAATTTCCAAATACCCTTCCAGCTCAGCTTCTAATTTTAACACCTCCCCCTTGACCGGCAGCTCTGGCTGACAATAAACTCCTGAGACCTTTTCCTGCTTATGAAAATGCATTCAAGTACTCACTGCACAGAGAGCCCAGCAAGCTTCTTCCCCCTCCATCGATGGCTCTGACTGACCTTGGCCTCTCCCCAGCTTCACTTTGAAACTTCTCCTTTCCCAGGTGGCCTCCAAAAACCACCTGGCCCCAGACAGTCCCCTGATCTCCCCTCCCAGCCCACTCCATGACCTTTCTCTGCCCTTGCCCACAGGGCCCAGTTGGATTCAGCTGGGGCTGATCTACCCCTACCACCCTCCTTACCTGAGTCAAACATGTAGAGCAGGAGGGAATGCGCTCAGCAGACAATTTTATCATGCTGCTAATAATTGGAATTGTTTTAACTGAACAAAACATGCTGCAAAATGAGTAGGCAGTAATGGTAACTATTATCACTTGCACTATTCATGTGCAGTGACAAGGCAGTATGACCTAACTGCAGCTTTCCTGTAGTTCAGCTATTATACACATCACAGCTGTGATTTCCAAGAATGGTCTTGGCAGTTTGGACACGCTGCTGCCAAAAATAATAAGTGAATTGCAAGTTCAGTGTCAGAGCCAACTTTAAACATTAATTCATCCTCTGATTTTGTTTACTAAGATCTAAGATCTCTGCTCCTACTTTTCTGTAATCATAGTCTTCATTAAAAGATGATCTTGGGGATGTGTGCAGGAGGATTCCTTCTCCTAATAGGAATAGATCAAAAATTAAATCACCCTACCACATAAATGGAGGAGCAAATTCTACATAAAAGCAGAATTAGTATGCTGATTGAAAGCAAAGAAAAAAAAAAGAAAAGAAAACAACTATATTCCTTATTTAATAATGGGTGTTCATTACAGTTTTCAAAAGTGTGATCTTGTCTAGCCACACATTATGGTTTAAAAAAAGTGATGAAACTCCCCAGGTGTGGGAGTTACAATATAGACTATCAAGGAAAACAATATATAAACAGATATAAATCAAAACAGAGAAAGGCAATCTATTTAATCATTTACATAGGGCTGCAGTACCTTATGATTTCTCCCAAATATCATTCACTGTAATATCAGAGATTAGTTTTCTCCATAGAACAGTACTTTTAGAGGCAATCATCTACCAATTAGTATTAATTAAGATCATAAAAGATGAAGTATTGTATAGGAAGCACCTCTCTAGGGTGAGAAACATTAAAGCATCTGTCTGCTTAATGGGTTGGATCCTGTCTAAGCACTCAAGCCCACCCATCTATCAGCAACCACACTCAAGTCTCTTGCATACTGCACTCAACCTGGTTCTTTTCCTACTTCCCAGGAGTTTAGAAATGGAGACTGAAACACTGATTTCAGACATGACACTGCAAGAATTTGGAACATGTTGCACAGTGGATCTCCTATTTCCAAGTGTTGCTGATTACTTTTAAATTCAAGATTGGAAAATACGTTCAAGCTAAGGAATCTGTAGGAAGTTGTGAGCTAGGTATATCTATTGATAGGTTCTTCAGGTCAGAAATGGTCTTTCCCCTTCAAGCAGTCCCATCCTGGAGATCAGGGTGGCCCACAAACACTGCAAGTGTGTCCTTGGTGCACTTGTTATCAGGGGAAAATGAAAAAAGGAGGGAAACTGGAAAAAGAAATCAGAAAACCTACAGATCATAACTGATAACAATAGGGAAGGAGATTAAGCAGGATCTTTGGTAGGGGAATTTGGGCCATCATCAGCCCTGCAGATAACATCCAGTAAGCAACAAAGAGCTGACAACAAATGTCACAGCCCTGAGCCAGCAAGAGGTGGCAGAGGGTGCTGATGCCCTCAGTGTCCTGACAGGGAGTCCAGCCCTTCTGTGGAGAGAGAGGTCAGGGACAGGAGAACAAGGCTCAGGAGAAAGACAGTTCTCATATATACATCTAGTGGAGGAATGGGGTGAAAAGATAGATCAGTTTATTTGCAGAAGATTCTAGTGTCAAACCCTGTAATTTGGAAGGAGAGCATCAGCCAGCAGGTTGGACTGCATGCTGGGCGGAAAGCAATGAGGAAGATGAAAAGGAAAAATAACAAAAAGAAGCAGCAGCTAATGGAATCAATTTTTGAAAACGAGCCTAAAGAGTTAGAGAAGCATGTCCCATGTAGAGGTCTAAATGTGTGTAGGAGGAGAGTGGGGGTGGGAGTTCATGCAGGCAGAATCTGACATCCAATACTGACTCTGTCTATTGTCTAAAGTTGTTGAAGCCCCCTGCTAAAGAAAGCATGCTTTTACAGAGATACTATTCTAACAATTTCTTCACTTCAAACACTGAACAAAAGAAATTCAGGAAGAAACCTTTTAAAATCATGATGGAAGTAAACACTTATACAATTAAAAGGTGACTGTTAAAGCAGGTATCACCTGAGCTTATTTTCGTTTTCTAAATCCAAGAAACAGTGTGAAATCAGAATATAAAAGAGAGAAAGAGCTCATTGCTAGAAGGTCATTTAAACAAGGAGCTTCTTAAGAGATGTGTACATAAAGTGTATTATGTAATCCCAGTCACTCAGCAGGGTGTCAGAGACCTACTCTCTTCACTGATATCCCTCCAGACTGTACCAATACCTGAAACACTGCAAAACACTTATTTATGCTTTTGTATTTTACAGTGATCACAAAGAAAAGCCTTCCCTGGTTTCTAGGTGTTGGGAAACAAATCCTACCCAGTTCTGTGAGGTGATCTCTCCTGCAGATGCTGTTATGAGCCCACAGAGCAGAGTCACAAGCTCTGGGCCTTATTTGCAGCCATGGAATCCCACTGCTCCCTGAAGAGAAAACAACACATGCAATGGAGATCAAAAACACTTAATGGCAGAGACCCAGGTCCCTAGAGACAAACTAACAGCAGAATAAATGCTCTGAGTCATGAAATAGCCAAAAGGACAACTACTGACGCGAGGTAAAGCAGAAGTCTGACAGAGTTTGGGATTTTTGGCATTAGCAAAGAGGTTAAACAGTCAAAAGAAATCTTGTTAAACACCTGTTCCTTGTATTTCCTGCTGTTGCATCCAAATGTTATTTAAATTCTGTTCTTTCCTTAATTAGTTTTCAGGTTACAATATCATGTCACCCTCACAGTCAGTACCCTGCTTCTCCTTTTATTCAACCCTTTTATTGAGATCTGGAGACTCTTGGTGTCTCAGTCCTTCACTTATATGCAAATATATACACAGATATAGATACATCTAATACCATGTTATGCATTTTCTTCATGATCTTCGGTAGCTGATACTTTTTTAACATGCTATTCCTGTGCTTGAGAATGATGAAGACCAATATCTGTAAATGTTAAGACACACAATATAAAAATATTTACTTTAAATGCTCAGAACAAAAGTACTCTTAAAAAAAAATCAGCTGTGTCCTGTTTTCTGCTAACAAGCAGGAGAAAAAGAGGTGAAAAAGGTGCACGGATCTCTGGATGCTGAAATTGGCCAGGTCACTTAATCAGGCATCAAACCATTTGGTGTGAACATAAAGAAAGGTGAGCTGTAGCTTTCAGTTTTTCCTTCAGTTTTTGAGAGGGCATGGGTTAAGTCAGGGTGTACCCAGAGGATGAGGAGGAGGACAGAGACAAAGAGAGAAACCTTTGGAAATTCCCTTTGGCTTTTGCCTGTTCCCTCACACTTTCTCCCTCCCCTTTCCTTCTTCCACTCATGTTTGTTCTCACTTTGAGCAGCCTCCCTTAAAACTTCACTCCTCCTGTCAGCATCCAGCATTCACCCTGCTTGTACCTACTTTCCTCTCAATCTTTCTGGCACATCTGGAACCACCTGCTCTATATTATCATCAATCCTTCCCTTAACCTGCCAAGCAAATACGTTAGGAGGGAAAAATAAACATAATTATTGAATTCTCATTGCCAAGCTCCTTAAATCTTTTCCTGAAGTGCAGCCTTCATCAGACTTCAGCAACACCTTCTTCTTTCAAAAGCATCCATATGCTAGTGGGTTTTGTCAGCAGAAGTCCTCAAGGTCCTGCACTAACCAGCAGTAAATCTTAGTCTGCAGATCAGCATCAGCTATAGGCATTCACAATGTAGGCATTACAAACTGTATGCTCAGTTCTGCCAGTGCTGGAGCCCCACATCTTCCATTTAGCTGCCCCAGAAGTGCAGAGTCTCAGTGTGCAGGGAGTCACTCTCCTCCCTCCTGTTTCCCCTAAAACAGCCAGAGCAGGAAATGTGACCTTCCTCCCCATTCTACCACTATCCTTCCCTCTGACTCCCCTTCCCAAATCTTGGCCAGACCAGACTCTCATCCTTGGGATCAAAGATTTCAATGGTGTCTCCAGCACTGACACACCTTGAGCGCGTTCTGTCTCAGCTGTTACCATCCCCACTACTAAATCAAGTATTAGTCACTGCAGAGACTTTTCCCACAGCAGAAATCCTCTCTGCTCAACTAGCCACGTGGGTCCTGTGGTATTTAGGAGTAAATCTAATTGCTTAGGCTCTTTGAGCACAAATCATAAACCCAATACCAGCATTAGCCACATCCATGCAGACCATGGCTAGTTATGAGCCATTTGCCACATCTCCAGCATTGCTCATGCAGATTTTCTTCTGTGGAATCCTCCAGACCCTGAAGGTTATGGTTAAGCTGAGGGCTAACAAAACCCCCCTTTCTTGCCCAGCACTGCTCCATTGCTGTGCCCTCTTTCCTGTGTCTCTTGCCCTGGCAAAACAGCTTGAGAACAAGCCCAGTAGGGCAGAACGGAATCTTGGCTCAAGTCACTTCTTCCCAGGCAAAGAAGAGCAGCCATGGGTGCATTTTTCCAAGCCTGCTTCGTGTTCCAGTCCCCACAAGCAGATCAGACGCTGCCAGAGATGGAGATGGCAGCAGTTGCTAGGAGCAGTTTTGAGGCAGTCACAGTCTCCACAGGAGCCACGCTGGGGCAAGTGCCAGACCTCCTTTGCATGACATGAAGTGAGATACAACCACGACTATCAGCTGACACATCTCTGTAAACACACAGCCAGGTGTTCTCTTGCATCCTGACAGGTGCCACGTTGGCTAAGAGAGGCTTCAAACAACAGGGTCTGTCTAAAAACCCTGGGATGTTTCCTGTTTCAATCTCCCAGCTTAGAAGATTTGATATTTTAAGACCATTTTCCTCCTGGCTAGCTGAGCTTGCAGCTCTGCCTTAACTCTCCAGTGAGGATAATGAGACATTTGGTTAGACCTCACCACTTCTGACTGAGGTTTTACCTTGTTCCAACATTGGAAACTATTTTAAGAGGTGGGAGAAGGGTTTTTAGGAAAGGGAAGCATTACTCATGATTGAAAAGTAAGCAGTTCTGTCTTCAGAAGCCAAGGGGGAGGATGTGAGCCTGAAGTTCAGGACAGGAAAATAACGAGATTAAGCACTTATCTGCCTTTTCATTATACATCCAGCTTTCTTAAAGATGTTTTTTTCTCTGAGGGAATCTGAATATGAAACTCTGAGATGTTCTGCACATTTCTTCTTTACCTCACAGCTTCTATCTGAATTTTTGCAGCACCAAATCTTGGCTTCAAATTCTTGAACTGTCCATAAACAATAGTGGAAAATTTATGGTGGAGCAAGCACAATAGAATTCTCATAAGAATATAAAAGAAAATATTCTATTACTCCCCCAAAAGTGCTCTGTGTGCACTTTGATATTTTCAATATAAAACTGATTATCTGATCTTCTGCATGAACAGTGTGTACTTAAAATCAATAGCATTTTTCCGTTTTAAAACGTTCAGATTTTGAAGACTGGTCTTTCTCCTACCTGTACATTCCTGTCATTTGCAATGTAAAGGGATGCTGAGGACAATGAAAAATTTGTTTTGTGTTTGCTGTTGTCATTCTCTGACTTCTCCTTGCTTACTCTCTGTCCTTGCCTCTGGCAGGGGGGTCGGTACTCGATGATTTCTGAGGAACCCAAGCCATTCTAGGATTCTACTGAATGTCCTGTTCATTAGTAGGACAGGCAGGAAATGTGATGCCATTGGTATTTGTCTGCTCTGAAAAACATCTACCACTCCTTGACAGATTGTGTGGATTTTTCCATTAAGAAAGGAACACATTTACTTGCTTCTTTAAAAAAGGACTTTCAGCCATTGCTGCTACCTACAGCTTCTTTAAGGCAGGTACTTAAATACTAAGACGTTTTAGGTCCTAAAAGTTCCTTAATAAGCTGAAAACACTTCTGCAGGTCTTGTACTCAGATCCGTATCTCCCCCTCTCCCTTCCCTTTCCCTATTGTTAGATGCTTGGCTTCTCAGAAGTGCTATACATGGTGAATTGATGAGCTCTATCTTGAAAATTCCCAACTTTTCTGTAATATACATCTTCTCCAGAGAACTGGCAAGCCTAAAAAGTTTAGCTGCAAATACGTCAGCCTGAACCAAAGAGGCGCAGATTGAAGGCAGTGACTCACTAGCTCACGATGGAGTGGCTTTGTGCACTCAGCTTTTTCCCACATTAAACAGTTCTAGGAGAAAAAGTTGTGGGGCTGGAGGCTATTTTGGGGTTTTTGCTTATGTGTAGACTTCTACTCCATATCAGCCTCTGTTTTTGTACAAAATGAAGTAAACCTAGTAAACCTTTTTCACAAAAAACTCCATATTTAATAAATTCCTTAGTCTATCATCCATTTTTTCTTGGAATTTGCCAATATAGTGCAAGATACCCCCACCAACTCCACAAAGGAAAAAAGAATGTTTCTCTAGAGAGAGCAATCTAACAAATGTGCACATTTATTTAAGCCTAGAGAAACTGGATGAGGTACAAGTGACCATCCTTAACTTTGAAAACTTATCTGGTTTCTGATCCATAGTGAAAGAGAGCACTGGCAAATTTCAAATCTTTCCACAGAGAATGGACAACAGATAGTGCAGCTATCTCTGCAACTGGAGCAAATGAAAAATAAAGTGGTTTCACTCACAGCAAAAGTCGAGCCATTAAGAATTTGCAGCCTGTAGTTGGAGAGGGGTGAATGAATGTTTTTGTCTCATAATAAATAATAGCAGCAATGGTCTGTGACTTACACTGGAATACAGTAATTACCATGCTGAATCATAGTGGTACCTCACCTTTAAGCAAAAACAGGCAGAGCACTAAACTGGCCACCCTGGGCTGGAAAAGGACAAGGGAGAGAAAGGCATTTTCTGCATTTGGTACTAGAAACTGAACTGTGTGGTTTTCAAGCCCTAGTACATCATTTTAAAGCTAAACCCTACTGTGAAGCATGGGCACTTTTTAATGCATAGAAAGATATGGCTTAGTACACGACTCGGCAAAAGATTTTGGAGAGCTTGTCCCTGAAAATGTTGTAGAAAAATCTAGAAATCTTTACCTAAATCTGTGGTCTCTCTGCTTGATTTTTTTTTTTTTTAATTCCAAATGCAAAAGAAAGCTGGCTATTTCTCCCTCCACTGTCTTTTAAAGAGAAATGCAATTACTTTTGAACAACTTTCAGGTACAAAGCCAAAATAAAGAGTGCACAGCATTTTCAAAATTCCTTTATTTCTATGGCATTAAATATTTATTTCTTCATAAAAGAAGTCCTACTTTTTCCTCATTTAATTACAAACCTCTCTACAATGTTCTCAAATACATCAACAGAAAACACTATACATGCAGAAAGTTAGAAGTGATTTATAACTACATATTAAAATTATGTGCTTGAGATGTAATCTCAGCCAGGCTGCCAGTGAATTTCCCTAAACAGATCCAGCTTTTGGATATGGCTTAAAGATTGGAGTGCTGAAACAAAATGTAATTTAGCAGAATGGAGAGCAATTCTTTGACTGCACATCACCATTAAACACATCTGTTTCAAAAGGTACCTCTGACAGCAGCATCCTTTGGAGCTGCATTCATCAGGGCCTCACAAACACCAGCCAGTTTTGAAAATATTGTGTGAAAGTTGATATTCTTAAATTTAATTTAATTGAAAACAGCAGTGAAGAATAATATAAAAATTTATGTTAGGTCTACAGGCCTTCTATGGAAGAAAAATATAATCAAATACCTTTACTGGCTCCCTGCTGTATCCATCACCAATTCTGTGTTTCACAGCTAGAGCTCTTCCCCATAAACTCTTCCAGCAGAAGCACCTGCATCAGGAAGAAAGGAGTTAAATAGTCTCAACATGTTTCTGTAAGCCAGCGTGGTGTCCAGAACTCTCAGAGTAAAGATGAATCAACACCAAAGTTGTCTGTCTCCAAAGGGGTGCCAAGCCACTGATAAAGCTTATGGCAAGATTCCCTTTCATTTTCCAAGAACTTTGTCTCTTTTAAGTCTTGCATCACCAATAGATATACTTGAAAAGACAGTGACTGTTTCAGGAAAGTTTGAGCCATATGATAACTTTGCTGAAAGAATGTTACACAGGACTGAAGGGCTGCCTGTTCTAGAGACATGACCTTTTGATATGGAAGACATTTGTCTGTGGAAGAGAAAGCACACAGCCCGTTGTACCAGTCCAGAAACAATATGCACATTTTTTGAATCCCATACTTAGTTGTCTGGCTGTTAATCCCCATTTTTCCTCACCAGAAGTGCCCTGATTGAGTGATTAAATGACAAGAAAATGAACCCATTTTAACAACAGAGCTTTTGCAGAGAGACACTGGTGTACATCATAAACTTAGATGACCAAGAACCAGCAGGTTACATCAAAAGTTTATTAATACAGACAAAAATGTTATTTGCCTTTAATTCTCAGACTGAGGCATTTCATTATTTCCTTAACTAAGTCACGGATTGTTCTCTAAATGACTTTGAAAAAGACATTTTTATCACCAAAACGAGAGCCCAAAATTTGTCATGAGAGACAGACAGAGATGTGGAATTGTGGTTATAACTTTGTTGGCAGAGAAGGTAGTTGTACTGCATATTTCTTTATTAATTAAACATACCTTCTCCTTGAAAGTAGAGTTCAGGCTTTATTTTCAGTCTTAATCCAGAAATCATCCTTTTCCGATTCCTGATCTGTCAAGGTTTGACAGACAAGTCCTGAAAATTGTGACAAAACTCTGTGCTTTCCATTACAAGTCTGAAGATAATTCATATCACTCCAGCTCATCTTTACCACTTTTTGGAACCCTTGAGTCACTTCTGACCTTGTTGCAAGGCCTGAAGAATGTAGCATTGGTTTTTTAAAGTAGATGAAGGGGCATCTTCATTAAATTTCCTCTACTTATGTGACTCACTGAGGAATTATCCATACAGAAGAGGGTAAAGCAACTCTGACTACTTGGCCTTCCTTATTGTGTCCTATCTCCTCAGACTTCAACCTTTCAAAGAATGCTAGGGCTAGAGTAAATTGTCCTTTCAAGTAGTTCACAGCCCTAGATGGGAATTTACAGGTCCTTTATGATCCAACATTCATTTCCACAAGAAAAAGTTCTCTCAGTCATGGTCTTCAAGTCAAAGTAATCAATGCCTGGGAACCTAAATGGTTATAAATATTGTATCCATTACTTGGATTTATGGTTCATAATTGATTCATCCCTAAGCAAAAGAGCGGGGAACACACGCTGACATAATTCTGTTGTAATTCCACTTAAATTATGTAATTCCTTAACCTTACTAGCCATAATGGTGTTGGTTTGACATTAAGCAGTGGGAATGCTCACAGATGGTGAGAGCTTGCTCAGCCACTGCTACTTCCACACTTGTGTGGTGTATGTGAGGATACAGTGACTCAGTTTACAGTTTAATACAAACAACAAAAAAAAATCTGTTGAGGAGAAAGAAACAATCCCACAAGTGTAGTCTGCTTTTTTTTTTTTGAGTTAAAAGTTTCCTTGAGTTAAAAGATTCCTCTTTTCATCTTCACACTCCTTTGTGCATTATGAGCCTAACTTTATGTAGTCCTCATGGCAGAAATGGGTCTTTAGGAACAGTAAAGAAACCAGTCTTTCATCCTGTTCAACAACCAACAATTTTCCCTTGCCATAAGATGAGGACAGATGTGGGAGGCAGGCTAAGTTCCTGGAGCAGGAGAGGCAGGCGCAAAGCATCCACAGCCTAATCAAGACTGGCCAGGCAATCTCATCTTTGTGCTTCTCCTGCCCAGCCCTCCTTTAAATCCTCATCTGCAATTAGTGATGACATGTTTCTAATCCTCTTCATACAAGCCATCAGAGGATTGTAACTTCATATGGGAAATGTCAGGGGAAAAAAACACAGAACAAGAATCCTTCCTTCTTACAAAAGCATTCAATAACGAAGAAGGAGGAACTAAAAATAAAAAACAGACTGCAAGGGAAGTTTGTTTAGAACTAAATAACTCCAGAAAAACAACTGGGCTTTTGCCCAGCTCATTGCTGTTCCTTTGTAGGACTGAGATTTTGTTTGAGGGTGCAGTTTATGCCTGCAAAATTTCACACTGAAGTAGTTGCACTTGTGAGTAGGTATTATCCTCTTTAGGTAATAAAAGAAATAATTGTAAGAATCAGATTTGTTTCTAGAATTGAACAGTAGCTTAAAAACCGTCAACAAGGATTACTCACAAAACCAACCATCCTACATATTTAACTCTTTGTTTTGCTGCCACTTTCTAGATTGAAAATGTTTCTTTTAATTTTATGGCAATGGAAACTGGAAAGGGACAGTTTATTTATACACAGATGATGTCATATAATGCTTCACCCTCAGCAATATTTATCATACTCAGATAAATGTTATTATTATCATCACCACCATCATTCCTATACAGAGGAAATACATTTTGAACACATTTCTCTTTTTCCCACTTGTGGCAGGGAGTTTTTGACATTTGAGCACTGATTCTTTCTTCCTATTTTATGCATTTGCCCTCTGGCCATTGTCAACCCCTGCAGTCTGAATAATGAATTCCTCTTTATTGCACTGTCAGTGTGCTGTCATTATTGCAGACTTCTTCTCCTCTGGAAGGCTGTTTTGTAAGTTATTTCTGAAAAGATATACTACGTATGTGTTTGGGGATTTATAGGACTGTACTGATCCATCATTTTCTGGAACATCTGATGCAGCCACTGTAAATTTAAAGAAAAAGAGAATTCTCATCCAGCTATGGATGTCAAGCCATTCCAGGGAGTATTATCTGCTTCTAACTCCTTGCTACTTTTGTACAGGAAACACAAACTCAGCTCATGATCACAGAGAGATTTCTGTTTGCCTTTGCAGTAAGACTGTAATTTTCTTTATGCCACCTTCACTTCCTGCTGCCTCTTGAGAAGACAAAAACTTGTGTGTGATCTTGAACTTAGATCTTCTGCATGATAGGAAATGATGCTGCCAGCTGAGCCTTTAAAACAGCTGTTAGATTAATGGAAAGCTGTTTTTCTTCCCTAATTATCCTAGGAAAAGGTACCATTTCAAAAATTCTTATTTAGTATCCTCCACATGATAAGAAAGTCACTTTTATTCTTCTTATGGAATTATTGCAGGTGCTGTTTTAAACCACAAGAAAAGCTTTCTTTCCACATGTTTCACGAGATTTTTCGCATTGTGTTTCACAAGACCAAAGCCCTCATAATATCAATGTTTTTGCTAAGAAAGGAGGGTTGGAATTGATAGTTCTGGGTTTTGGTTACTGGCAGACTTCAACCTGCATAATAAATGTTTGCACTTGAAGTACAAGTACCATGAGGCTTGAGAGGCAATGGAAACAATAGATGTGTTTCAGAGATGGAAGCAGGTCCAGAATTTCTTCTGCTGGACTACCTTCCTAGAGGAAGCTGCTGCCACAGAGAAACTGAGACTGATGGGATTTTGAGCAGAAGTGAAATTATTTTATATTGGGTAAAAAGAGGTTTGGGTTTTGTTCAAAATATTAAGTCCTCATATGTACAAAACAACTGCAAATCTTTTAAAAGCTTGGCTTCAGTTTATTAAACAAAACAGAGAGTTAATAGGACTTGGGGTAATTCCCCCCCCCCCTTTTTTTTTTTTTGTTTATGTGGGAATGTGGTACCATAATAAAAAATACTCTAATTGTAATTTACCTATCAGTAGTTCCAAAAATCCTTATTTCTGCAGTTTTGTAATGTCTTCTTCTCTGTCTTTGGCTGCATTTAGCACTACTCTAAACCCAGCCTCACTTAACTCATTGAACATTACCTGGGTTTTTTTCTGATGCATAAAAGAAAGCATAAATCCATATGAACATTGCTTTCCAGCTAGGTAAGATTTATCTTGCAGATGTCTGTTCAGTTCCTCGCTGATCCTCTAGGTCCAGGGTGCTTACATTTTAATTAAGCTGAAAATGATAAGGTAATGATAATGAAATTATAATGATAATGATAAATGAAGAGGTAAAACATCCATCCATGCAGCTGTATCATCAACAAGGACTCCCACATCCTTCCCATTCAGACAAGGTCTTCACAAGAGCTTGTAGGCAGCTTGCAAATCTCCCTGCACAGGAGTGGCTGGCAGCACTCCACACAAGATATCAGGGAGCAAATCGTGATCTAAGCAGCCAGGGGGCCTCCAGATCCCCTTCAGAGGTCACTCTCCCCATTCAGACAGGAATTAAGTCATTGGATGGCAGAGCCAACAATTAAATTCTTGACTCTGTAACCACATGCATGTCAGAAATATTCCCTTTTGCATTAGAGGACCAGGAGAGAAATAGGGAATGTAATGCAAAGAGCTGTGTTGAGATGAAGATAAAAATGTGAAGATGCAAAAGCTGAAAAAGAAGAGAAAGGGAAAAGGATAGACTGCAGGGGTAAGGCATGTACCAAAAAGACATTAAGTTTGTAAAGAAACAGAGACTTCTTATTTGTTAGAAAAGCCAAATAAAATCTCTGAGGTGTTTAGGTGCTGCCTAAATGTTCTGATACTTAAAACTTCTTACCTGGGAATAAAGGTGCAAGATCTCAAACAAGAACTAAAGCCAGCTTTCACCCCTTAAGATGGAAATCCTTCTGAGCATTTTAAGATAACCCTAAAATTATTCCAGCTCTTGTGCACTTCTGCAGTCTCATTCAGAACAGAGCTTTGCTACATTTGAAGGAGTGTGTTGGGAGAAAAGGATGGAGGTAATGGTTACACCAACTTCCAAACAAAACCAGAAAAAAGTGCTACTCTACCTGTACCTCTGTCAGTTACTGATGGTCATCTGGTGGATGCTCAACGAGATACAGCAAAGTGGATCATTATGTCCTGAGTGCTGCCTATTCCCATGGCAGGTCATGCTGGCCCCTCTGCATTCCGTCTTTGCCTAGAGAGAGAGAAATCTGAATTACAAAGGAGAGCAGGGAAAAACAGAGCACAGGCACTCATTTTACTTTTTAAACTCTGTTATTACTGCCAATAAGTTACATTTTGAAGGTTAATGTTCTGTACTAAGCAGGAGACCTAATTTTTGAAAAATGTCTTATGTCTACCAGTGGCATGGGTACAAAAGTATAAAAGCTTTTACTTGCCCAATTTTTTGCAAAACATGCAGCACTGATGTTGTAACTCATGATTTTCTGGGTGCTCTCACCTTCAGCAATAATGAAACCAGAACTTCTCAAAGTTGCCCTGACAACCTCAAGAAGCCACATCACCTACCATCCTAGCCTATTCCACAGAATCATAGAATCAGTAAGACTGGAAAAGAACTCCAAGATCATCAAATCCAACCCTTGACCAAACACCACCTTTTCAACTAAACCACAGCACTAATTGCCACATCAAGTCATTTCTTTTACACCTCCAGGGATATTAGCCATAATGCCAACAAACATGTCTGTAACCACACTCAAAACCTGCCCCAGAACACTGAGCTGAAAGAACTCATCTGATACCAAGTAACAGCCAAACTTTACCATAATTATATTCTGGATAAATTACCATATTATTTGATAATGTGTGAAAAATTATTAGGTTTTATCCTTTTTTCCCCAGAAAATCAATGATATTTCCTTATTTCTTTTGTCACTTTGTCTTCTTTTTATCCATTTTTTTTCACTGCCTGCTATTCTCCTTTGAAACAAGAACTGCTTTTGTTATCTGATTTTCTACATTTTAAGCACATTAGCTATTTAAAGATTTTATATTTAAAATTAAATCAGCCTACTCTTGGTAGAATGATATATTTCTGCACTTCACAGTGCAGACTTTTCACAGCGCATATTCTTTTGCATTATGTTTCCTCTTTGGGCAGTTGCTTGCCGTGAGACACTGCTAACTGGGAAAAAAAAAAAAAAAAGATATTGAAGTTGGGAGAATGCAAGAAACAATGCCTTGCAGTTCAAACATCACATACTCTGGCATGTTTATCTCCTTAGTCTAATAACAGCAGGTTAATACTGCACAAAGCCAAGTGCCCCTGGCTCCTGCTGCAGTCAGTGGGAGTTGACAATTAGCACCTGACGGATGCACTCGGGTGCTAAAAGCTTGAGACTCACTAAAACTGCTGGTTAAGCCAAAGAGCACAGGCTTCCTTCCCCCTTTCCTTTAACTGGTCATTTATCTTCGGCAAAGTACAAGTCAGACCTTTCGATTTCTGGCGTTCCTCAAGTGGAGTCGATTTCTGGCGTGTCCAATCCTGCAAGGGCCCTGCTGGTCATTAGCTCATTACAAAGTATTTCTGTCATCACCAGCTATGCTCGCATGTGAACTCTGAGCAGGGGGAGCTCCTGGCACTGGTCTCTAAGCTTTTAAACAATCATTCCCAGCTATTTGAAGAGATCCTGAAAACTACAGTTTAGGCCTGAAGAATATTTTCCTTCCTCTGAAGCAGACATCATTCATGATCATTTACAGAGCTTATATTATGGTTTTTTGCTTTCTTGCAGGCTTTTGGCAGTATCCAGTGTTGCTAAGACTGACTGAATTCCTACTACCAGTCCTATTCCCAGAGGCAGCTTTTCCAAGGTGATCCCTGACACAGGAGATGGTGAGTTGTTTTTTACTCTCTCACAAAGAGACTTTATACATGTGTTTGTGATGTACCTGCTTTAGAGATCAAATTCATTTGGTTGGGTCTTCCACAGTGATCCTGCAAAGGAGGTTGGAATTCAGAGTTTTGCTGACCTCTGCCAGACTGACCTTTCCTTTAAGTAATGCAGGAGGAGAGAAAAGTCTGCAGTGCAAAAAGCCTCAAGTAGGAGCAGGGAAATGCAGCCAAGTGAGGGTTGACCTGTGAGGTTATTGAAGGCTTAATGGGGCAATCTGAGCACACTCAGTGCAGTGGAAAGCTGCAGACCAGCCAGGAAAATATGTCAAAGAGGACAATCAGTTGAGAAGAGGAGAGCAGTGGCTGACAGAAGGATGACTGAATAAATGAAGAATGTCCAGCCCAGTCTGAGAAATTCAGGCACCACAGAAGCAGCTTAGTCTGCAGTCCTAGATCTGAGCGTCCTTCTCCACAGCCTTGGACATTAAAACACTCAACATCTACTTTAACTGAGGGGAAAGAAACAATGGTGCCAATATAATGCTTCATTGCACAGATATATTTTAAAGACTTAACCTTTGCAAGACATTTTGAAGATGGAAAGCCCAGCAGCACAAAGATATTTTGTGAGAAGACTTTTCTCATTTTTTGCATTAAACACTGTATGCCTGATTTTATTTCTGGATTTGCCTTGTGCAGTTTTACCAAGTGACTTTTTCCATAGCCTAACTGTAGATTTTTAACAACAAAGATGAAATCCCAAAATCCTTGTTTCCTGTAGTCATTCAAATACAGCAGCTTAACACTGATAACATTTCAGAAAGGACAATTGGTGTGAATACAAAAATGTTTAAAAACAGAAGGGTAAAACTTCCTGCAACAGTATCAGGAGAAAAAATTTTCATTTAACACTGAAGAATAGAGCAAAAAGAAATAAAATAAATCTTCAGCAATCACTTAATTGCCAGAGCAAATGAACATGAAATATGATTGCTCATAAATGAACCTGAAAATTCCACATGTTGAGACAGGGTAGAGGCATGTGCCACCATTTGACATTCAGAAACTTTCTAAGGTATTTAATCACTTTTTTTTTTTTTTTTTTTGTGCTAGAGAAAGACCCTTAAGGCTGATGTGTTCCCATGTTCAGCTCTCCTTACCCTCATCTATATCTACACAAGTTCTGACCCCTACCATCTCAGGATTGTAACCACACTCTGAAAGAAACGGCAAATTGCACTTTTAAAGTCTTACAGTAAGAGGGAAAGACAAGGTTGCTGCATTTGTAATAATAGAAAAAAGAAAAAATGTCACTGGGTAGCTGTAAAATGGACTAAAGTCACCCAGTTTGTTCATGGTACTGTTAATGAAACATACAGATTTTAGTGAAAAATAGGTCAGAATTGGGGACAGTTTTAGCCCTTACAAGCCTTTGCTGCTTCCATGAAGAATATGTACAGAAAGACAAAGTTCCCAAACTTGTATTATTTTCTACTTCGAAACTGGATTTTACCTTGGCCAGGAATTCCTCCACCTGCCATCTGTACACTTCATAGAGAAGAGGAAGACTTTTATACTGTATCTGGGATGTTCAGCAGATTCAGGTGTAGGGAATGCTTGGTTTGAAAGCTTCTCTTTCCTTTACTCTTGTCATTTTTAAAACCTATTTTCTCTCGTCTAGTTACTGTTTTTTATGTAATGAAAGAGAAATTTTGGCTGTTCCTTAATTCTACTATAATACCCATGGTGACGTTAGAGAGAGAAATCACCTGGTAGGAGAAAATAAAAGTGAAGTATAAACAAGGCTTCTGTTTCTGATGGAAATGGTTTTCCTGGCTGCATGCTGGTTCCCAAAAGACAATGACAGGCTGGCAGCTTGGAGAAAACAGGTCTTGACAGCACATGTTAGTGAGCCCAGCATTTTCTAACACCTTGTGTCACACAAAGCACTTCCACACCATCTGTGCTCCAGCAGCCAAGGGTGGCTCTGTCCCAGGCAGAGCCTTTTGTCTTTGCGTAGTCGCGGCAAGCAGCAAGCAGGTTTACAACACCTGTCTGAGGCTGGATGTGTGTCAGCTCCTCCTGCAAACACTCTGTGTGTCCCTGAGTGCCCACAGCCTGCCAGGAGCAGCAGCACAGCCCAGCAGACAGGCAGAGAGGAGTCAGGTGGGAACTGGTTTTCTTGTTTTACGCCGCCTTGGCTGGCTGAAGATGAGAGATAAAGATGGGAGGGAGAGGAAGAGGGAATGCAATTCAAAGGCAAGCACGTGCCCTCATTAGTGCTCACTATGCAAGGTCCTTTTATTCTCTATAATATTTTCAGCACCTTTTAAATATTTCTTTTTTAAAAAGAATTGTATAAGAACAATGCATTTCTAAGATTAATATAAGCAGCACAATCTGCAACTTAGAGACCAGGAGGGTAATTAGAAAGCATATCTTGATTACAATAAATTGCCTTCTTTGAGCAGCTTTGGTGTTTGTCATTATTAAGTTGTAGGTTTTTCAGTGTTGGAAGAAGGGAAATCATTAAAACTAACACTTACATAAGTTGCATAAAGGATTATCTGTGATAGCACTATCAGGCACAGGTTTTGTGCTAGTAAACTCCCATATGCCTATGGCAATTTAAAAGTAACTGAGTTGCCAAAATTTTATGTGATTTGTCAGAATGAAAAAAAAAAGAAAAAAAAAAGACACAATCTCTGGAAAGAGAAAACAGCTCCTCCCATGCAGTAAGTAAGCCCTAAATGCAGTCTCTCCTTTCAGTATTGTCATCTTTGAGGCTCAATATTTTTCTCATTATCATCCCTTTTTCATGGATTTTTTTCCTTACTTTAATGAATTTCTCAGGCACATAGCTATTTTCTTGGCTATCTTGCTTCATTATGCTGATGGAAGCAGCCTTTTAATTTAAGACATTATTATTAAAAGTAATGCATGAAAGGCTTATCTTAAAGATATATTGGGTTGGCAAGAGATGCAAATCAAAATGCTACTGTCTAGGTATCAATTATATATTTTAATGGAAGAATTTGAGTAAAGCTCAGGCAGGAAGGAAAAAAGTACTTATCAGCATCCATCATTTAAATTACCAGCATATTGGTAGACTGTTCCTATATCTCATACCCCTCAATAAGGCTGAGACTGAAGCTGGGTCAGTGGACAGCTGTTGTCTTGTGAAGTCTCCATCCTTGGAATACACAGACAACAGTTTTACAGAAGCACAAGATATCCCTGCATTTTTTTTCTCCCATGGATTAAGTACTTGCATCTTCCAACATCTGGTAGGGTACTTCATCTTTTGTAATCCATGTAAACATTTACCACCTACTTGCCTTTGAATGGACTCATCATTTTTTTTTCTTTGGTGTCTCAGGAGATACTCTCTGTGACTCAGGCTGAGGGTGCTCCACAGGATGCACATCCCCAAAGGAGTGATGCCTCCACTGGGGCACTCACCAGACATTCAGCTGTCCCAACTATATTTGCGACAGCTGAATATCTCGTGTGGGTTACCTTTAGGTTTCAAATTTGCAGGGCTTTTCTTCTCAGTTCAGTACAGCACAAGTGACTGAAGTTTATTGAAGAGGGCAAGAGCATCCTGCAGGCTCGTGCTGACCAAAAGCTCACATGACACAAGTCCTTCTGTACTTGAGCAGAGAGGATGCCAGCGAGTTTAACCCCTGCAGTGCCCCATGGAACTCAGCCTTAGCTCTCTGGAGCTGATGTGTTCCTTACTGCTCAGCCTTCTGGCAGCCATCTCAATCCGAGGCCTTTGCAATGCAGCAGAGGTTGCAGGGATCTCTGTAATGCTGGGATCTGGGATCAAGCATCCTGAACAAGTACAAGATCAGAAAACAGGCACACAGATTCTTGTAAAACATGAATGAAGACTCTCTGTAACTTACAACTTCCTAAAGGGGAATGTAATGCAGATTTTAAGAGCCAGCCCTTAAGCTCACATATTGCTGTGCATGTAAGGAAAGCAAGTGTGCTCTGAAAGAAACCACAAGGTCATGAAGGACTCTGCTTCCCCACCTCCAGCACGAAAGAGAATGAGCTTATCATCTCACTCTGTAACTGATTCATATCCAATACACAGCTTAATTTTATTCTTTTTTAGTTGCTGTCCATCTTTTTATTTTATAGCAGTTTGTCAGCTGAAAATTGGCTTGATGGTCAAACAAAACACCACATAAATATTAACATTTCTCTATTTTTAGTGGCTCAGCTTAACCAATTCCTGGAGTTTGTAGGCAGAAACAATGCTGGCAGTGGTGAGTTTTGCCTCAGCACTGACCTAGAGTTCATCACAACTTTTGGATCATCTACTTTTATTTCTGATCTCTATTACCTGCACTCTTTTAACATATGCACCAACTTAGACTTTTAACAGCAGCTTAACAAGAAGTTGTCATGACAGACAAAAGTTAGGATTTCAAATGGAAAGTTGAAATGAAGGGAAAGTTCAGATTTAAAATGGAAACTGAAAAGAAGATAGGCCCTGCTTGTACAAGGGTTTCATTTTGGCATAGTTCCCTTTAATATAGAATAATTGCTTCAGCATGGCTTTTTTGTTCAAATATTTAGGAATTTACCTGACTCAAACCTTAGCAGCCTTAGCTACATTCAGAAGGACTGATAATTTAAAGATTGTTTTACTTTCATACAATAGAGTTAATTCAAAGAGTTTTATCAAAATTCTCACCTGTTAAATTTGACTTTGAGGTTATTTTAATTATACTGGAACCTTCTAACTTGTTAGAAAAGTCACTGAGATGCCAAACTTCAATCAGAAATTCAGGACAATTGGTACAGACACTGAGGCAGAAGAAGTGGACCTATCAGAAGACTGTACTTAATGAGATTTCCAGAAGACATCTGAAAAGCTGACCTTTGCCAAGTGCTTCTTTTATCATGTATTGCCAGAAATATGTTACTTCTTTAGGTTATGTATCTGCAGTAGAGTCTATCAGCTAAAATCATGCAAGTTGTAATTCTGCTGAAGCCAGTGCACTCTGGGGAGGACAATTTTAGCTACAAATGAATAGGGTCATTTACAGTTAAGATAAGGGAAAGCAAGCTAGTGCTACTTCAGTAAAATGCATACACTTATAATAATAGGGGGAAGAAATGTTCAGACTTCAAAAATGTGTTTTTAAAAATGATGGTAACTAAAATATATTTGATAAGTTTGTGTCCTGTTTTGAGCATAGTGTTGTCATCACCTAAACATGTTTAGCTGAATTAAACAAAGCTCAGTTATTGCAGATAGAGCGGGTACAGCAAAGCTCTGCAGATTCACTTTCTAAAAGCTCAGCAGATGAATGCTCAAATTTGGGATTTCAGTCAGGACCGAAGATACACTACTAAAGGTTTCTTCCTCTTGCACTTCAGTCTACTTCAGGGAAGAGATATATTTTTCCCTTTCAAAAAGGGGGATTCTCAGAACACTAAACACCAGGACTAAGCTGTAGTAGGATCAATTAAAATCGATTAGGATCCATTCCTGCTGACTATCACAACAATATTTTTCCCACCAGAAAATTGCCAAATATCTCTTATTCTCAGTCAAAGCTTAAACACTTAGTACCTGCAAATAAAGGTTAGAATTCTACTGACCAAAGATAGACATCTTGAACCAATCAACTCAACTTTCTTTTTGCAGTAACAGAGAGAAGCAGACACTGGTAAGGTGCAAGGCATCTGGTGTGAATAAGTCAGCACAATCTCACCCCAGTATTTGCTTCACTCTTTTCCCAAAAAGGATGCTTAAAGTGCCAAAGAATACCTGTCTAGCACAGATTGCTTTTAGCTTAGGCAGAGACAGGAAAGGTGGTGAGAGGAATTCTGCTAAAATAAGCTGAAAATCTTATAAAAAGGGAAACAAAACTGCCATTTTCTAAACAGGTGCATGAAACTTTCTCACTCAGTAGGAGTTGGTGACTTCAGGAAGAGGAGCTTATCAGAAACATAGGAAAGAAAAAGTAGGGGTAAAAAGCTTTAATTCACAGGGTAGATTAACATGAGCAAATACCTTTTGCAATGTTCCCAGTGCAGGGAAACAGGTAGCATGGTCTGTTCAAGAAATGCTGGCAAATCTTCAGTGAGCAGCAAATTCCAGGGGTTCCTGTGTGTGACAGCTGTTGTGTGCTTTTAGTGTCCTTGCTGCAGAGTTTTTGACAAGGTCTGTGCTGTTTTGAGCCTTGTCTCCCGTGACAGATAAGGGCTATAATCCATAAAAATCCAAGCTTGCATGTAAATGTTTTCCTGAAAGAGTGTTGGGTTTTATCTGAGCCTGTAGTTGGAAACTTTTGCCCTGGGGTCTTTCAGGTCCTTTCAAGGGAAGAAAGATCAATATTTCTGTAGAGAAAAATACAAGGCAGCCAAACGAAAATATTACTTATTCTAAATACAGGATTTCTTGATGTGCCTCTGACCTAGAGCAGCTTCCAAAGATTAATCTGCTAACAAAGTGCTGTTTGACAAAACAGGATCCTTTAGAATCGGCTGCTGACATGCTGGAGATGATGGAGCACCTAAGAGACTGATGGTAGCCTGGAAATGGAAATGCAATGCATTGTGGTTTTCCTGTGAGGAAACAAAGCTTAACACTGGCATTCTTTGCAGAATACATTTCTCAAAAATCTATGAAGTCTGTACTAAGCCTGTGCACCCTGCAAGATTTTTTTTCCTGTTACTCAGATTTAATTGAGCTTCCACAAAGATGCCAAGGCCACCAGCAAGGTCATCCTATGTCAGATGTCAGGGTCATAAAAGACAGCTAGAATTTCTCAGCCAGGAAAAATATTCACAGACATTTTACATTGACAAGAAGAACTTAACTATTCTCCGTCTGACTAAGAAAAACATGACTGCTGGAAAATATTCTAACATATATTTCCTGGAAATGTTTCTTTCTTCTTTTCCTACACTGAAAAGAAAATAACCCAAGGCAGACAGACATTTCAACCAGCTAGTTAAGGTTAGCTTAGAAAGTAGAAAACAGTAGAGAAATAGGGCTTTGGAATGGAAATTTTGAGACAATGATCATCAGATCTTCACCTATCCCTGCACCAAGCTGGAAATTTAGATTTAATTCTATACTCCTTCAATGAGTTGGTATTTACTTGGCCAGGCAGCTGAGAAACCTGCTGTGGATTCAGGCTGGTATTTAAAATAACAGAAATGGACTATTTGGCAACAAGTGTGATTGCCAGATGCTGAGCTGCTGCTCAGAGAGATGGATTTTGAACTGACCCATAAGAAGAAAGGGCAAAAATTGACAGTTTTGCTTCTCTTGCTCACCAGCACAAAGATATTGCTGGGTTTGGTGTTTTTTCTTTCCCATCTCTTTCACTGCTTTAAGACCCATAAACATAAGCCCCGACCTTCAACACTTGCAATTTATGCTTCAAAAAGCTAAAACAGTTCCATGACTTGGAAGCTAGAGACATTTGTCATAAGTAGGCTCAGATAAGCTTAATTAATTGATGCACTGAGTAAGCTGTGAATGTATCTGAGGTACAAAAATGTGAATCTGAAGGTCTGTATGGAATTACCCTGGAGTGGTTATTTGCTCTTAATTGTGTTACTGCAGTAACACAAAACCCTGCAGTGCCTCAAAACCCAGGCACTCATATTGAACAAAAATACAATAATAAGTGGTCCATTTGCTAGAGAGCTTTCAGTATGAATAGGCAAAGTGAAGGCTTGGGGAAAAGTGGTTTTGAAAACACTTGTGGTCTTTCTTAGCCAGATGAATTGTAACAATTTAACTAAAGCCCTTCAGAAGCTGAAGTTATGCCAGACAATTGAAGGCCACATAGGTTGGGATTTAATAGTTTACATTTGCTGCCCATCAAATACACCTTCAATTGTAAACTTGCAGCCCTAAGAACATTTCCAAAGGCACCTGTTTTATTCCATACCTAACACTTTTATGTTCCCCTACACAGCTGTCCTCAGATATGGACTCAAAGCAGCTTAAACTGTGTTTTGGGCTCACAACCCTTCAGAAGCAACACAACTATGAAGAACTTCTCTGGTATAAAAAGCAGGCAGGCCAGCAGAGCCCTCTCAGGGACTGCAAGCTGTGGTTCCAGCTTTTAAGAACTTTTCCATCAAGCATGGCAGCTTTGTGCTTTCACCAGCTTCTGTCTTTATTGGAAAGCAGAGAGGAAAACAAACCAAACTTTGCATGGGTTTGAAGGAACCCTGCGCTCTCCACTTTTTTTTTTTTTTTTTTTTTTTTTTTTGCAAGGTCTGGAATAAGGGAGCAAGTGAGAGTTTGGGGGTTTGGTGTCTTGATGCTGCCAGCTCTGGGTGGCTGGGCTATGGTCACTGGTGTTGCAAACACAGAGGGTGCAGCACACCAAAAGCTGGATCCTCCTGCCTGTTTCAAACAAATCAGCCTTCTAACCTGGAGGATATTGAAAGAACATTTCTTGGTATCTTAAATACCAAGAGTTAGTTGCAAAATTTAACAGGTTATCCTACAGAAAGGAAAGTCATAATTTTGTGGAAAATAGAGGAGTACCCACTTTCCTGAGTTTATCTGAGGATCCAGCCAGGAAAAAATAAGGCATATAGAAGAAAACCTAAGGAAGTCAAACTAACTAGAGACTTTTTGTACCTTGAAGTGCTGGGCTAACTTGCCAACTCTTGTATCTCCCTCCCATTCCCTCATGAGCCTCACACACAAAATGACTTGTGTTTAGCAACAGCTTTTACAGCTCAGTGTGCTACAAGCTCTGGTACAGCACAGCCCTCACTTATTGTCAGCTGAAGAAAGGCAGAGCTTCCAGCTTCCAGCAGCAGCCAGGGAAATGAGTCATTGTGCCAGGAGAGGGGAGTGACTGAGCCCTCTGGCTCATCAGGGCCCAGAATCCATCACTGAAGGGGAAGCTGCTGCTTTGCCACAGAAAACTTTTCAGCCTGCTTCTCCAGGGCTAGAGGAATGCTTTCAGTCAATTAACAATCTGGCAAAAGCTTTCCAGCTTGCATGCAAGAACCCCACGGCACTAAACAGAACCTTGTCCCTGTTAAGTTCTTTACAATACACTGCTATGAACGAATAAGATCTTCCATGTCACTACACAGGAATTTTTCACTAAGGCCCAAAAAACATTCACTTTGTGACACTTTCTAAATACAGCCACGCTGGAATAGTCCTGCTCAAAACATCTTAGGGGTTCCTGGGATGTAGGTTACCTATAAAGTCATCACATTCAAATCACAGTGGTGGTTCCTTACCCATGAATTTGCTGTGATCTCTTTCCAATCTATTTTTATTGTAGGCTGTTTCAGCATCCTGTGGTGATCAGTGCTGCAGTTTTAATAATTTCATAGCCAAGGTCTCATGAATTCAGTAGTAGGGTGTGTGTTAGTATTAAAACCATGCTTGCAGGTACCTTCCCTGCTTCCACTGAAATTTCTCTGTAATTTGTCTGGCACAGCTAAAAGACAAATTTTCAGCTTTGAGCCTCAGAAGCTGAATATGTATTATAGTGAGTTGAAAAAATACAGGAGAGGCTTTTGCTTGTACACTTCGTCTCTCAACAGTTCTAAATCACTTACCTTCAAGTGACTTACCTTCAAATAATCACTTTCCTAGTGGAAATTAAAATTCAGAAACTTTCTCCAAGTTTAAGATTCTCCTCTCCAGTAGTGAGCATCTGGGAACAGTTACAGCCCTGAATATTATACATAAATGCACATTTAACTTTTTTAACAAGTCGGACACAACTATAAATTTTACTTAAGGTAATTTGAAGTTTGAAAACTCTTGCTTGAACTTCCCTCACAAAGACATTTTAATACTGAAAAAAACCCACTGTATTTGGTTATACTTTAAAAGTAAGAAAAAAGAGCTTTCTTAGGAATGCTTTTAGAAATTTCAGGACCAGAACAGAAGACTAGCACTTACATGAATTCATTATCTGCTTCAAAACAATTTATTCAGAAGCAATGGAACAGAAACAAATTAAAATGTCCCTTTAGATTTCACTCAGGAAATATATTCTTTTATAGGTCTTTGACTCCAACCTTCTGACAGCTAAAATTAACTTTGCATTACTGAAACAGATAATGTGCTGTCCTTATTCTATTCAGAGATAATACAGTAAATACTGATTAGGTTTAACACATGAGGTTTAGAGCAGAAACATTTCTTAATTTATATTAGTTTGTATTTGTGAATGATGTCTAGCTGCCCATTGGGCTTCACTATTTCAAAACTTCATTTAAAATCAACATGTCAGCTTTAATATTTTTTGTGGGGTTTTTTTTAGTGCTTCTATGTGTATGCATTTATACAAATACACTTTAAATCACTAAAACTTAATAATAAACATTCTCTTTATTTCCTGCTGCCTGTCAGACAGCTTGCTTGTACAAAAAAAAATTCCTATTTTGGATTAAATCTGTTATGTATTTTGAGGGAATGTAATAATCTTGATACAGTAGCAGAAAAATGATGACTTTATAGTGCCATAAAATGTGTCCTTTTCCCAGGATTTTCAAGACTGCAATATGTAGGTTAATACAATCAAATCCCAACTACATAATGTGACCCATGGTGATGAGAATCATGTAAAAGCACCATGTGCATTATAGGTAAGGGGAATGGTTTGGTGGCTTTTTTAAGCAATCCTGTCCCTTTTCACTTTTGGACAGGCAGCTTGGTCAGTGCACAAATTTTTGTGTCACACAGTGCACTTGTCCAACACCCCAGACCACCCCACTTATTGCAAAGGCTCTAATATATTTCTTAATTAAATCTTGACAATGAAATTGTAGTTCATGAAAACAATCCACGGTGGTTTGCAAGACAGTGTCTGTGCATATTAAACCAACTCTTGACCAGATTGGGTTTTTTGCAGTTCAGTCAGGTATGCCTTGAAAGCATTATCAGGGATAAGTGGTGGGTATTTGAATAATAAGCACTCTATGTCTGCCTCTGGGATGAAATACAAAGATCCTCAGGCAGTCTGCAGGGCTCTGAAGCTCAGTCAGAATGTTTGGTATTTTGTTCTGCTGCAAGCAGCCACAGTTTACTTAGACACCAAGTTATTTTTCTGATCCTTTTTCCCTGGCAGCAGTGGTGCCTCATCAGCCCATGTAGCCAGAGGTGTTATTATTCCCATTCTCTCTAACTCCCCTCTCTGACCTATATTCACTCATCTGTTTGTTAGTCTTTCACTTATAAATAGCCTTTAAATGTTACTGTGTGAATTCAAACTTATGTTAATAGATAACACCACCCACTCCTACTAAATAGAAATACTATTTTTCATCATCTTATATGCTTAGACCCATAATTAAGATAAATTTCAAGCACACTTAAAACATCTCAGTCCAAATGCATGCACATTTCAGAAGTGCTCTTATTAGTAACTTGGTGATAATTATTTTCTTCTTGCAGTTAGAGGTGAATTTTATTCCTGAAAAACAGCCTTGCTTTTCAAAGGACAAAGTTAATGTCCCCATTTATTTGAAATGCTACTTTTCATTTGAAACAGTGACAGTTTTGACCTTGCTTGCTCTGTGGTGACTCCTTTACAAATCCAGATGCACCAGTCAGGCCAACGTTCAGCAGCATGTAAGAAGCCAAAGGGGTTGGAAGTGTAGTACCTCAGTTAAAAATTGTCACCAGAGGCCAAGGTGTAAATTCACATGGAAGACTAAAGGGAAACTAGGAATCCCCATTCCAGTTTAAGATATTCCTACAGAGGTATATGTCATTTTTCTGCACAGGAGAAGTAGATATCTAGAATTTAGTCTTCATTTAGAAAATGAAAACACTGAAATTTTAGAATAGGCACCTGAAGCCACATGGAAATTGTGTCTGTGCAGCACATCAGCAAAAAGAAACACAGCCACCAAACCAGCTGGTGTAGATGGTCTCAGGCTGCCCAGACCTGGCATCCTCTGGAGCAAAAATAATTTGACAATAACTAATTTTTTGGAAAGAAAGTCATGAAAAATTTCTGCATGACCAGGATGTTCCTGAAATGCCAGGAGAAAGTGAGGTGGACCAGAAAATTCCTGGGGGAAGTGCTGCCTGCACTGCATTTGTACACTTATCCATAGGTATTGGGACAATTTTCTGCCCTTCAGTTCTTACCACCCCTTCATTTGCAAGAGCTAGGAACAGAGATAAAGCCTGTCAGGTGTGAGTGTGCTTAGAGGACAGCAGCTGGAATGAGACAATTCTCTAGGAAGGGACAATTCACCACAGCAACTCATTTTACTCAGTTTCATGGTCAGCACAGGAAGCTGACCCCAAATTTGAGCCCCAGAGCAATCTCCAGTGTGCTTCCAGAGCCAGACTTAGCACCTGCTGGGCCAGTCCATTTGCCAGTCTTTTATGGTGGGAAATGCTGCAGCCATGACTCAGGGCCAAAGCAATGTTTGATTTGAGCCTGTAATCATCTCTCAGATATTCTCCCTCAGGCTGGTAGCTCTTGTGGCACCAAAACATGGTTGTTATATATAATTCTTATCACATGGTTGGGTTTTTTTCTTTCAGGCAAAAGCTAAAAAGATGAAAACCCATATCCTAACCTGGTAAAGAAACATTTTCACACCATAACACTTGAATTACATGGCTGTGCTGTGGCATGAGGGAGTCAGAATTCGGATACAAAGGATGCTCTTGGAGGGGGACAGATGTGGTGCTGCCCTGTGTCATTACTGCTGCTCTGCAGCAGGCTCAGGCATAAAACCTGTAGGCTTTGGTGTTCAGGTTTTTCCTGTTAGAAATTGGCTTGTTCTCTGAGAGAGACAATTTTAGTGCACGAACAGCCTGGATAATAAAACAGGAGGCAAAAAGGCAACACAGCCAGAGTGCAAGGGCAGCATCTCCTCAGGAAAATGAGGGAAAGAGGGAAGAGAGCTGGAGTGAAACCATGACAGGATAGGATTTATGAGGCATAACATTCCACAATATTCCACAGCCTTTTCCAGCCCTCCTAGGGGAGAGATGGAGGTTGCTTTTACGCACTGGGATATCAAAATTTAGGAAGTCAAGCAGCCATCTATCTGGTCTGTGGGTAAGTAAGAAGTAAACAGGAAAAGTGTGCATCTCAGATAAATTCCTATAATTTTAAAATAGTACCCTGCTAGTTAAATAAAAATAATATATACTCTTTCTAAATCAAATTAGTTTTTCAGATTTTTTTCAGGATTCTAAATAAGATAACAGTAAAGGTCACAAAATGATATATTACTATTTATCTGTGTAAATGATAGGAAAAATTTTAAGAAACACATTTTTCATACAGTGCAGTCAAAATTTAAACCATAAGTTTCCTTAAATAAGTGTATCTGTAAGAGATGGTATTCAAGGAGTTTAGACAAATTATCAGACTGATATTTCTAGATGCAAAATCATTAAAAATATCTTCAGAGTAATCTCCAGAATAAAAGTGACACACTGAATGTCTTAATTTGATGACTTAATTTATTCTCTGACATTGAGTAAAGTAGGTTTCTCTTGCCCAGAAATGTAAAATAAATAACTGCAAACACCCATGATGAAAAAAATTCTAAAGGAAAACAAACTCTCACGTTGTAAAAACATAAAAGTTACATAAGCAACATTTTTAGACATATTTGGGAAGGCAATACTTTTACCCCACAGTGAGTTAGAAACGCTCATGGTGTTTTCCTGTGGTGTTCACCACTACAGATTTTTCCAAAATCCAGTGAAGGCCTCTGCCCCAACCCCCATGGGCATTGGCCTTAGGTTTTAGAAATGCACTGCCCTCTGGTTTTACTCTGCACCTCCTGGATATCAGCTTTTCACATCACCTTATCACTCCTGCAAATCAGAGATGGGCTCTCAAGTCAAGCATCTGAGATTATACAGAGGGGCAAGGGCCTTGCTTAAGTGACTTCAGAGCTGGTAACTGATATTAGAACAGAAAGAGAACTAAAGCTGATTTTAAGATCCAGAGGCAAGTGTCTAATTCTGAAGTTTTTAGTTTCTTTTCCCTTTCATTACCAATTCGTCCTAAGGCACAAAATCAGCATGACAACTCTTTTCTGTTTGGTTTGAGTTTTTTTTTTGTTTTTTGCAAAGCTGCAGGAAGTCAAAAATCACATTTAGAGTGGAAAATATGTGGATAGATTTAGGCATCAGCACCTGAATGGATTTCATGATAATTAGATTCCTCTCTAAGGTATGAAACAGTAATTCTATTTCCCTCTTCACTCTTCTCTAGCAAACCTGGAGATACAATAATGTCATACAACATATTGCAATGTGACAGCAGAGTGCTGATTTGTCCTATTCAGGCATTTGTTATTTTAGGTGTGGGATGGTTTTTCAATATATTCAACAACACTTTAAAATATTTGCCTAAATTAGATTTTTTACCTTCTGTTGTGCAAATCTAGATTCTTTTCATCCATACAGGCACATTCAAGCTAAAAGGAGCTGTTGTCAACACTAACAGAAATACTTTGTAGGAAGTAGAAATCCCTATGAAAACCAACAGGATGCAGAAGGCAGATACTATATTCTGTAGCATGCACAGTAATAGTTTGACCAGATGTTTATAGTTAACTAAGAAACAGCCAGACTACTACAAATATTATAGTGCTCCCTGTTTTGTTCAGAAATGTGCACATTCAGAACTAAAATACTCTGTTCATCCCTTCCTTTTGAACACAAGAATTAACTAGTGGTACAGGTAACCACTAAAAGGATACCCCCCCAAAAAATAGGTTTATAGACTCATGTTGAAGTTATCTTATATTTGGAAGGCAGTAGTCTGCAAGCCAGGTAATGCTGTTATTTTCATGTCTTGCTTCCAGTGCTTCTAACAATGCTCAGGACACATTTTGAAGAAATACTAATCTAAAATATTATGCATGTATCACTTTTCCCTGCTTGAAGCAGCTGGAATAACTGGTGCTTCTAACATATTTCCAGGTTAGTTGTTACAAGTGACTTCATAGCTCAGAAATGACAACATCTGGTAGAGAGCGGGAATGATTCCAAAAGTAATTTTGGAAGTGAAGGAATTGAAGATTCTATTGCGTATTTGTATTTGTTAATTATGCTCATTAGCTGAGTCAGAATTTAGTAAAATTAATTATATTTTAATTAAGTAGAATCATCTACCAAACAACGTTAAGTGCTTCTTTAACCTTTTGCATAGTTTACTTTTTTGGTTTTTTGTGTTGCCACTAATCCTTGGTGTGGAACTAGCCTACCTGTTTATACTTAATTTATTTGAAAGTTGCCATGACTTGTAGAACTGAGAAAAGATAGCCACTAGGCAATGAACCTGACTTTTGAAACAATATACTCTTTTTTTTCCCCCTAGAATACTCTTGTTTTTTAATTTTTTTTTAATTTTATTTTTAACCTTCCCTGAAGGCCAATGGTATTAATATCTCCTGAGCTGCAAGTTGCCTTCTAGAACAGTTCAAGCACAGAAAATTGCCTTTTTCTGGTAAAATGTGTCCTTGATTTTGGCACAAATCAAGAACATCTGTGGGCAAACTGGAGGAAACAGCCCATTTAAAAAGAAACATTTGTCTCATTCATTGTGCATAGTGAATTTCAAAGCACTACACTGAGTTAGGAATAAATCACCTGTACAAAGCAGGACTGTGAGGGACTCTGCAGAGAAGGATTTTAGGGATCACAAACAATGCCATGCTATTGGAGAGGGGGAAAAACCCATAAAATATTATAGTGTAATACATAAAACATCACCCCAGACCAGTCATTTTTCACCACTTTAGTAGGGTCAGGGTCGTAGTGGAAAGCACACAGGAAAGAACAAGGAAAAAATTCAAATAAGTTGAAAATGTAGAGTAAGAAGAAATATCAAAGAAATCAAGTTCTTTAATCCAAACAAAGGAAGCACATTTAGAAGCCTAAAGGCTGTTGCAGTGAGGGAGGGACAAAAACAGGCTTCATGCCCACCCAGAGCCCAGCATGCCTGGCAACAAGGGAGGTTTAGCTCCAAATTCTGACTGTGTTGGGAAATGGTGCCTAGGAATTGTTTATTTCTATTGCTGGAGTGCCTTAAACAAGAGAAACGTAAATATTTGTCAGATGTGACAGTAACACTGGCATGGTAAAACACTCAAGACTACTGTTCACAGATTATATTTCTGTCTTGTATATACTATTGTCACAAAGTGAGTTTTGCCTTCACAGAAGATTAAAATTAGGACTGGCATAACTGGATGTTTGGCTAGTGTAAATAAAAGTCTTTGAGGGGTAATAACTCCTTGCATTTTATTTTTGTCAACAGCACAGAAACTCTGGCAAAACATCAAAACCCAAACTTGCAGTCCTTGGAAGTCTTTCATTCCTCATTTCTGGCAAACTCAACTACTCAGACTTTCACATAAGCTTTTATTCTAGCTTTTATGTCAAAAATGCTTACACCCTTATTTGTGTTTTACCTACTTCATGTCTTCCTTTTGATCCCCTCTCTAACACTTCACATTTAACACACTGTCTGGGGACAAAACATCCTCTGCACTTTACCAAAGCTGAGGTTCCTACGTGTCAGAAGGATGCTCATGCAGGAGGCAGGAGATGTTTCGCACTCAAGGCTAGTTATTTGGTTTCAGAGAACATAATTGCACACTTGGGAGGCAGTAACTTCTTAATTACAGTCCTCTGGGGAGTGGGAGGAATCAAAGCAGTGTCATGTCTGAAAGGGACTTGACACAAGTAGCCGAAGTGGCCTAATCCCATCAGAGGAGAAAGCACTTGATCTGTGCACCAGCAAGCGCCCAGCCTTCTTCAGGCACTCTATAATTAAGTATTTAAAATTGCTCCCCTCAGTGCACTTCTCTGCTTCTGCTCTTCTATCAGCTTCATCCCTGAAATCACCAGCCTGGTTAAGCAGCCCTGATTTCTGCTTCCTGCCTCGTGCACTCTCCAGTTCCAGTGTCCGGGGGTGGGATCGTGGCTAAGGCACTGGGCTGGGGGTCAGCTCTCACTTCCTGCATATATCACACACACACTGGGTTTTGGGTGTCCATCATGAGGCACGTCAGCTGAATGCCCACAGGAATTCTGAATGCATGAAATTATCCCAGAAATTATCACTTATTTAAAAGTTAAGGCCTGGATGTTGGAAAGAACTCATGCTTGAGAACAGTGTTGGAGCACATGCTAGTTTTATTTATTTTAAAGCATCATCCGAGTTTAAAAAGAACTAAAACACATTGCTGGATCAGGACATGTGACTGACTAAAAAAAGGGAATATCCACACCACTTCTAAAGTGTGTCATTTAAAAAGGAATGCAATTATTCCTTCTTCAACCAGCAGCCAACCTGCAGCTCATGGCAGTTAGGAACAAGCACTTTCTCCAGGCATGATTTTTCCATGCATCCATTTCGGGCACTTTCCTGCCTATTGTCTAGCCCTAGTGCCAAACAAAATCAGGATCTTGGAGTTGAAAGAGAAGACACTGATGAAATCAAGAGTGGCTTCCCTTACAAAGCAGTGTGAAGCAGGCACTTATTTTAGCTGAGGAGCAGAGTGCTGCCCAGCCCTCCAACCACCACTCTGTGAAGTGTTTCAGGTCATTTTTCCTACAAACTCCACATTTCACAGTAGGAAATAATATAAGAAACTTTTAGGGTTATTATCTGTAAGTTCTCTTTCTGGGAATAGAGCAAACCACCAAATCCATGAAAACTAGGTACCATTAACACCACCAGAGATGTCCTCTGATGTGGGTAAACTCATCCACAGCTAAACCAGGGTGGAAGACAATGAAATTGCAAGCACTAAACATCTCTTTATATAAAATGGGTAATTTTTTAATGCTGCAACCATGAAAGGAAAAAATGAATGAAAGAATCTTTTTGTAAAAAATTATAACCTGCAGAAAACTGAACATTTTCAGACATTTTTACCAATCTTGAACTTTGGCACCAGAACAACATACTCCACAGGGCTGGTGCCTCATTAATACAGCCACAGCACTGCAATCCATGAAGGAAGAAATGGGGGAGGAGGACTGTGCTAATTTAGCTCTGAGCTCCACAGAAGAGAATGTCACACTCACTCCCCCTCAGCAGTGGGCTTTTCATATGGCTGCATCGAGGATGGCTGGTGGCTGAAAAGAGAAATTGCTACTGCTGCGAGAGAGCAAGTCAGTCACTCACCAGCCCAGTGCCTTTTTCTGCTGTCCTTAACAACAGTACACCTCTTGCCCTGTTAAAATACTGTCCCTCTCACTTAGTCAGGTCCAGGTTGAGACAGAACAGAATGAGGCATGCTGATTTCAGGTTGTAAGTTTTTTGTTGAAAACGTCTATCAAAGTGAAAGATCTTTGTGGTTTCTCAAAACCAGGTTTTGCTTATTAGCCCTTTATCCTTTAGTGAACAAAGGGAGTCAAATGTGTGTTTTGCTGTGAATCCTCTAGGCAATATCATCCAGATATTTATTACATGTACTCATCCCATGGGGCTTTCTCTACTGTAGCCTACAGCCTAAGATTATTCCTTTTCTATTTTCCCATCATATATAAAACAAAATGGTTGTTTTCATCTTGGGGTCTGTAAACCTTTATATGAACAGCTTCTAAGAGATTCACTCAAAACAATTAAGCAAAAAACAAACCCACCACACTACTAGTGCATGACATCAGTTATCACATGGGGATCTGCATTTAGAAAGATTTTTAGTAATCTACACATTGACTTAAAGTTTAAAACTACTGCAGAAGCTAAATACACCTAAATAATATCTGCATGGTCAATAGCAGAAGGCAGATAACCCTTGAGAGAGACTACAAAAATTAAAAGAAAAGAATATGCACAGAAATAGATCCATTAGGGTCTTATTGTCTAAAATAAAGTGACTAAAATAAAATAAAAGGGAAATCTAATGAAAATACAAGAAAAATTGAGATGTATCAGATGATGACAGGAATAAAAACAAGAAAACCCCACCATGGGTTAACTGGCCACAAATTGCCCAATTTACAAATAATGGAACCTTAAGAGAAGAGAACAGGCAGGAAAGCAAGCCAACATTTTATACCAAACAATTATTAATGCACTGACAGTCTGAACATTAAGTTAAGGTTCCATAATGAGGCTAACAGTCTGTGGAGATGGTTCAGTCATAAGACTGTTCTCGGCTTAATGGGTGCCATAACCATTAAAGATGAAACACAATATTTGGAAGGCAGAATAGATACAAAGCAGAAGAACATCACAGCAAACCAGAAAAAAAAAAAAAAAAAAAAGCTCTTGTTCCATTCAGACTCAGCACTGCACAGCAGGATGAAAAGAAAACACAATACTAGTTTCTCTGTATCTCCCACTGTTCTCACTTCTGGAAACTAAAGCTGAAGACACTCAAAAGCCAACCATAGCTTAGGCAATAAGTCTTCCATGGTTCCCTCTATAGTTAATGGATAAAGAAATCTTCCCCAAAAGAATAAATCACAGCAGAAACTTGCCTGTGATTTTTTTGTATCCTCTAGGATAATAGATTTGAAGTTTCTGACATGACAAAAGACAGACACAAAGGGAGCTGGCCATAAATTTGAGGACTGAGCAAACAAACATCATGAAGTTCAACACAGCCAAGTGCAAAGCTATGCACTCAGGCAAGAAAAACCCCAGGCACCTGCAATGGCAGGAAATCAAGTGGGCTGATATTAGCCCTGCCAAAAAGGTCCTGAGGTTACCATGGGTGCCAGATTAATATAAACCAACACTGCACTCGTGTCAGAAACAAAGCAAATTACCTTTTCAAAATAAACAAATCCATTAGGTCAAGAGGTTATTATCCCAGTCCAGCCAGCACTGATCAGGCCAGACTTGCAGTACGTTCAGCCACTTCTGCAAAGAAGGGTGAGATCAAGATGGGTGTGGAGAAAATGGAGAAAGTCCAGTCTATGAGATGATCAGGGCTCCGGGCACATGGCTTGTGAGAGAGGGTAGGAACAGGGGTTGTTCCCTCCCCAAAGAAGGGGTGATCTATCAGACTGAAAAAAGGATGATCTCGTGCAAATGCTATTAGGGAGGCTAAAGACCATGAAGCCAAACTGGTTTTGAGAGTGGCAGGTGAGATAATGAAGAATGACAACATTCACAAACATTGTCTTTATAGGTTCAGGTTGGACATTAGGAAAACTTCCTCACTGGCAGAACAGGGCAGTTGTCCACAGAGCTTGTAATGTCTCAGTTATTGAGGATTTTCAAAACTCCGTGGCTGACCTGGTCTCTAATGTCGGCAAGTCCCCAGCTACAAAGAGGAGGCTGTCTGAGGCAACTTGCACATGCCCCATCCAAGCAAGACCTCTGTGATTCTGTGACTCTCCACAGGAGTCTCACTGTCAATGGGCTTAGGAAGACAAGTGTCCCCACACAGAATCAAGCAGTGTGAATGAACCGCTCTGAACCTGCAGGAGCAAACAAAGCTTCAGATCTCTTCAGCCTATGGATTGTGTAAGTTAGAAGGAAAAGCTCACTGCTGTCTTTCCTGTTTCACCAAATTAATATTACAAAGAGTGCTTCAAAGTGAGAATCTGTGGGATCAGCCTCACACCTTGCAACAGGAAAAAGAAAGCCTTTGAAAACAATGTGGCACAGAATACAGGTATTCATCAGCTACATTAGGAGTCTCTAGATAATAAGCAAGTTAATGGCAGCAGTAAATTTCAAGTTGGTTATTGCAGGCTGGGGAACAAACAAAGCATGGGGGATGGTTAACAAAATAGACCTAGACATCATGTGACTGGTAACTGTAGGTCTCAAGTATTTGGCAGTATTTTTTAAATTTTTTTTCGATAGTGGAGTACCAAATTTAAATGAGATTGGATTTTAACCAGTGCTGCATGTCCACTATGGGAGGTGGAAACTGCATATTTAGTAGGAAAGTAATCTGAATATGTGCCCAGAATTTAAAAAAAAAAATAAATTAAAAAAAAAAAAAAAGTGGAGAGAGGGGAGAGAGAATTGCTTGAGTTTTTTTTGAACACATTCTGAGATTTAGTAGAATCCTCACAGTCCTCTCCCATATTTGTGGTGGGGTTTTTTGTATTTCTGCATTGCTTGGATGACACCAGATCCAGGAATGTGGCAAAACAGTAAGAGAAGGTATTTCAGGCTATTAGACTTAGCTTAAAGCATGAACTACAAGATTTGACATCCCAAAGAGAGCTTGTTCCTCAGAAAGTTTTGGAAGTTCAAGCATTGCATAAGCATCCAAAATTGCCAAGGTTCACCTTGGCACAAGGCTTTGTGACTAACACAACACTGACCACCCATGTCATATCTAGAGATTGAATAAAGCATGGTGCAAACCACAGATTAAATCATACATATCTGTCTCCTTGCTTCTACATCTCTCTTGGGACTACTGTGGTATGAAGGTTTTATCAGCAATACTGCAACAGCTTCAGAGGCAAAGAAAGGAATGAGCTGAAAAGGCCATTCCATACAAACACTGCTGAAGCTCGTTGTTAGCATCTCCAAAATTATCAGCCCTCATTTCTGAGATTCCAAGCCTCCTTCTCCCCCAGAATTCAGCCAATTCTTCCAGGGTGGATCTCAGTAGTAGTGCTCCTGTTTTTAAGCACTGCAGGGTAGAATAGCATGTCTGAATAACCTCTCAGGAGATCACAGCAGGGTGACTTCTGCCCTCTGTTTCTGATCTGTACAGCTGTTGGGGGTAAATGAAGGGGCAATTGGTTGCTTGCTTGGATGTGCCAGTATGGGCAGTAATATGGGGATAAAATTGTTCTGTACTGACCAAGTTAGAAATGAGTAGCTGAACGTACTTGAATTTATGCCAGTAGTCTCAGTAAGGTATGGCAGAAACTGAGCAGTGACTTATGAGATCTGCCATCATCACCCAAAAGCTTGTTTTATAAATAATAGTTGATTGGCAGCAACTCAAAGAGTAAAAGACAGAAAGATTAATCCCCAGTTAAAGGACTTAGCAGCATTGCTCCTTGTGGAAGAAAGGATAAATTACAAGTGACGAGGGGCCTCTGCAAGATGCTGTTGTGGTTGTGCACGCTTTGGAGAGGAAAGGGCTCTGGGGTGAGAAAGGCAGCTCACACATTTTTACTGGGACAGGCTGGGAGAGGGAAGCGAGGGGGCTGTTCAGCCAGAGGCATGGGAAGCAGCAGCAGCACACAAACCCAGAAGGACTTTCTACTGAGCCAACATCAGACTTTGTCACACTATCAGTGCAGACAAGGACTATAAACAGTGAACAAATACCCACAAAATACATACACTGGAGTTCTGGCTTACACACAACAACATATAGGATAACATGCACCTTTCTAAATGACTTCATGAGCCTCATCCAGAGCTGTAGCAAAATCCTGATCTTTTATGGGGAGGCCATTGTCAGGAGAAAGAACCAAAAGACCTGTGCAGATAAGTTTCTAGGGAGTATGAAATAAGCATTTCAAAAGAAAGAAATCATATTTCTCCATCTGTTTTTACCTAGTAAACAGGAAGCTTGGGTAATGCACTGAAAGATCAGGAAAAATACCTTGACTACTCTTCCAAGCCCTACGGCTGTCAGAGACAAAAATACTAATTTTGCCTTCACTAAATAAATCAGCACCTTAAATAATTCAATCAATTAACAAGATAAGCCTGCAGCTAAAGATATCACCATGAATAACAGGTAGTAAAAATTGGGAAAATACTCTTTTTTTCCCTCTGAAGGTCTCTGCTGTAAATGTCAGGTGGGAGGCATTATTGTATTTTATGCAAATAGCTTTTCTTGCTTCAAAAACGTGCGGGTACAGATAATCAAATTCTAGCTATGACCAACCCACTTCAACACAGACAGAAAGTCTCCCACAACAGGATCCCTCCATATAAATTTTTATATCCCATGATGAACAGCATTGCTTTATATCCAGAGATCTCACACTTGATCTATCAGCATAACTACTGGTGTTATTTCTGAAAGGCCTAACTCGTCTTTATGAAATTACACAGCTGCATTTCTGCTTTGCAGTGATGAACTACCAAGGGCATTGCAAAGACCTAAGTCTTAATACAGTTCTACAGTCTACCTACTGATTTACTGAGCACACAGGATCCCCAAGGGGCAGACAGGTGTTGTTTGATGATAATTTTGCAGAAATCTGGCCCCTGCACAAGAGCAGAAGCTCAGCAATAGTTTAGCAAAGCACACACAGCACGAAACCAGTGCTGGATAGATAAACCACTGAGCTACCAGGCCATCTACTGCACAAGAACCCAAACTAACAATCTTAAAATCACAAAAAGTTCCATTTTCTTTTTGTCATACCCTAAGGCAGAATTCACCGTTCACCTCGTCCTGCTCACAGCAAAACTCAGGTCAGCTCTCTTTTCCCTTCTTGTGCCTTTTCTACCTGTGAAATTAGGATAAGCCAGAGACAATCTGGCCTCCAGATCTTGCAGCAGATAGATGAAGCCCTACCTAGTGGAAGAAACATTTTGCGTGCTGGAAGACTTGTATCTCATGATCTCTTTTCTACCAAAACTACAAGAAAGAGCTGTTATGACACCAAAGGAGAAAGAAGACAATTTTTGAAGTTATATGCCTGCTTATCATTTCAGTTTTATTGCCTTTCAGGCTTTGTCACAACTTTGCCATTACTCTCTACAATTTTCTAGAATTGCCATAGAAAAAAGTCAAAAGTTGCTGCTTTAAAAAAATATTCAAGGTTGAAGCAATATTCTAGAGCAAGACACTGCACTCTATAGTTCTTCTTTAGATGCCTGCAATCACTACTGACTCAATTTAAGATGGTAAACTGGGGCTGAGGGCCATCAGCTGCAGTGGTCTAATGGCCTTTTACTCAGGGAGCTGCACTTGAAAGAAAAAAGGTACAGAAGTGCTGCACATCTACCTGTCCTTTTCCTTTTCTTCCAATTCATTGGAATGTAGCCCCTTTGGGGCTTGCCCTTTGCAAGGCAGATTGTAAATCCATGCAGCAAGTAGCTACACTGTGCCTATAATGGTAAAGGACAAATAATCACTCATTATCACAAGTATAATGTATTTCAGGAATAACATTAAACACGTTATCTGTGGACTAACAGATTAACAGAGAATTCAAGCAACCTCCTGTTCTGTCACTTTCTGATATTTAAAAATAAAGAATCTCTAACTCAATTCTGTTAGAGTATTCCCTTAAGTCAGGGGCAATCCTCATAGGGACTTTTAGTCAGGGCAAAAGTATTCTTTGAAGAGAATAGATAATCCAGAAAGAGATGGAGATTTCCTCCATGGAAACACAAAGAGAAGAAACTGTGAAGTTATTTTGTGGAAGCATTTTGTTTCATTTGTATTGAACATGAAATTAAATGCTCCAAGCAGCACTGAAAACAGTAATTATCTTCACGTAATATCAGTGACATTTTTCACCACAGCATGCATGGTGTTGGGTCTTGAGCTACAGGAAAATAAAAAGCAGACAGGGGACTGGCTGAGAGGGAAAGGGGAGATGTTTGATTTGGTTGGGTTTGTTGGGGTTTGTTTTTTAATAAATAAAAAATTCAAACCTCATCACCTATCAGGTATTCTTGGACAGAAATTAATCTTTCTTGATGCATTCTGCTATGACTCAAGCAATTTAATTCAGAATGCTGATGCTCTTGCTGTAACCAGGCTGGTAGCAGAGCCTTCCAAAACCATCACCAAGACATTAGAGTGATACTGCATCTGCTTCCCACCTGAGGTTTTTGAGACACCACCCACTCCAGCTGGAATATCAGTTTCTCTAAATTCAGACCTAGACACATCCACTTCAGGGACTGTGCCCTGCACTCTGCACAGTCTGTGGCATACCCAAAGGAGGAATTTCTTACTGGAGGCACAGGTTGTCAGAGAACAAAACATTGAATGAGTGGGGAATAAGAAATCTTGCAACATTATGTAAGTATTGTTTAGGACATTTTTCATCCCGGTGACTTAGAATTAGAGATATAAAGGTAACGGATTTACTTTAAAAAGTTTTAAAATCTACCAGACTTTCCAGAACGCAGAACACAGAAATTGGGCAACTTTTACTGCTCTTTATCCTTCATTTCCAAAGGTTTTACAAGCCAAAAGACTTCCTCCTCTCTAAGAGGAGACAGCTGTGTGCTCTACAAGACTCAGTAGATTACTCTGCCATGTTTTCTAGGAGATCACAGTGGTTTCAGTGTATCAGGCTGTCCTTGGCTGACAGAAAGCCATGAATCTGCTGTAGATTTACTGCCTCTCCCTCCAGGGAGAGGAGAAATCACCATAAGAAGAAAAAGTTCAAGCACAGAAAGGGGGAAATTTGTCCAAGCAGGTTCAAGTTTCAATATTCAGGACAGTATGGGAAGGGAGGGGTCCCTCTGGAACTCCATCTCATAGCACAGGCTGTGGATTGCAGGAAGGATATGCTTGCAGCACCTCTTCAGCATAATCCTTGTTATTCCTGGTGGTTTGGTTCCCAAGGACAGCGACATAAATGAGACAGCCTTATGCTGTGGTGCTCTTTCAAGAGAAGTTGCATTTATTTTGTCCACAGGTGGGTAGTACTACTGCCACATCCACACACCAAGTGACAGAAGTTTTCTCCATTTCAATAGAACGGAAGAAAATATATGGTTTTAAAGAGGAAAAAAGTCACAAACAGTGTGGGTAAAATCAGTCCTGTCTCTGGTTGTGAAAGCAGAGGAGTTGAAAGAAGGTACAGGATTGTTGACAATAGATTGCCATTCATCAAAGCAAGAATGTTTACAAACTGAAATAAATACTTTCAAAATGCTAGCAGTATTGTGTAAATTAAGCTGCAGTTCTAAGAGCCCTCAAATTTGAAGCCTCACAGTAGGCCATTTCAGGATAGACAATATGGTTATTTCAAGCAATTGAATCCTGCCAAGACTAACGATATTCAACGAATCAGAGATGGAAAAGAACAGGATCAGTACTGATGTTGAGAAAATAGATTTGCAAATTCTTATACAATGATGAATAAAAGAACTGCTCCAAGAACAAAGCTGTCTGTAAGTCTAATGCTGAACAAGTACATGATGCTCTTAGCAGACAGCACATATTTGTTTACAGTAGCTGCAGGAAACAGAGTACTAAACCTCGGTGTGACTTCAGGCTTCTGGCAGTCACTAGTGCCAAATTAAGTTTGTCCTATAATGAACAAGAACTTGGCAAGCTCCCCAAGACACAAAGTGCTGAGCAATCATGTCCCTTCAGCAGGGATGACCACAGCTCTCAATCAGAGATCTGCACCTTGAATCCCCTTGGAACACAGTCATTTTGGGACCCCCTTGTTCCCCACGTTCCCAGTACAGCATCTGCAGCCACGGAGTGATGCTCAATCAGTTCTAGGACAACTATTCTCCCTGCCCCCTTAGGACTTGAGCAGATTTTTGCTGCACGGCAAGAATTAATAACAACAGAGCAGAGCCAGAAACCCTGCCAGCAGGACCTGGGGAGGCACTGAGTCTGAGATGAAGGTTGTGATGCTCACCTGCTGGATCCACAGAGGCCTTGGAGCAAGGCAAGTGCCAGGTGACTGTGCCCTGAGGGGGGATTGGGTGCTGCCTTGCTGCTAAGCTCTTTCTTCGCCACCAGAGTAGCTGTGAGTATTTTGGAAATTTATAGTGTTGGACAGATTCCATGGAAAGGAAAAGGGAACACTAAATCTCTGACCTAGACTCTCACATAGACTCATGTCTTCCCATTAATTAATAAATTAGCCTGCAGCTATCCTACTCTCAATTTTTAAGGTGTGATGGGCTGGAGAGGTCCCTTTAGACTGGAAGGGCAGTGCAGGAGAAGCAAAGTAACAATCCTCCAGCTGCAGTTTTAGTAAGTGCTCTGTCTGTAGGTTACGTAACACATTCACCTGGACAGATAAATTTTACAGGTAATTACTACAGGCATGTCTTTTTGCATATCCAAATTTAACTATCAGAAAAGGAAAGCAGCAAGTCTCTTTTAAAAAGTTAAGTCAGTCTCAGTTTTTAAATTACTATAAGGCTATTTAAGGATGCTGTTCCAGTCCAGAAAGCTCTGGGGAAAAGAAAACGAACTGGCCCTCTCTTCATTTGTAACAGAGTCTAGTCTTCCATAAAGGGATTTGCTTACATAAAGTAATTTAATTTTCATCTTTCTCATCTCATAATAAAACAAGTTCTTACAAGCATAACGCCTGACCACCAAAATTTTGTAAATAGCATGCTCTACTAAATGTATCCATGAATTGCCTCTTTCATCTGCAAAATGCTTTTAGAGCCTTCATTTTCTTACTCATTGTTTCCATTGGCTGTTTGGTACAGCTCATTCTTCCTCCCTTGAGGCAGCTCAACTTTGACTGCTCTGATGAGTAACCTCTGCCCAAAGGAGTTTGCTTTCAACTGAGGCCTGAAGAACAAAGTGAAAACCCAAAAAAGTAGACCAGGAGCCCATACTACATGCTCAGTGCTCTCCCCCAGCTGCTGTTACCTCATGCAGTATCTGAGCACACCACTGGCATAAGGAATGTTGGCCACAAAAGCAACTAAGAAGCCTCTTCCTTGCTAAATGTCCTTTCATAATACATTTACTGGTTGTATTCATAATAGTTTGGATATCCTAAACTATTTACAGCTGAAAACTGTTTCTTACTGGGCACTTTATTCTTATGGAGTATATTGTTTCAAACTGCCAAAACTGCCTTCTGAAGCAAATTAATTTGTGTAGCTTTATAGTCTGGTAGTGTAAGTCAAGATAGTTGCAAGTTCCAATCTATCAAAACAATCTTAAAGATGCAAGTTAATTACTTTCTGGAAAACATATGCTGTTCTTTGTTTACAGCAAAACCAAACTGCAGTTACATTCACTTTGCAGACCATGTGTAACAGCTGATGCTCTGCTCAGTCATATTCCCCTAAGTAAAATCAAAACTTACAGCATCTGATCTATAAGGAAACACAAGGACTTATTTCCCTTTACATTACTCTAGATATTTAAATTCATGGAAAGCTGTTTGTGACAGCTGTCAATGGCTTCCTGGAACTGGCACCCATTGTGTTGAGCAGAGAACAGCATTTCTATGGCAACTGTCTCATCACATTTCAAAAAATGGACGAACAAGAAGCATTCATCACCTTCTGCATTTCCTATTTTCTCAGCAGCACCTTGTCTTTCCATTCTCCCAACTCTTCAGGGCCAAGATAGGAAGAGAATACTTTTCAGTCAAGCTCTGTAGAAGTTTCTGGCTGCTTGGCAACCTGGTAATTAAAGCTCTGAGTGATGGTTCCAAGAGATCTGTGTTATTATTCCTGCCTCTCCTACTGACCCACAGCAAGGCACAGTCAGCTATAACTTTAAGTATCCCCATTGTGCTAGGGCATGAGGCTGCCAAGGATGTCCAGTTTATCTCTGCCAGAGGTAAACACAGCTAGTGCACCCTGGGCTGGCTGCTACAAGCTGCATGGAGGGAGGAAGACTGGGGTTGATCAGCTTTTTTCCCCCCAGAGACCTCCAGAAAAGCATCACTCAGTGTTTGTTTTGCTCTTCTGAACACTCCTCTGAAATGCAGCCTGTGTAACACTGAAGAAATTGCTGTGTGAGAAGTAGAGGCTGCCAAGCAGGAGGGGCTGGGGAGGAAACACAGGACAGCATCATCCCCAGGGAGACTGGCCTTTGTGCTGCATATTTGCACCTGTGCTTGCTGAGACTGCAGTGATCTGAATGCAAGGCAAAGCTGCTCAGATTTTAGAGTTTCTGAGGAAGAAATGTAATGGTTATTTTTAACAAGTGCTTCTCTGAAGTAGGAAGAGACCTGGAATTCTATTTTTTTTTTCTGTTTCTTCCCAAAATGGCCACTTTAGTATCCCCAGAGAGAGAGAGAAATATTTAAAGCATTATGTGCATATACTCCATTCCCCTTTAAAAAGTACTATAAACAGCTACATCTCGTTCTGCAGCTCAAGCTGGCTATCATGGAAAAGACAGGCAAACAGCATGATTCAACCATTCTTACTTTCAAAGGTTTTTTTGAAAGATGTTCAAACTTTTGCCATTTTCAAGACTGAAACCTGTCAGTCACAACCCCCACATTTCTTTGTGCTCTGCTCAAAGCACACGATATGTGATTTCTTCTGTTAAGGAACTTCTGCAAATTTTTTTCAAAGAATGAGTGAGTTCTGTCTTATTTCACTCTTTTGTTTAATTCTGAATAGTATCAATGTGCTCAGATTTAGAATCACTGTACTGACCTGCTCTAAACATAGACATGCATGGGATGGAGTTTGGGTTCCCAAACTTGTACCACATGAACTCTATTAACAGTTTTGCATACTGTAGCTTACTTGGCTTACTACAGAAAATGTCATTTAAAAATAGTTGGTTTAAACATGTCCATTAGATACCTAATGGATCGCCTAAACCATTAGTCCAGCAAATTAAAAAAAATTATCAAGCCAGTAAAAAATGCTTCCTTAGCAAATTTCTCTCCTTGTTTGTCCTTAAGGATCACTTACTTTGTACACACACGCACAAAATCTTTCAAATAACCTCGCTTTCCCCAATCATTTAGCATTATCTGTATGCAAGGGTATATTCATTATATCAATGAAGTCGTTCATCCTTTAGTACTTCCCACAAAAATTAAAGCAATAAGTCTTGTAATTGTTGCTTTAAAAATAGCTAGGTATTTATCACCCAAAAAAAGGCATCACTATGAAAATGCATAGCACATTTATTGTTCTGCTGTTACAGCTTCATGCTGCAGCATTGTGCTAATCAGCTTTCTTGTACAAATTAGGTTTATGGGATTTGAAATAGAGAGAATAGGATAATTAGAGAATTGATATTCTATTAATGAACCAATTCCATTATTGCAGAACTAACATGATTATTGCAGAAACTGTTGCTCATCTGCACTACACTGTAGTATCCCAGATGGAATTCTTGACAACTGGCCTGTTCTCATATATATATATTCCTATATTTATATAAATATATCTATAAAGTAAGGAAAATTAACATCAATATTCCAGTGTTGGTTGAGAGCACCCACTTAATTGTTGGCTCCTGAGGGCAGGCACTTCTGGGAGCGTATTTTGGAGGAACTAACCAGTTTAAGGAAGGCCAAGCAGAGGTTGTTGTTCAGGTACAGCAAAGTGGGCAGTGATACTGTGAAATGTGAAACTTCCTCTGTTTCTGGGTGCACAGGTCTTAGAAATCCCTGCCAGCCATCCATTCTAAACACAAAATAACTGCACAGTAACTCCCAAAGTTCTCCTTTCCCATAATACAAAGCTGTCATTGCAATGCAGGAGGTTGAGGCTGTGTGGAGCAGCAATTTGAGGACTCTTATCAGAGAGAAACATTCATTAAATTACTTGATAATGAAAAAAGTCTTCTGCTTACCAATATTATCAAAAGTGCTATGATGCAGGAAATATTTCTATCTCTCCTACTAAACCAGTGCTTCCTACTAGCCTAGTACTTATAACCTTTAAATCCCAAACTCTAGGTCAAAGAAATGAGCAGAAAATTGCAGTAAATTGTCAGGCAACACAACTGAATGAACAAGACAACAAACTAATCTGATGATGAGGGAGTAAAAATTTGATAAGCCTTTCAGAACAGATGTTTCTTCAACAATCCCCTGTTATGCTGGTAAAACAGTTAATGTCATTTTGAACCTGGCAAGAAATTTTAACAACTCAATTGGACATTTCCTGCAGAGGAGTTTATAAAATACTTCTGTCTGAACTGAGGAATAAACTCATACAGGATCCATTGCTTGACTTAACAAATTTTACATTGATTTAAGAAAATTAGTATTAAGTGATCTGAAACTACCGGGAAGACAGTCTAGCAGCCTACTTTACCAAAAGTAGCTTTCTGTAATTGTTCAATTACAAAAAATGCTAGGAACAAACATGACTTCAAACACAGATTAGGCATCAAAGTCTCTTGAAGCCCATTGCAAGCACCAGCAATTGGATGAGCTGGGTCATAAAGAAAGTGCAAGACACTGTGTACCAGCTTCCCACTGCAACATCACTCACGGCTGCCAATTTAAAATAATGGCCCAAAGGAGCTTTTCCAAGTTATTCATGGATCACTTAGGAGGAAGGATGTGAGAGTTATTGGAAATTACTCCCAGTGGTGTTGGTGTGGGAAGGGTGAGGTAACCAAAACCTACATGGGGAGGATGGCTTGGAGCCTGCCCCATTAGATTTCCCAAAAATGCTGTGGGCACAGCAGGTGGGGCAGCAGGGCAGAGGGAGCAGGCACCTCCTGGCTGCACCTCACCTGGCCCTGGGCAGGCTGGAATCCAGGGGCTGGGAACACCAAGCTGTGGTATCCTAGAGGACCACGGAACAGCTGCTGGAAGGAGATTCCCCACTCCCCTCCATCCCTGACAGCTTTTGCTTTGTCAAGGACCCATGGCATGCACTAAACTCTCAGAAGTCCCACCAGCAATGAAGGAGGCAGGAAAGGGTGATTTTATGCAGGATTCCCAGCCCTGGGAATCAGGGGTCCCATCTTTGGCTCCAGTTATCCCTTTCAGGCTGTGCTGTTTCCTCACAAATCCCTACAACAACTTCTGCTACCACCTCTCCTCCCACCCACCAGTGCTACTCAGAAAGATGCCTATTCCTGTATTTGGAGGGGGCTGTTTTGGGATTTTTTAGTGTGTATAAAAACCCCTATATATCTATGTGTTTATAGACATTTTTCAATGTTATGCACACACAGTGTTTGCACACAGACCCATTCTTCAAAACTACCAAGCAAACTGTTCACAGCTCAAGTTCTCTGCCTTCAAATGCCAAGGTCTCCCCAGTGATCCCAAATACTCACACATCTACTGCAATTTCCTTTGAGAGACATTTCTTTCATCCTGGAGGAAATTTATTAAAATGCTGACTTTTCATTTAGGACACTTTCTAATTAAGTACCAATCTTTAAAGCTTCTGCCTTCTAAGACTTATTGTTCTTTGCACAAGATGAGAAGGCAGTCACAATTCATTGTCTTTATAGAGACACATATTGGTTCAAAAAATATATATATTTAGCAGCTTGCAGTTCCATGTCCTTGAAGTCAGAAGTGCTTTTATAGTTTAATACAGGGAAATAGCCAACTTTTGCTGTTCTAGACACAGGCCCTCAACACAGCCCTATGTCCATGGTACATTTTTAAAATGTGTAAATTTAGACTGTAATAGGTTGTTGAAGACTCATTGCAAGTTCTTTAGTTCCATAAATTGGGCCATTACCTCACATCTCATATTCCCATATTCTCGTTTATGTGAAACTGATTATTGCCAATAAGATAAAATCCAAGTGGCACCATATACAATTTTCCAGCTAGAAGAGAAAGGGAAAAGGAGAATTTTAATAGCAGAAGTATTACAGGAAAGCACCCATCTTCTAAGAGTAATACAAACAGGCTGAAACGAGATGAAGCCTAAGTTCTCTTGCTTTCCTCTGAGTTGCATTTTACAAGGGTGTAAAGAAGCTGGTGAACACCAATGGGATAAATTCCCCAGCAGAGGTCATCTCAATGTTGACATTACTACAAACATCCTAAAAAATGCTCCTTGCATGCCCTGCTCTGTTGGTTATCTTCACTGATGAACCACTGCAGCTTTGAAATTTTCGTGCCATGTGTTCTCTGGCCACTGTGTAACACCACAATGGACATGAGAAATGTTCTGCTTGGAAATCTCATCTTTAGATTTTCTACTATGGATCTCCTGGGCAGGGTTCATCTCCTTTAGCTCTAGAGGGCCACACTGCACACTTCTATATCTGAGTCAGTCTTCCCAGGCTCCCTTTACAATCAGTGGGGAGAAATAAGCACCTCCAGGCATAATTTACTTGACTCAACTGAGACAGCTACTTCAGGCTGAGAATTAACTCTGCCCTGGAGATGACTGCTTCCCTGTGTAGGGTGACAATTAAGGATTAGATGGCTGCATTTAGTCATTTAAATCCCACCATTTCTGGTTTAAAATGTTATTTTCCCCCAATGTTCCCAATGTAGAGTGTGACACACGAGTAGTGAAATCTCACACAGTCATAAGTGGAGTCTGTACACAACAACCTGCTGGAGAGTTTTCCCTCTAAAGAGCTGATTTTCTTTTGAGAGTACAGAGTCAACATTTCCCAGCAGAAGAAAATCATCAGTTAGCTCTAATTAATGTGGCTGAACATGTGTACTAAAATGGACTTCCTCCATTTTTCACCCTCATGTTCAAAGATTTGACAGAATACTTCACGCTCTTAGGTGCCTATTTCAATCCAAAACACTCTCTAAATAGCACTTGCAGCTAATTGATTTGTCGTCATTTACTTCCAGCTTGCTCTCTAATGCTTCAGCACGGTACTTTTAAAATTTTGAACACAGCAGAAGGCCCTCCTGGGAGAAAAGCTTCTCTGAGCTTCCTCATGGCGTTTTCAAGCTGCAGTTCACAGATGAAGGAGCAATGGGAAACAAACACCACCTCCAGCCATGCTAGAGATGCATGAGGCATGAGGCAGCTGTCACTCCCATTCACCTCCTGAGTGACTGCATTTCATCCTTTTGACCAGCACTGACAAGGAGACAGGGTGCTCCCTGAAGCTTGTCCCTTTGAGATTTATAATAGGGGTGGCTGCTAGGATCATTCCTCTCCAGCTTATAAATGGCAGTTTCCCAGAGGGAACAGAGAGGTCGCTTTGGGAGCTATCTGATTTTTCCAGATCCAGTGTCAGACACAGACAGGTTTTATTTTGTCCATACACTCAAGCAAGTGTCAGAATAAACATCAGCTGTGCATCTTTCTCCACTACCAGAGCTTAGGCCTAGGAATACCTTTCTCCAACAGAAAAAAATATGCTATTACTTTTAATCCTTGATGTAGCTTCTGCTAAGAAACACAAGATCACTCAGTGTAAAGCATGGAGGAAAAGCTCAGCCTAAGAGAGGAAGCTGACAATGTAAATGTGCCTGAAGGCAGCCTACCAACTACAAGATACAACTTTCCTTCCTGAACTTTGCTACTTGCTTTGCTTCTTGAGGCGCCAAGTACACTAAGGATAACACCTGACCCCTTTGTGGCAAGGATAATCTACCCTAGGAATAACAGTGGTGATGCTTTATCTGGAGCTGGGTCATCTGCCATCATTGGCAGAAAAGTGTCTTTTCTGGCCCCACTGCTTCCAAACAATAGCTCTTGACAACAGCCGTGGAATCAAATATGTGCCACAGTTTAACTTCAGCCATGTGAAATGCAAAAGGGATCAACTTTCAAGTTAAGTACCAAATTAATTTGAAAAGGAGAAGACTCTTGCCCTTTGAAGCACAGTTGTTATTATTATGGCAGAGTTATTTTCAGCCACACTCTTGTTTCTGGAAAAAAATATTTTCTTACTTGAGAACAAATGACTTGGAAAGAAATTCTACAAAAATTGTTTTTCATGGATACATCCTTGAGCTACACCTTTTTATGTAAAGGATCTTCCACCTGTAGCTCTGCCTTGGCTAGAAGAAAACCCAAGAGCTTCCTTCTGCCTTGTTATGCTGAAGCACACCAAGAAGTACTAGGTCAAAGCTTTACTTGGAGAGAAGTTTACAGCTGTTGACCAGCTAAATTGTCTTTAAGTTATTTATACTCAGCTCTCTCTCACTAGCAACTAAGAAAATTACTGCATCCTTATGGAAGAACATGTTGATTTGCCATGTCTGAATCCCTGCTTTAGATGTTTAAGGCGCTTGGATGGCTTCTCCTGGAAGGAGGCACCTTTTGGCAGAGGGATTGTGATGGATCAATTAATAGGATCAATCAGCATTTGATTTCAGCTCACCCTGTGCAGCCATCAAGGATCCCAAGAACTGGTGCAAAGTGCTTGCACACCAGACTCCAGTTTGCACCTTCAAAAACCCTCCTACACCACCACACCTGGGTGAAACCATAATTGCTTCAAGATAAAAAAACCTTATAAATGCAAATGCTGCTGAAACCAGTATGTCATCCTTAATGGTAGGCTCCTGGTCTCAGACAGCTTTTCAGCATCCTAGACACCCATTACATTTCCAAATGGCTCTCCAGGCTTAATAAACCACCCCGTGAAGTTCAAGCAAGAGCTCACAAAGTTCTCTGTAACCTTTCGGTGTGCTCAGGCTGGATTTCTACCTGACAGATCAGAAGCAGTGGAACCTGAAAAGCAAATCTGCTCCCCAGGAGATGCATCAGGAAGGATTTGCTGCTGGGTCCTCTGCTGCAGAACTAATGGACAGTGCTCATGGCTCAGACTACTTGCAGACTGTGCAGAGATTGGCAGGGAAAATGTGACCAACTGGCTGCTGCCAAGGGGTATGGAATGGGAAAGGCAGCCAAATGGGAGCATTCTGTCAAATTGCACGGAAAAATATTCTAAAAGCTCTATGACACTGGGGACTGAGCTCAGCTTTACTTCAAGACATTTTTGCCACTAGAGCAAAAGGAAAGTACTTATTCGACCCCTCCTGGGGCATTAAGTCATCCATTTTTTACATTTCTTTGCAGCTAAAACAAAAAGGTAAAAATCTTGTCTTTAACTTCGCTAGTGTCTGTGTTTCTAGTAGATAAGGAAGGAAATGAAGGGCCAGGAAATATTCAACTTCTCTCCCTACTCATAGACACTCTACTGCTAATATTATCAGACATCTAAATGATTAATAAAATAAAGAAACCCAAAAACCAATTTTAGTGCCATGTGTTGTTGGCAATCCAAATGTCCAAAGACAAAAAATGGGTAATTAAATTTATATGTACATGAATTTTCCATTGCCAATCATTATTAGTGTCATAATTCTATATGCTGAAGGAGGGATTACAGCTCCTTGATAAAGAAGGTTTATTTCATTAACTCCTTATGTACAAGTAGGAAAATTGCAGAAGAGTCTAGAGGAACAGGTGCACCATTAAGCCTAAATTTAAAAATACTATTAAACAAATACAGTCCCTGACATAAGGTTTGCAATATCGCAGAATAGGAAAATACTATTTAACCACATTTAATTCCTTTAAATTATGTCAATTTTAGATACTTGGCTATAGTATTTCCTATAGGTTGATTAAAATATCAATGCAAGATGATATGTTCTTTAAAAGTACTCAGGAAGTCACCTAGATGTTAAAAGAGCTTCTCAAGAAATTGATGCATGAGGTTTTTTATCCAGTTTCACGGAGAACAGGAGATCTTTATGAGCTCTTCTCTGGTCATAAAGAGAGTTTCAGGAAAAACAAGCAGCTGAATCTATGTCTTTTGGCTAAAGTCAGTAAATATAGGCAGTATGGTTGTTGTCTTTTCAAAAACTCTCCTATATATGACTACAGCATTAGCACTAAAAGCTTCTTTATAGCCAATATAATATAATTTCTAACCACACAAAACCACATCCAGAAGGAGGCATGTGGACTCCTCACTCCCTACCAAATGAATTGTTAGTTCTCTAGAATCTGTAGCATGCATGCAATAAAAAAATCTCCTGATTGAACAGGGCACAGAATTTGAGCAAGACTTTAATGTTCTGATCAAATGGCAGTAGAATTTTAAATGAAAAGCAAAGGCTTGAAACGGCAAGAACTGCTCAGACTGACATTTTTACTGTAGTCAGAAGAAAGTTCCTGTGCTCATCAGTCTCTTGTTTTGATAGATAAATGGTCCAAATACTCTCTCCCAGCAGTCCCAAGCAGCATTTGTGACATTCTTAAAGGCAGTTACTTTCCAGACCACCTGCTCTGAGACCACACAGATAAACACTTAATAACACAGCTTATGAAAACTTTTCAAAGTCAATTGCCTCTCCTCTGACACACCTTTTGCTGATGTTACCTAACTGCTTTTAAAAGTGCAAATGCAGTAAACATCATCCATGGTGAGCTGAGAATATAAAAAGACCTATTCCCACATATAAGCCACTGCAATCAACACCACTTTTATTAGCAACCTGCAATGCAGCCAACACATGGAGATGAAGAAGCCAGAAAAAGTAACTACTGTTGTTATTATTATTGTTCTTATGAATCTCTCATACAGTGGCAGTCAAAAATCCAAATATTTCCTTCAGTTCTAGACTGGAAAATAACTTTGTTGTGCCACAGAGTCAAGAAAATGAAGAGCCCCCTGCCACCAATTTCCTAAACAGATGTCTCAGCAATTATTCTGCAGACTTCTGTGAGCACAATGCTGTCACTGATGCAGCCTAGCTTCCTTCTCAGGCATACTTCCCACCTGCACAAAAACTCAAGAAAGCACACTCCCAGCAGTTGAAAAAAAAGGACTCTTACATGTGAGCAAATGAAGAGCCACAATGACACCAACTTCTTGTAATTTGAAGACAGTTCAATAGCCTCCTTCTGGGTATTCTGTAACAACTATCATAGTAGTAAAAGATTTTTAATCATATTAGGCTGAAAAAATACATTATTAAGTAACAATCAAATAGTTCTTATCTTAAAACCTATTAAGGCTTACAGACCCTATGCCTTGATCTGGCAATTGTTCAGCCAGACATAGAAAAACACGTATGAGACGGTCAGTGGCACAGGGCAAGGAGCCCATGCTGGAATACATCTGTTTTTTCCAGCTGTAAAGGAATTACTGGGGGAAAAGAACTGATAAATAATTGCCTTGTGTTCAAAGCATCTGATGAGCAAACCCCCTTTTCACTGCATTTCATTATGCAAACAGGAGGGGATGAGAGAAGAAAGGAGGACCTGCTGTGCCCCTGAACACAGCATCACTGATAGCAGCTCCCTGAGGCTTCAGCTATTCACTCTTTCAGAGACACAAACTTCTCATCATCACTAGTCTTTGAAAAGGTTACCTCGAGCAATGTGCAACCATTTGACCATGCTGACACCTGTAGATACTGAGCATTGTTATTTTCAAGTGGTTCTGCAGCATAACTTTCAGGGGGCCACTACTGGCACTCCACACCACAGCATCCAAACAACCCTGGATGAAATTACATATATGTGATTGAAGTATACCACACTCAGACTAAAGGAAGAACAACTGGAAGCTGTAACAGATTATTTGAGCTGGATGCTTTCTAGCCTAAATGTATTTTACACCTTAATTCAATCTTCCTATTGCAGGACTATCTGCAGAGCTGACAGTTCTCAATATAATATTTTTACGAAGCACAAGTGCTGGATTGCCCATTTTACACACTGAAGTCATTCACTCACCAAGCTCTCCTAGTACATCATGAAGCATGATTTCCCAGCAGACACAAAGCAACAGCAGGATCCTACCACCCTGCTTGGCACCAGCTGCTGGACACTGCGGGGCACGTGGAATCCTGGGCATGAAGGAAGGATGCCAAGGTGGCAAAGAGGTGCCCTGGTACAACAGAGAGAAATCAGTTCAGGGAGGTGAGAAGGGGCCAGCACAGTTGCTTGATTTGTGTTGTCCTGCTTTGACATCCAACAGGGACCTTTCCAAAACAATTCTGGCACCAATATCAACTTCTCCCAACTGAATAACAACCTCTAGCATTTAAACTGATTCATCTGTTTCACAGGCCTGAAGAGGCACATTTTGACACAGTTCTCTAAGTTGGTCAGAGGCAAACCAAAAAGGGCAGCCAAGTTCTCTGAGTTGGGCAGATGCAGCTGCTTTTATCCAGGATTACCCACACGGACACCGGCTACACCGTTCCTGCTGCAACATCCACACAAAGAACATAATTCCTTCTTGCCACCCAAATTCAGCACTGCTCACTACAGGAAAAGTAATTATCTGTTAATCATCACAAAAGTCAGAAGCCAACATAAAAGCAGCAGTTATATAAAAAAGAAAACCCACAACAACAGACCATGTCAGGTACCCATTTATCTAAATTAAAATCTTTATCCGTTCCAATGTAATAAGGAGCATAAACCTACTGATCCCATTAAATACAGCTGAAAAACATCTTACAGCAATGCTTTTCATCATAACAAAAGGTTAATCTAATGATCCTCTGCCATATTTGATGGTTATAAGACATAGTCAAATTTTATTTTTGGGGGTTGGTTTGTTGTGGTTGTTTTGTTGTTTTCTATTTCATTGTTTTTTTTCTTAGGCTTGGGGGGGGGGTTGCTTCTTTCTTCAATGCTCTTCTGCACCTACTTTTCACAAAATATCTTATCTCCAACTGAGATAAGATAAACCTTCATGGTATTTAAAGGTCTGCAGCATTTTTTCCACTGCTAGCTGAACATAATAGGGAAGCAAGGACCTCAGTGCATTTTTACATCGAACAACACTACCTCAAATCACAAATTTTCTGAAAGCCGCTATTCTGTTTGTTATAGAGGTTTTTTTCCAAATTAAAATTTGAATTTGGACTTAGAATAGTTGATGAATGAATGGTTATGTCTTGGCAGTTTTCTCCCATGCAGTGCTGTCTATTATCTAGTGAATAGAGAATACTGACAGTCAATACTATGGTCAAACCAGGTCATACTGCAGTAATCAAAAGAAAATGTGTAACATAATACAATGTTATTGCCCACACAACCGATTCTAAGATTTTAGATAAAGTTTCCTGCATGGTCTAAATTAGTGCCTAATGATTTTTTTTTTTCATTAGGAGGCATTATCAGAAACAGAGAGAACAAAGAAACTCAAACTCATTGCAGGTACAAAATGACTGCTTGCATGGGTCTAAAACAATCCATTTGAATTATCAGAAAGGATAATAATCTTGCAGTAGAGGTCAAGTAACAGCAGAGCTAGGAACTGCAGCTAATGGTGTTGGAACTTTTCAACCTCAAATCCCAGAGATAAGCAAGTACAAACAGATGGAGCTTCCATATAAAAATACATATAATTTCTTCAGATGCTGGCAACCACAGCCATTTCTCCTGTTCCAGCGGCTGGTGATCTGGCTATTTCTCTTCAGTCTTACTTGAAGCCTAAGGTACCCTGGTCAACTGATTAGAGAGAGCATCCTCCTGATTTATGCATATATAACCACCTGTGTCCTTTTAAGAAAGCCTCTAACCCTTGAGAATAGGAGGGGGAATAATTGGTATATATGAATTAGTCACATTCGAAAGATTGTGAATAAAGAAACAAAGAGGAAAAAGAATCACAGAATGTAATGTCAGCATTTAGTGGCTGAAAATGGGAAAACTTGAAATGAGGAAAAAAACCCCAAGGTATTTTACAGAAGTGGGCACTTGCCTGATTCTGTTCATTGCTCTTTTCCAGAACAGTTAACATTATAATGTTCTTCAACTTCAAAGAGCAAAGAAGCAATATGAACACTAAGGAAATGTAGTTTTCAATGATGACTTCTTAAAATAGAAAACACAGAAATGATGGGGGAAAATATGATGCAATATACATATGTGTACCTACACAAGGGCAAACAATGTGAGAACCTGTACTACAGGTCTCATTGCTTATCAACAATACATTGATGATAAAGTGTTAAAAGCCTTTTTCCATAAATTTCAGTAGCTTCAGAGGTTAAAATTGAAAAAGCTTCTTTTGAGCAGACAGCTTTGAAGTTATAATTTGGTCTTTTCCAATCTTCTGGTAGAAAAATAGTTTTTCATGCTCTAGTCCATAGGAAATCCTCCAGCTTCCCAATGTGACAGTTGGGCTGTAATCAACCCAGGGAAAGGAATTCAGCATTTCCAGCAGTGCTAAGCACGAGGTTGTTGTTCTCATACATAACAAACAAGCCAGATCATGCTGAAGCAAGGGCTCACTTTTGATTTTTCCAGGCCTCTTCCAGTCTCTGAAGATCAGTACTTTAACCATTTGGCTCTGTCCTTTACTCTTGCTTTTTACCATGTTATTATGTGAAAGCACATCTTACAATCTTGATTTCTCTCAGAAACGACAGGGGCCACAGAAAACCTGCAATTGCTGAGAATCCACTGGAGGTTTTCTGAACTCTCCTGCAGCAGTTCAGAGCACTCATGTGCCTTCTGTGGGTTTGGGCAATTAGACACAGTCTGTTTAATGCTTCTTTTCACAACCAAACTAATATTATCAATATTATTCATGTTATCATGTGCAAGTACAATCAAACAGGTTTTTTTAACAGTTATTTTGAAATACATTAAAATGCATTGCAAGAGTGTACCAGGTTTTCAAAGAAACATTCTTATAATATAAAAACAAACATTTCATTTTCTCAACATACAACTTAAGGAGAAATCGGCTACTACAATTATTTCCTCTTCATGTTATGATTACAATCTAAATCTAAAAGTTAGAGTTGCACAACCCCCTTTTGAAACTGCATAGGTTTTTCTTACTCAGGAAACAAAGAGCCGAAGTGCTGCCTACAAGAATCCCTAGGACAAAATTGTACCTAAACTTCTATACAGTGCTGAAGGCTTTCATAGTCACAATGTTATGTTTTGAAAGGTCTTAGAAAGCCAACATCGATAGATTCTCAAAGGAAAAAAAAAATCAACAGCAGGAAAACCAAAAACTTTTAAACTCTTCCTTAGTCTATCATTCAAGATTCTTTAACTGCTTTTATCAATGAGAAATTTTGGGGGTCAGCTGGAGCTGGGTGATCTTCTTAGACAATGATCATCTGTACTGAATTCCTGGGACAACTATAAGGCTGGTTTTCATAATTAATTCTGAATCATCTGTTTAAATTTTAAGGAGACATTCACAGTCATCTGTGCTGTGTGTCAAGTGTCACAACTACATCTGAATTATGCAAAGGAAAAAAGTTGTGTGTGACAGTCTGTTATTTTCCTATCAGAAATGAAAATGAGTTCACAAAGCATTAGAAAGCTTAAGAGCTGATTTAGCAATTGCAGCATCTACAACAAGAGACCTGGCACATCCAGGAAACTTCCTAAGGAAGATAAATCTTTGTTTCTGAGTTTGGACACTTTTGACACTGTCCTGCCGCTGCAAGCTTTCTGGAAAGTGTTGTGCCCCTAAAAATACACCCAAAGCTGAATGTTTCCAGGAATTCTTCAGCAAGCTTTGATGGCAGCTGACCACAGAGACATCCATTCCCTGCCAAAGTAGGATCTTGGGAGATTTTGCTGGGCTCCCAGTCCTGACCACACACAAGTCATTTCCAGACCAGCTGCTAGTCTGGGCTGATGGCAGCTGCTCCAGTTTGCCTTCCTCTCATCCTTGCTCCTGCAGACACACACTGAGCCAAAGAAACCTGCCAGAAATCTCAGGAATCCCACACACTGACCTCCACCGCAGCAGAAGTGCTGCTTGCTGCATCTTAGCTCTTCAAGGAAGTTGCTGTATTTGTATCATTTCAATGCAGTTCAGCACCAGTGTGGGATGCAGACACATACAAACACTAAGCAGGGGTTACTCCAACAGCCCTCCTTCCCAGCCATTCCACTTCCTCAAGTGCTCCTCACAACTCTTGCGTGTGATGTACTCTCCCCTATCTCCGCAGCTCTCCTCACCACACACTTGATTTCATGTAGGCTGGGATTATTATGCCTAAATTCTGCTGTTTTTAAAGAGAATCACATTGCAGTGCAATAAGAAACTGAAGTAAAGGGAAAGGCATGCTCAAGAGCTGCAGAGTAGTTGGAAATGAGAAAAGGAAGAAAGCTAAAGCCCAATCTGCACTAGAGAAGGTTTGCCAGCATAGCTGCATCCCAGATCTCAAGACACAGATGGTTTAAACAGCCCTGGAACTAATGGGGTTTCTGCCATTAGCATTTATGCCAATTCAGTGAGTGAACATAACTCTTCTGGCTAAAATATTCAGTTGTGTCAAAGCTAGGATTTAAATCCCTAAAAAATATAATTAAAACCTACCAAACAAACAGGAAAAAAAAAAAAACAACAACAAAAACTCCACACAACAGGAAAAGTACATGAAAGTAGCAAATGGTTATCCTGTGGTGCCCATGGAAAGTCTGATCAGTTACCTGCCCACATTAATGCTCTGGCTCCATGCAGGAGAAAGCAGGCACAAGAACAGTTCTCTGTATGGTATCACCAGCACTGTGGCACCCCATGCAGAGTGTAGCAAAAATCATGTCCTGGTGCAGATCTAAGTCTGAAGGCACAGAATCTGAATTTTAGAAAGACAGCACCCAACCTAAGCGTACAAGTCACCAAGGCGAGTAGAAGTCATCAAGGCAAGGCAACCTCTGGCAGAAAATCATTGTCTGAAAGAAAAAAAACAAACATTCCTCCACAACAAAATCCTGTGCCACAGATGCATCACTTTGAGAAAGCTTTCCACAAATTCGTCCTGCTTTTCTGGCAGCTTTCCTCTCTGTCTTTCCCACGGAGACAGGACAAAAATAAAAATCTTGAATTCTACTTCCTATAAAAGGCTGATGTTCTTAATATCCCTCCCTATTCCAAAATCATCAGCTTTAAGGACTGTTTTGTTCATTTTGCTTGAAGTACTTCTTGGCCAGGGCTTACATGCACATCATTCAGGTGAAATAGCCTGAATTGTCCACTTAGTCCCAATAAAGGAAATGTTAGAGAAGTGCTGTTTAGGGCAAACCCAATGCAGAGTTTGCATCTGATAGGATTATCCCATGCCATATGGATAATAAGATCAAGGGGAAACGACCTTCAGTCTCCAAGATGATCAGATGAGGATTAGAACAAAGACAAATGACACAGCTAGAAGTACAGAGAAAGAGACTGGGAAATATGCAGTAAGACAAACACTATCTCAAAAAGCATCAGTCTCCAAAAACTAGTCAGAGATGAGATTAAAGATTAAGAATTCTGCCATCTCTCCTAAGTGTAAGTGATCAGCCACAGACTTGTGCTGCTCTTGTGTCACACAGAATCCTGCTGCAGATGAGGAGCACAGGGACGTGTCGCTTTCACTCCTCTTCCAGCAAACTCTTCTGAGAGTTTCTAATTCTCCCTCAAAGCTGTCCTGGTGATCACACAGCAGAAAAATAATCCCCCAACTGCTGGACCAGGGTACAGTCTGAAAATTATGTTTTCTTATGCTATAGATTGAAATAGAGATCTTTTCCAGGGACACATTTGAAAATATTGATTGTTTTGTTACTGAACCTCCTTCTTGTAAGAGTTTCAGAGGGAGGTCTGTCAGTGAAGGAGGTTTGGGACTTGCAGCTGCACACACAAGTGTTTTCAGAGGGCTGTCAAAGAACACATGGCCTCAAAGCATAAGGATGAGTGGGAAGTGGGAGAAACAAGGCTGCATTTTATGACTGTTCAAGCAAACTCAAACTGCCTCTCAACCTCCTTGCACCAGCACTGCCTTGTGGTTACTACAGGTTTCAAGCCCTTACCTGAAAAGGCAGGTTTTTTTGGAACACAAGCAAAGCCATTCTGCATTTTCAACCCCCTGTACAAATTTAGTTGATAGCAATGAAAACAAGCCACTCGTGCCTAGGAAGAATCTAGCTGTACAAATTAGATAAAAAATCAGTGATTAGTCACTTTGATTCACTACAAATAAAAAAAAAATTTAAAAAAAGCAAAAATAAAAAAGAAAAAAACTTCAAGTAAAAACAAACAGGAACCTTGCTTTTTCTTCACCAGAACTAAAGTAAAAATTTTAAACTTTTTCTTAATACAGAAAAGTTTTGGTTGAATGGAACATTTCAGGCATGTTAGATCCAAACTAAAGAAAGGATGAATGCCAAAGATGTAGGGATGGGAAGTGAGTGGCCCACTTATGTTCAAGTTTAGATCCCAACCCCAAGTCCATGGGGATATGTGCCTCTAAGAACAGGGTGGTGGCCACAGGGTTACATGGGATTTTGTCTTTATCATCATGGATGTGCCATTTTGCTCAGTGTGGAGCTCACACTGGAGGACTGGGTGCTCAAACACTATTTCTCACATATATTTATTTATTTATTTAAAGAGCTTTGAGCATCAGCAGCAGCAAAGATGGCAGGAAGCAGCTCCCATGGGAACTACTGTCCAGGACGTGATCCTCTGGGACTCTTCCACAACATATACAACACAAGAGACAACTAGCCAGGCCATTATCCTGAGAGATCTGGACTAGGGGCTCAAACCAGCCTCAAATAAGGGAGGAAACCAAATCCCTTTATCTAACAAAGAAACATCACTGTCATCTCTTCTGGAGAAGTATGAATAGAGGAATGAAATTTTCTCTTTCTCCAGCCAAAAATGATCGAATCGTAACAGGTTCACTCTGTGACCACCCAAGTAACTGAAGCTGGATTTGGGAGTCATGTGTTATATAAGCAAGTCCATCATCCTGTGTTCTTGCTGCTCCTCCTTCCCTCCCCCCCACACCCCTCAGCTAGATTAAAACAGATGGCAGAAGGACATGAAATAAGGAGCAAACACAGGCAAGTGACTAATTTTCCAAAAGGAGACAGAAAGCCAAACCCTTAACTTCAACGTTAGAAGCAGCAAGGAATGCATAATTACCCTCTGAACATCACATTCCTCCACAGAAGCAGATGCAGTGGTTGCTACAGATAAGATGACAACAAGCAGGGGAGGGATCCTCCAGGCAGGCTTGACAGGCAGTCTGGGACTACACTGCAGTCCTAGACACACAAGCAGAGAAACTGGCAAAGGAGTGGGAAGTATGAAGGTGAGTTAACTACACCAAGGAGATGAGGACAGAGCTATTCCAGTGCTTCCCTTTTACCAGAGAGCACTGTCTTCATTCCTGTCCTGCTGGATCTCTTGCATCTCTCCTGTCAGCACCCAGTGGCAGAGAGCAAATTCCCCTTCCCTGGCAGCTCGAGGAAGGCTTCAGACTTTGCATTTCAGCTGCTTCAGTGGAAGCACTACCTATCTCTGTTGGTTTTGCTCCAGGAAAAATAAGATGACAGAGTAGACATTTGGGGGGGTAATTTTCAGGGCTAAATCCTTCAGACTTTGTCATTTTAGCCATTTGGGATTATTTCTGCTGGCAGAACGAATTTAAAGAGACATCCAGAAAATTTAAAGCAAGCATAATCTTTGTTGTGCCTGACACAAAGCATACTGCAGCACATAATTTTGCCAACAGAAGGACTTTTAAGACTGTTACACAGCTAAGAAAAGCACCAAATCCAGGTTCAAGGCACAGAAAGGGACTTTTCTTTGCCATTCTGTAAGAAATCAGGATGCCTGTACTCAGACATGGAGATACCTATTCTCCAGGACTCAGATTTGTTTCCTTCCTGTGTTATATTGGTATTCAGGGCATGCTGCAAAGCCTATTTATTTGCCCTTGCTTCTCTGAGACGTGCTTGGGAGACAGAATTCCACATTATCTTTAGTTGATATTAGTTCAATTGATTTATCTGTAATTTTGCAGTTATTTGTTGTCTGTGTTTCTAGGTCTGTTGTGACCTTTTACAAGTGGGAATTATAAATAACTCCAGTTTGTGGAGGGTCATACAGCAAAACTAAACAGCTTTTAAGATATTCCTCCAGCTGTCAATACATTTCAGGTCCAAACTGTGCTCAGTCCCATAGGCTGGATAACATCATCTAAACAGGGAATCTTAAGCATTACTTTAGCTTGCATATACAAATATTTGCTGACAGATTAAGAACTGGAAATAACTCTACCTCTAAGTGGCAGATACGGGGGGAAAAAAGAAAAAAAAATAAGGTTTTAAGCATGAAGAAATGCAGAGTGGGTAAGAAGAGTTGGCAACCTTGTAATTTCTGCTTCGCACTTCGATCTGCTGACAGACATCTACTTTGCATTCCAGGAAAGGCAGGCTTGCTGCAGCAGCCTTCAGCTGGCAAGGAACTTCCCTTACAAACCTTGTCCCAGGGATGCACTGTGGCTTTAGAGACTTAGGAAGAGCTATTGGCAGGAAAGAATTTAAGGACACCAAGAATCAGGTGAAAGTGTCCCTCTACCCTTCCTCCTCTGTTGGGACATGGGAGTTCAAGATCAAAGTACACATCCCCTATCAGAACCAAGTACAAGCTCCTCTTTCTTAAATGGGATTTTTTTAATCCAAAGCAGCCATATTCCCCTCTACTCACACTTACTATGATGGATGAAGCTAATTGTCATTAGTACATCACTTGGTCAGTACCTAAAGACACACAGTCACATTAGGAAGGATTTGCATTATAATGACTCATAAAAAAATTAAAGATCCAATTGGCTTGCAGGTCAGAGTGGCCAACAGAGCAAGGGACACCTGCTGGCCAGTGAAATGTTTCATTTCAAAGCCAGCTGAAGCCTGGTGGAAGGTAGAAAACTAGGAGTTTTCTCTGCCCCAGCACAATTTTGTCTTGTGTTTACTTAAAGGACAAAGGCTGCTATTGCTGCCTGTAGTAGTTTAAATGCCCTAAATTCAATCCCTGTCTTGTTTTGCTGTCTAATTCCTGTTACTGTTATTTAATTAAGACACATTTTGCTAATGAACCCACACAGAAAATAAGCGAACACCTTCTTCCACCCCTCCCAGTACTCTCAGAAATCCTGTATTTGAAAGCAGTACTTAAACCCTAATCAGCAAGTTTTCTTCCCACCAATGCTTAAAGCAATATTAAATAAAAAGAAAAAAACAGGACCAAAAATCAAGAGCTGTACATTTTTAGCCAATGTACCCCAAACAGAAGACTGATGATGCCTTTCTCAAAGATATTCCCAGTCACGTTTCTCCAGCATTAGGGATTTTTAATTATTTTTTATGTTTCAAGGGCAGAGTAGTACTGTTTTCCAAACCTGGAAAGGCAGACTAGGGCTGTTGAACAAGAGTAATTACATTGTTATTTTGTAAATCTTAGTCACAAATGGCGGGTTATGGGCTTAATAACACACACACATGCTCAGAAAAAGCTGAAACACCAGCAACATCAATTTTTCTTGAGTGACCTCTAGACAAATTCAATGTTTCCTTCTGTGATAAGGCTGCACAGACATTTTCACCCATGCCTTCTCAACATGATCAGTAAGATGATATATGTGTGTGTTTACAGACAAAGAAGTATTTATATTCAGGTCACCTTAATATGCCAGATCTGGAAGGAAAGGAAAAAAGATATGTAGAAGTGGCTAATTCCTCCAAAATAATAGTATTCCTATGTCCAAGATAAGAGGCACGCTATCTTAGGTGAACAGCAGCTTCCTTTGTTTACAGAGCTCTTGTTCAACAATCATAAATAATAAATAAATAATGAATAAAGTACAAGACATAATTTTCACCAGTCTTAAATTCAGGACAATGTAATGCAATCAAAATTTTAGGTCTTTCTAGAGTTTTGGAACAACAGATGAGTATTGGAAAGGTAATAATAAAAAACACTTCCATCTGCAGCAAGAGCAGGTGCCATGCAATTTGAGTTATCAGTGATAAGCTGATAGATTCTACAAGAGGGGCACTAAGCTGCCAGCTTCGCAAAAGTAGCCTTACAAACATCTGGACTGTAGTAATTCTTCTGAAAATAGCTACATGCTTGAAATAGTCACTGCTAAACCCATTCCACAAGAGATAAATCACGCTACTAAGAGAAAGCAATAAAAATAAACAAACTAAGCTTCCAGGGAATTCCTCTTGTTTACAGTGAATTAGCAGAAGCACTGTAATGAATTTGCTCAAAAACTGACAAGGAAAGGCTAAAGCAGAGGGGCAGAGGCCAGCTCTCCTGCATTCTAATCCAGTGCACTGTCTACAGGATCATCCTTCATACTCCTAAAAGTGGGTTGGTTGCTTGCTGTGGACAGAAGCCAGCCATAGCAACTGACTGAACTGAGTTCCACTTAAGAAAAAATCCAGAATTAGGTCACTCTGGCCATTATCAAAAAAGAAAGAAGCAGCAGTCCTTAAATACTGCCAATGCTTCAACTCCACATATTTATAAAACAGTCTTTTTTGTTAATGATCACCCAGTAAAGCTGCACCAGTTAGAAAAGGATCCCCACCTCACTTGACTAGGAAAGCCACCAAATTTTCTGACTGGCAGTCCTAAGCATTACAGCCCTCTGCATGGCTCTGCCTCCACACAGAGAGGCAGATTCACTGCACAGAAACGTGCACATTTCTGCCACTGTGCTTCCCATAAAGAGCCTCCAAATCACAGCAGCACTAAGGAAACTACTGATTCCTACACACCACTTTTACAAATCTACCCATAGCGTCTTCCTTACTCCACACTCTCAAAGTGAAGAATCTTTCAAAAATGATTAATCAGCTTTCATTAGCTCTAAATTGCTTTTTCCTTGCTTGCAATTAAGGACTAATATCCAAAGAGTTAGAAATTTATAAGGTGATTAAACATAATGAGTGATTAGCCATAGTATGATCAACTGCTGAATATCAACAGATATCTTAGTTTTTCCCCAATAAACTTTTCTCCCTATGTATTTGCACAAGCTTGAAAAGGAAGATTTATTTAGCAGAGGTTGAGCATTCAACAGATAATAGCATATGTGTCTGTTCTTTCCCTAGAATGCAGCTAGCTATAGACAAAAGTATGTGCAAAACAGAAATTAGTGTGGATTCAGAAGGTTTTAAGGTGACACTGACACGATGAAAGATCTGTTTTTACATGTGTAAAGTATATTTCAAGTTCAGAGAAAGGAAAACGGAAAGCACACACACGTTGTGATCAGCTCATGTACAGGACAAGTATCTGCTCAGCATGTGCAAATATCACCACATAAAATATGTTTCCTTTTCTTGTGCTTCCATTCAATTAAATGTTGGTCAATCAGTGCTAAAAACACTCTTGAGCAGTCAGTAGCATATTAAGCACTGCCTGGGTTAAAATATCAAACCAAATGAATGAGTTGGGTCCAAGGTTATAAACAGTAAACGAGATTATTTTTCAGCCACTCCAGCATAATATCAAAAAGCTTTAGTTATGTTAATGAAACCAGATTTCTGAAAGAAAAAATATTCACTAATTTCACATATTTCCTTACATGTGGCATCCAATGTAGCACAAGTGCAACTCACCACACTCAAAAATCTGTGAGAGATAACCCCACTCAGGTGTTCATCAAGTAGATCTTACACAAGAAATTGCAGGTCAACACTCACTAGAGGATGAAACCTGATCCTCTTTAGAGCAGAGCTTGTCACTCACAGTAAAAGCTGGAAACGCCAATTCAGCTGCATTCTGCAGGGTACTCAGAAACTCTTTTTGATAAGATCACATCCCCAGAACACAACCAAGAACTTATTTCATCAGTATTTCTCTGTATTTTCCTCCCTGCTGAGCCACAGGAGGAGCTAGGCTATTTCCATAGAAAAGTCATTAACAGAACAAGGAGCACCCAACTTTCCTTCTGTTTTCTTTGGCAGAAACCACAGAACAGCAAAACTTGTGGAAAAGTAAAGACGTTCTCAGGACTCTAACGTACACCTAATATTTCACTTAGCCAATAAGTGAACCCTTTGAAGCTTTAAAACATATTAAGCTGCTTCATTTTAGACGTGTAAGAGGAAGACGTAAAATGACGCTTTCACACAATTTTTTTCTTCTCCTGTTTGTATGGTGTCACTCCAGGGCATATGGCAATGTTTCACATTTCTATTTTCTCTTCAAAACTATGTCCCAGTTAAGAAATCCCATGTTTAGCTAATACACGAGGAATGAGTCACTTATTGATGGGGAAAATGAGTTTATATGGGGAAAATAAGCATTATGCCTGCTGGATTAATGTTTTCAACAGTCATTACATTGCTTAGTGGAGCAGACAGCACAAGCCTCAAAGTAGTATTAGTGTTTACTTTAGGATGAGGTTGTTCACATTTAACCAGTTTCAGGACACCTCTACAAAGCATTCAGAATAAGTGCTTCTAGCTGGAAGGGAAGTAAGTATTTTTAGCCACTTGAGGAACTAGGCTGGAGTTTGGAGCCAAAATAATTTCTAATGTTAACTCTGAACATTTTGTAAGCTTAGGGCCCACAATCTTTTAAGATGACAAAAATCAAGGGTGCATCATCTGAATGTTTTTACTTTTCCAACAGGTAACTGCTACGGGTAAAGATCATCTTTAAAAGGGAACATGGATTTAATAAACTCAACAGAACAAAACAGTACGTCAGAAGAACCTTTCAAATGGGCGACATCCAAGATTCTCATTTCCATTACCCTGTCTGTGCTCGCTCTAATGACAACGGCCATCAATTCTCTCGTGATGACTGCAATAATTGTGACAAGAAAGCTCCACCACCCCGCCAACTATCTAATCTGCTCTCTTGCAGTGACTGACTTCCTTGTGGCAGTCCTGGTGATGCCCTTCAGCATTGTCTACATCGTAAAGGAGACCTGGATCATGGGGCAGGTGGTGTGTGACATTTGGCTGAGCGTGGACATCACATGCTGCACTTGTTCCATCTTGCACCTCTCTGCCATTGCTTTGGACCGCTACAGAGCGATCACGGATGCCGTGGAATATGCCCGGAAAAGGACACCTAAGCACGCTGGCATCATGATAGCAGTCGTATGGATCATATCCATTTTTATCTCCATGCCACCTTTGTTTTGGAGGCACCAGACAACCAGCAGGGAGGACGAATGCATCATCAAACACGACCACATCGTTTTCACCATTTACTCCACATTTGGCGCCTTCTACATCCCGCTGGCCTTGATCCTCATCCTTTACTACAAGATCTACAAAGCAGCAAAGACATTTCACAGGAGAAGCGTCAGCCGGATCGTGAGGGAGGAGGGGGTGAATGGACAAGTCCTTTTGGATGCAGGTGAAAGAAGCACCAAATCAGCTTCAATGCCCAGCACAACAGAGAAGACCTCAGATCCCCTGGTGAGCTCTGATAAAATCAATATCACCCTACGAAGTCCCAGGTCTGAATCCAAGCATGAGAAGTCCTGGAAAAAACAGAGAATCTCCAGCACGAGAGAGCGAAAGGCAGCAACGACGCTGGGTTTGATCTTGGGGGCATTTGTGATCTGCTGGCTCCCGTTTTTTGTAAAAGAAGTAGTTGTTAATACCTGTGAAACATGTCACCTCTCAGAGGACATGTCTAATTTCCTAGCATGGCTGGGATATATAAACTCCCTTATTAACCCTTTAATCTACACAATCTTTAATGAAGATTTCAAGAAAGCCTTCCAGAAGCTTGTACGGTGTGGGCAATACCTTTAAGAGCTTTTGTTCACATAAGGAGAACACAGTCATTGTTTTTTAACCTGTATAAATTTATATAACTGAGATGGCATTTGTTGAATTTAAGGCAAAGCACCAGGACTCTGCATTTACATTATAATGACTTTTTTTGTATAGGTAATATTGGGAGCATTAATTGCCCAAGTTTTAAAGAGATGGATCTTCTGGGATTGGTTTTGCTCTAGAAAAAGAGGTAGCTCTGATCCAGTTGGGATTTGCACAGCTGCCTAGCTTGAAGCATAAGGTATTACCTTAAATATGAAGGAAATATGCACTTGAAGTAGATGAAGAAACAAAACTTTTTTAAAAGTAACCCTCAGTCATCAATGAAATGTTAAGTAAAACAACACACATATTTTAAACCCTACTGATACAAGATATAAAACACACCATAGAATGACAACGTGATTTTAACAGTCTGGCACAGGCCTGCAGCATAGAGCCAAGCCATTCACAGCCAAGGGTAGTAGCTTTAAATATATCTACCATCATTCTAAGTCATTGAGCTTCAGGGTGAGCTGCAGCCCTGCCTTGTCCCATAGGTGGACTTCCCTGTGTTACACAGCACCCCAGCAGCAGGCACGGGGCTCTCATGGGTTACCAGTTTCATAGCAATCCAGTGTTGGGAGCCCTCTGCCATTGCACACCCGCAGCAGATGTGAGCATAACCCCAAGGGAAACAGCCAAACATCTGGGGCACCTCCAGTGAGCTGGGTACACAGAGTGCCTGGTGGTCTGAGACACTATTTCCATGGGAAAGGGAAGACTCAAAGAGCAGCTGGTTCTCCTTGTGGAGATATTAGAAGGGAGAGAAGCAGGAGACAAGGAATCACTCCTTTCTCCATGTCCTCACACCTGGCCAGACACAAAGCCCGTGACCTGCAGCACCAAACCAGCCACAGCTCATACCAGGGCTGAGCACTGCTGACAGAGGGTGGCTTAGTAAGGTTGGAAGAACTGGGGCTGACAGCTCCAGCTCAGTATGTTCAGCCCTCCATCCTCAAAAGCCTGATGCCCCTGAACCTCTTCTCAGCTGCCCCAAGCACCAGGGCTGTGCTCCCTTTCCAAGCAAGCGAGAAAGCACCACAGGGCTGGCAGCATGGGTCTCTGGAAAAGGCTGTGCAGCGCTTTCTGCAGCAGGGAAAGAGGGAGTGACCTCAGTAAGCACTGCACACCTGGGCAGGGGATCCTGTGGGATGCTCACTGAGAAGCTCACCTCTAAACCCCTCCTTCCCCCTGAGCATCCATCCATATCCCCATTCCCTGCAGAGTTAAAAAGGCAGGAACTCCAGCCCACCCTAACTTATTTAGTCAAAGATGACCTCTATGAACAAATCTCTTCCAAGGCTTGAAAGATGGCAGCTTGGCCAATCCTGACTTACTTACATGCTCTAGATGCCAAGCCATGAAGTTGTTAAGAGCCACACCAAAGCCCAGCTTTTGCACTTTTCAGGATGAACAGATTCAGGCTGTGTCACTAAAAGCCCAGTTTCAAATTCTTGGTCAGACATTCAGTGCTGCCTCACAGGAACAGGTACTTGAGGCTCCTTACAGGGATTACAAACCCCACAGTCAGCAGCAGCAATCTCCTGGAAAGGTTCTCCAGTTTGGCACCTGGGCCACCAGCCAAAGGAACTGAGAAATGACAGCACCATTGTCACCTTTAGTTGGGGAAAGGTGTCACTGGCCCTTGCAATTGTTCTTGCAAGAGACTTTCAGTGGTTTGTATTAAACAAAAAAGTCAACACTGTTGTTTGTCTCTCCCCTGCTCCCTCCTCTGTATTACAAACTCTGGAGTTTGTAATAATTTTTGTATTTTCCCCACTGGCTACTAGCTGACACAACAGCTGTCAAAAGGGTTTCCTGCAAGATGACACAGTTTGATACTTGAGATACTGAACTAATTTGTTTCTGTTACATGCAACTTACTGTATTCTGCTTTCACATCAAAGTCCAAATGAAATGCTATTCAGAATTAGCAGAAACAGTGCATTTGCTTTGCTGTTGATTTTAACACAGCCAGGAATCTAATGGAAAGCTCACTTGTCATGCCATGGAGCTCTAGCACAGCAGTGGCACAGCTAAATTTTGAAGATACTGGGATGTGACAGAATGGAATTGGCTCATGCTCAGTGCAAACCAGCATGCTTTATTACCATTGCAGTCAGAGCACAGCCTCTGCAGCCCCCATGACCTCAGCACTGGCTGCATTATGCTGTGAGAAAAAATTGCTCTCAGCATCAGCTGTGCTCTGCTGTCTCCAGAAAGAGCCATGAATTTTAGCTTTCCAAAAGGATTAGCAGATTAGCAGGAGGCAGCACAGAAAACCCCATAAAATCATTCACTCTTGAAGACCTCTGTTTCCCAAATTTCCTGAGTCATAACCCTGGGTGTCTTGGGGAACCCATTCCTCTCCCCTTTCCTCTCCCTTTATGGCTGCTGGAGTACAGACTATATTGTTTATCCTCTTACTAGTAAGATGTTTGACAATATTTTGTGAAATCAAATTGGAAGGAAAAATAGGGGCTGCTTTTCAGGAGAAAAGATACTTAAAATACTCATTTAAATAATAATGGGTGAAGCTCAAAGAAGGAACCATATGTAGATAAACAGAAAATATCTGTAATTTATGCACTGTTAACAGTATTATACTCTGAAACTAATTAAGCTGCTAAACATTTCTCAAGATGCAGGGTGGTTTCTTTTGTATCGTTTTCACTGAGCTCTATCTGCTCACCCTTCAACACAGCGGTGGGAGAGGAAACTACAAGAAATCTGATCAAACAAGTGGGAAGTTATTCCATTAAAAGCACTTGCGGCTTGTGGACCATCATTTCTTGGTGTCTGACTGCGACTCATCACTCATTCCCTTACAGAACCCACTGTGCCAAACACTTCCCCACACAGCACCACACAGTATCATTTCATCTCTAGCATTTACCCATGCATGTGATGCATCCAGAAAAAAATACAAGAATTCCCCTTTCAAAATGGATAGACATTAAGATGTCTGCAGGATGCTGCTTTCCCTCCCCATGAAGCACACAGGCTTGCACTGGACCTTAGCAGCAGATTCAAGGAGCACAATTTTATGCACTGGAGCTAAGATTTTTTGCAAGTAGCTCTGTGCCCTGTGAGAGTTCAGTCTCAGCGAAAAAGAAAAAAAAAAGTGTCTGGTTTCCCACCTCCACCAGAAGACTCTGTGTGTGTATTTCAGGGAAAGGGTTTACATGTCCTCCAGAGTTTGCACAAAGCTTCCTGGTCCCTATATCCCTGCTGCAGCTGCCCTCTCCATTGCTGTCTGCTGCCCACCCATCAGTTTAGATTTCTTCCAACACCCAGAGAACTGGATTTGGAGCAGCTGACCCACTCCCACTTCAGCTTTTACAGAGAATGGTTCCTGAAGCAGCTGTGAACACGACATCCAGCTCAGATGGATGGTTTTAACAAACAACAAGCAGTTAGATACACCTCGTTGTGCTGTACTCATTTCTTTGCCTTTCCTCCCTGCCAGATGCTTTATTGGTGTCCTTTCCTCCTGGGGATGGCATACCCCTACAAAGAGCTTGGGGACTGAGGAATACATTTGTTTTAGTGATGCAGTCACACTTGTTAACACATGACTGTACCACCCAGAAACACCCACCTCATCCAAATGCTCTTTTGGCAGTCGCTGTCTTCAGCTGGCGCCTGATTGTTCTCGGTGCTGGGGAGGTGCACGGAAATAGCTCCGCGCCAAATTATTTTCTCCAGTAGTTACAAACTCAGCACATTATTTCTAGGCAAGTACACTCGACCTTTGCAAGTCTGAGAGGAAACCCTTGTAACAGCCCAGTAAAGATTAAGAAGAATCCTAACATGTGTCAGTCCTACTACAGGGACACTACTACCAATAGCAGAACTGCTAAAAATTACCAGCAAGATGTTGATATCTCGTCCCCTGTGAAATCCTGAAATGAATTAAACTTTTTTTTTTTTTTTTTTTTTTTTTTTTTTTTTTTT